>NW_026590062.1:16688610-16809385 GCF_907164565.1 Psammomys obesus | reverse complement strand
ATAGATAGATAGATAGATAGATAGATAGATAGATAGATAGATAGATAATGAGCAGCAACCCCAAAATCCACAGAATGGAGGTGCAACCCAACCATAACCTTGCACCGTAGGGTGTTAAACATAACAACAAACACCAAAATGGAGCCAAGACACCAACTAAGATGGTGTTATTAAAGATGTGAACACCACAGCCTGCATTGATGCTGGTGTATTAGGTAAAACACAGAGAGCACGGAGATAAGAAACAAGACAAAGTGAATCCCATCAAAATTTAGAGGAAAAAAAAAATCGGTGCTTCAAAATATACTATTAAAGAGCTAGCAAGTGAATTCTCAGAATCCATGGAAGGATTTTGAAGCCACGTATGAGACGGGAGACTCAGACCCAGCCTCTGTTTTTCTGCAGCCCATTCGTAGCACAGAACAGCTGCACACACCCTTTGAAAATGGGCAGAGGTTTGAACAGATGTCTCTGAAAGGCCAAAAAAAAAAAAAAAATACCCTACTTGGTTATTAAGAAGTGCATACAGAAACCAAAATAAGAGGCTGGGAAGGCTGCTCAGTGTGTAAAAGCACGTGCTATACAATAATGAAGACCCAAGTTCAAATTCCCAGTACACCCAAAGCCTCCTGCTTTGGGTCATTCGTCGTTCCCTTAGGATCTGAAGCAAATGCCCCAGCCTTCCAGAAGTGGGCGGGAAGGAGGCTTACAGACAAGAGCACGTGCAGCCACCTTGAAAGGAGCAGAGGGAAGGCGGAAGCTTTCTGCGTCGGTAGTTGGATTATGAAATGGGGTGGCTATACCGGAAGGCAGTTTATCGGTTCGTCCAAAGCTTAAAGCACAGAGTTGCCCCGAGACTGAGCAATCAGACCTGCAGGAATACACCCGAGGGAACGGAAAGTGGTTTGACTATCTGAAGTCTTGCCCTTCTTGTGTGGAAGTCAACAGGCAACATTGGGTGTCTTCCTCAATCGCTCTCCACGTGAACCTGGGGTTCACTGCCTAGGCTGGCTGGCCAGCAGGCTCCTGCCATCCACCTGTCTCCTGCCACCCCTGTTGTACTGTAATTACTGATGCATGATGCTGCGCCAGCTTTTTACATGGAATGTTTGGGGTCAAAACTCAGGTACTCATAATTGTGCATCAAATGTTTTACTAACTGAGCATCTCCCTAGTACCAAGCACTCCTTCTGTTTGTTTGGTTTAAGATTTGTTTTAAATTGAGTTGGGGGGGGGGGCGGGGGTTGTACATGAGTGCAGTACCCAAATAGTCCATAAGAGGGCACTAGATCACCTAGAACTGGAATTACAGGGAGCTATGAGCTGGGACCAAACCCCAAGGCCTCTGCAGGAGCAGTGAGTGCTCTTAGCTGTTGTATGGTCTTTTCAGGCTCTGAGCTTTCCTTTTGGCTCAGTGCCACCGTTCCCATTCTCCAGCTTCCGACTGAAGTCCTCACATCTAAATATTTCATATTTTCTCAGGTGATGAAGTGAAATATATTTGTTTGTAAACACCAAAGGCTGTTTTAAAGTGTATACCACTCATACCCTGTAATTCTAAAAAATAAGTCTGGTGCAAAACCAATCACCCTGTTGATGGGACTCATTATATCACACCACAGAGGCAGGCGAAATGGCTCAGTGGTTAAGTACGCTTGTTGCAGAGGACCCGGGTTCAGCTCACAGCACCTACTCTTGCTGGTTCACAACTGCTTGAAACTCCAGCTCCAGGGGATCTGACACCCTCTTCTGGCCTCCTGGAGCACTTCCACACATGGGCACATATACACAGCGAGAAACACACATACACATAAAAAATAAAAACAAATTAATTAAAACTACATTGTACATAATGAAGAGTTGATCTCAGGGCTGAAGTGATGGCTCAACAGTTATGGACAGGTACTGTTCTTGTAGAGTACTGGGGTCAATTCTAGAACCCACAGACCCATAACCTTAGTTATGATACTTTAGGATACTGCGTGCATGAGGTAGGCAGACAGAGAAATAGAGAGATGACAGAGAGAGAGACACACACAGACACACACAAAGAGAAACATATAAAATAAATTTTAAAAAGACTTGATTTCTGAGGTTCTATATAAAAGGATTATTCATCTCTATAGACAGGTACTTATCAAGATAGCTCAAATGGAAATGAAAACTCCACATGCCTCATGAGGCCACGCCTCACTTTTGAGCAGAGAGCATTCACCACCACGAGATGTTATTCTTCTCCCAAGCTGGGACACTTGTTCAGTTCACCATGATAATTAAAATGTGAAAGTATCTGTGGGTAGTTTTTGGCTAAGAATATGTTATCGCTTTCCAAGCCTCAATCTGCAGCTGTGTTTGCACCTTCTGGGGTCAGATTTTGATACTGAGAAGACCCAGAAGCAGGTAGCAGGTGCGCCTTCGTTATTCTATCTGCCATTCACTTTGTAGATGGCCTCAATAAGAAGGGGCGTGGCCTTCCAGGAGTGGGTGTGGCCTCCCCCAGAACAGACATACTTTCTAAGCTCTGCTCTCTAGGTGGTTTGAGCTGGAGCTGCCTGTGTCCTGGCCACTGGGATTGGCTCCATGGTTCAGAGGCCTCATGGGGGATCCTTTGTGAACAAGAATTACAGTGCAAAGTTCTGAGCCCAGCCAAGGAGGTGGGAGAATAGCATAGGTAAAAAAGAAAAGAGTGGGAGGGAGGGGACCAAGGACAGGGCCATGAGTTTAAGAAGCCTGGTCAGAGGATATATGTGTTCCTGTTAAGAAGATGATGTCTGAGGGAAGCCTAAAGGAATTCAGGGAACTCTGTGGCTGTAAGAGAGATGAGCCGGTGGTCCAGGAGGGGAAAAGCGGGACAACCAAGACATACAAATCAAAGGGTTCAATGTATTCAAGACTGGGGAGGCACTAGAGCTGGGCTAAGGGGATTGAGAACCACTGTGAATATGGGTTTAAGATGGAGGAGGCTGAGGGTGCTGAGGGCTTGTGTGTGTGTGGGGGGGTGCTGTTTGGGAAAAACAAAACAGAAGGTTTGGTATGTGTAGAGAGTGTTTACCGAAAGGACCAACAGCCTGTGTCCCTCCCTAGACCTCTCTGTCTCCATTCTGCAGATGGGTTTTTTTTTTTTCTTTGACCCGGAAGTACATCTCTGTAGTATCAATGGCCCGGAAATGGCAGGCTACAGATATCCCCAGTCTTCCTCAGTATGCCTGAAAGGTCCTTCCAGGGTCAGAACTCATGGAGGAGCGGTGTTCTCCAGTAGCAGCGGTGAGCCTAGGGATGGAGGCCAGTGGGGCTGGGTGTGCAAGGCTGAGGCTTTCACATGTCATATAGCAGCATCAAGAAAGGGAGGCTCTGGTCCGTGGCAAACAGGGTCAATGGGTGCCCCAGAGGAAAACTCTGAAGATCTTTATGGTGGCCTGTGGTGGGAGGAGATAAAATGGGGGGTTATTCTAAGGAGATGCTGAGAAAGACACATGTGTACACACACACACACACACATACACACACAGTCTCCTATACAGTCAGCCACCTGCTGGGTGAAGACAAGTGTGAAAGAGTCACAGACAGCCAGAAAATGCCACAAGAAATGTGCCTGCGGTGGTGGAGGCCTCTTGGAGAGTGAGTGGGTAGGCTCTGGTAATTTCAGTGGCCTCACCTAACTCACACGGAGCCAAGGGAATTAATTCACTGAATGACCACCAGCAGTTTCAACAAACCCAAAGCAAGCAGAGTGATTTTCCAGCCATGCACCATAATCATAAAGCTTTGGAAAAGGGTGATTTGACTGAGTGTGGATGAGGAAAGGAAGAACAAGGATCAGGTATCAAGGAAAACCCCCTCCCTCTGAGCGGTGGCTAGTCACCGTGCTGCAGGGCCACACAAAGCCAACGTGGCCAGAGCACGCAGGACAAGGAGGTGTCTGGAGAATTCTGTCCCTGGGAGACATATAGAACATTGCTTCCCTTCCCCATGAAGTCCTAATGATACCTAAGTACCAACCCACCAAAATTTACCCTAGGGAGCCAATGAGCTGGTTGGGCTTACTCGCAGAGCTTCAGTGAGGACTTACTGACAGGAATGCGGAAGACCCTAGAGCAGCCACTATCAAAGGAACTTTTATTCTTCTGAGGGAATTGTTGTCTTGGAGGATTATTGCCTCCACCTGCTAAAGTAGATCTAGTCTTGGAAGCTTCTAGCCTCCATACAATCTAACCTAGGCCTAGAATGCTTCCAGCCTCCGAGACTTACTGCAGAATAAGCTCACCCTTTCTTGTTCTGAGCTCTGGCTTGGCTGGTTCAACTCAGCTGTTCTGGCTCAAACTCCCAGCTGACTTGTTCGATCTGGCTTATCTCTTTGCCTCTGCTGGGCCTCAAACCAACTTCAGCAATCTTTTCTAATCTTCTGGCTCCTTCTCATTCTCTGGTTTCTCTGTCTTCACCTGAGTCTAGCTCATTCTCTCTCTGCACTCTGTTTCTCTATTACTCTCCTGGTAAAACTGCCTCCTCATCTATGCATTGCTCCTTAAGTAGCTTCCCTTTCCTCTCTCTTCTCCTGAGAGTTGGGTGTATCCTATTTGGTCAAGTATTTTTCTGATTCATCACTGTTTCTGCCACTCAATTAAACATCACTTTCAAACAAGGGCGCTTCCTTCTACAAGCTAACTTTACCTTCATTGCTTGGGATTAAAGGTGTGCACCACCACGTCTGGACCTAAGCTTTTCTTTTCCTGAAACTTGCTCTCTACCAGGCTAGCCTTGAACTCAGAAATTTGCTTGCCTCTGTCTCCTGGGATTAAAAGCGTATCTGTATTTCAACCAGAGCAGCCAGACCTAGAAGGTCTTTGGATGTGATCTCTTGCCAGAGCAGCCATGTTCTGAATTAAAATTCCTCTGCAAGCCATGGCGTTAAGCCTGTACCCAGTGTAGATTGTGGCTTTCCCTAAACTGCATCGATGGAGCAGACACTTACCTCTTGGTTAACTTTCCCAAACCTGCATAGCCCAACACCCCCTGACACCCGAAGCCTGGAACAGATAAGGGCAGAATCACATATGACTGGCTGAGAGGAGCAGGAGACAGCAGCCAGAATCTTAGGTGAGGGTCTGGGTGACCTTCTCGGAGGGGACAGTAACTGTCAACAGGCCCCCTCAGGGTGGCCTCTTGCAAGCAGGCAAAGCCGATGTGACGACGACAAAGGCTTTTTTGCTCTGAAAGCCATGTCCTGTGTATCAGGAGTGCCATGGCATTGCCATGAGTCTGTGTGGGCACAGTGGGGTGAGGGAGGCTGGAGTGGAGTGTCACACCACCGTCCCAGAAAAGCCTGGGCTTGGCATGGTGGGGCAGGTGATGGTGGCTACAGTGCAGGACACACAGGGCTGTGCCCATGTGCAAGGGAACTCACTGAAGGTGGTGGAGCCAGCAGCCTCGGCTTCTCAAAGCCAAGGAAAAGGCTAAGAGCAAGCAGCTAAGGGATGAAGATGGCCGGGTTGAGATACAGGCCAGCCTTCCTTTTTACCTCAGTAAAGTCTCACTTCCTGGAGCTGGGAGATAGCTCCTTTGGCAAAGTGCTAGCCATTCAGACATGAATTTGATCCCTCAGAACCAGGATAAAGAGCCAGGCCCCGGGCACACTTGCAATCCCAGAGAAGGTCAGGCAGAGACAGAAGGATCCCCATTACTCACTGGCTGACTGGTCTAACCTATCTGTTGAGCTCTAGGCCAGTCAGACGTTGTCTCAGAAAGCAAGGTGAAAAGTGAATGTCTCCTGAGGAATGACACCGGGTGTCGTCATTTGGCCTCTGCACACGCACACACACATACACACACACTCGGTGGCCTTGTCCCTACTGAACCTGCACATGCTTCACTTTTGTCATCATCCTGGAAGCAATCCGTGCAAGTATCTGTGAGGGGCCTCACATAATGAGGTTAAGACATTACCTTTCACGGGCGACGGCTCAGGGATTCAGAGCACCGACTGCTCTTGTTGAGGATCTGAATTTGGTTCCCAGTACCCTCATGGCAGCTCACAGACATCACAACTCCAGCTCCAAGAGGTCTCGTGCCCTCTTCTGGCCTCCTTACGCACCAGACATACACATGGTACACATGCAGACGTGCAGACAAAACATTCGTACACATTAAAAAGAGAGAAAACCAAAAGACCAAGGACATTATCTTCCCTTGTAAATGGGGGTTCTTGTGTGCGCTCGGGAAAATGAAGCTTTATATATGGGAAAACAGAAAAGTCACACTTTGTCATGTACATCAAGGCCTTCATTATCATCCATTGCTATTTTAATGTTCTTATTAAAAAGTATTTTTATTTATGTATACGCAGATGTTTGTGCGAGTAGGCACCGTGTGTGTAGTACCCACAGAGGCCAGAAGAGGGCACTGGATCCCCTGGAGCTGGAATGAAGGTGGCTGTGAGCTGCCCAGTGTGGGTGCCAGGAACTAAGCAAGCACTCTTAACTCCTGAGCCATCTCTCCAGACTTTTTTTTTTTTTTTTAAATCTTCATCTTATGTATGAGAGTTTTTCCTGCATGTATGTTTATGCACCATGTGCATACAGTGCCCACGGAGGCCAGAAGAGGGCATTAGAGCCCCCATGGAAGTGGAGTTAAAGATGGTTTTGAGCGGTCGCGTGGGTGCTGCGGATCCACCCAAGTCTTCCGGAGGAGCAGCCGGTGGTCTTAACAACTGAGCCAATTCTCCAGCCCCTTTCTTTAGTGTTATCCGAAACACCTCCGTATGAAAGGAATACTTCTCTATGTTGGCAAATTTTGCAGCAAGTTCTGTTAATTGTGCTGGAATCTTGATCCTCTGGTGGCTTCAAGTAGATTCTAGGGGAGGGTTTCTTTCCCTCTCCACCTCCCCTTAGTTTTTCTTCTTTCTGCCCTGTCTGAAGTTGACGCCCTTCTACGTGGTGGGGGAGGGGTCAGAGCAAGGGAGGACTTCTGCAGCCGCAGCTGAGGGACGGGGGAAGTGCTGCGAAGTATCAATGATGAATAAGGTTTGCCAAAGTGGCTAGTGGGAAACCGCGGGAGGACCCACATTGACGCACTTTGTTTCTCCATCTCCTCCAACAGTCTTAGAACCCGAAATACATATTTTTTTTCTCTTCTGGGTGTCAAAAATGATTGACAGGAGACAAGGCCTTTGCCATTTGGGTAGACAAGAGCCTTTGAGGTTTTCGATTTTTTAAGTATTTCTTTTACGAACATGAGTGTTTCGCCTGCGTGTATTTGTGTGTGCTGTGTGTATGCCTGGTGTCCAATGAGGCAGGGGTGGGGAGAGGGAGAGCAGGGAAGGAGAGGGAAGAGAGAGGGAGAGGGAGTAAGGGATGAAGAGGGGGAGGAGAGAGAGGCAAAGAATGAGAGAGACAGAGAGACAAAGAGAGACACAGGGTACCGTTGATGTCATGGATACTGTAGATAATGTCTCCATTTTCATTTCCAGAGTGGGAAAGGTGGGCCCAGATGTGTTTTGCTACCAGAAGTTGGGTCAGCCAAAGCATCCACCTACTTGAGCCCTCCAGGACGCTAGTATTCCTTCCATCTCTGACGCCTTCTCTTCAGATACCTTCCCAGAGTGCTCCCTTCTTGGATACCCATCTCTCTCTCTTTGGAGGGAGGGGGTGAGACAGTACCCCACTCCAGAGCCCAGGCTGCCCTAGGCCTCTGGGCATCTCTCATGCCTCAGCTCTCAAGCTTGGGGACTACAGCTGTGCACCACCGCCTCTGCTAAGCAACCCCCCCCCCCCCCCATTCTTCCCTGCCTCCGTGGAGGTAACAATTTAGGGCAAAACGTCCGGGAGGGTAAATACAACCTGAGAACCACCTGGGCTTTTTAAAAGTAGCTCAGCGGGAAAGGCACACCTGCGTCGTACCTGGGTTCGATCCCTGTAACCAAGGTAAAGGTGGAGGGAGAGGACAGAGTTGTCCTGTGATGTCCATACTACGGCATGCACATGCCTGTGTGCCTACGTCAACACACGTGCACACGCAACGCACACACGTTAAATTTAAAAGTTCCTCAAAACACAATACTTCAAAAGCAGAAAGGCATGGAGCTGGGAAGGACACTCAGCGCTGAGGCGCACTGGCTGCTCTGGCAGACCACCTGGGCCCCATTCCCAGCAGCCACATGGCGACTCACAGTCAGCTATCATGCCAGCCTCGGGGGATCCGACGCCCTCTTCCGGACTCTGTGGGCACTGAACGTGTGTGGTGTACGTGCAGACCAAACCTCCGCCTCGCCCCCTCCAGCCCCCGCAAGACACACACATTAAATAAGAACAGATTAAAAAAAAAAAAAAGTTAAAAGCAAAGGACAGTTGGTAAACAAGTTCTGCCTTTGTCAAACTGCTCAAAACAAAGATGCTAGATGGGGCGTGAGCTTTGGGTGTCAAGCTGTGACCTCGTGTGGTGTGTGGGGTGTGTGCAGGCCCGCGCTGTCTGTCTGCGTGAGAGGCACAGCGTAGTTGCCACAGCCGTCCATCCCTCCAGTGAGAGAGGCTTGTGGGAAGGGCTGGGGGCGGGGCAGAGAGGCTGGAAAAGGAAGCTGGGCTGCTCTGATGAGCTGGGGAAAGAGAGGAGGGCTCCCCCCTGCCGGGGGCGTGATGAATAGTCCCAAGTCTCAAGCTGGGCTTGTCTGCGGCGGCCTGGAGGCTGGCAGCATAATCCAGGGGGCTTCTCCATTCTAAACGCAAATGAAGAGGCCCTGAGCCCAAAGGGGGAGGATCAGAACCCGGAGTTCAAAGCTCAAAAATGACACATTGCCTCTTTCTTTTTCCCTCCCATCCCCCATCTTTTATTTTTTAAAGGAGCCAGAAATATGGTTGGTTATTATCTTGAGTTATTGCTACAAAGAATTTCAAAATTAAAAGATAAGCATGCAGAGGAAGCACAGTAATTTTCATAAAAGGGGGACTTAAAACAGATGTGCTCTCTTTAATCGAAGCATGCTTGGGAAAATAGGCACACATTTTTAACATAGCAGGGGAATGGCACAGGACTTCCCAGGGTGTGACTGGTCTTTGGGCAGGGACACACAGGACAAATGTGTTAACACCACCACAAATGGCTAGCCAAGTGTCTTTATCTCCTGGTGCCAGGGCATAGGACCACTCGGGACATCAGTCAGATCTTTTGCTAACTACATGATTTAATTCTGTTTTGAATCCATTGAACAATTTGCCTTTCGGAACCTGCCACCGTTGTGCAAACCCCTGATGCTTGTCCATAAAGAAAGCCAAGATTTCGTTTGTCCTTGCCTTAACCCCTTTCTTCTATGTAGAAGATTTAGGGGGTTAGGGTTATATTGTCTTTTTTTTTGAATGTTGACACAAGAGAATTAATATTTTAGCGATGCATACTTTTTCTGCTCAAAGAGTTACAATGGTATCCACTAAGCTTTGGTCCCAAGTCCCTTTCATCTAGAGGAAAGTGTGTTATCCAAGCCGAAGCTTCATTTTCTGCAGCAAATGAAAGACTGGAGTGGTCTATCTGAGTCAGAGAGGAGAGGAATGGCCCATCCCACAATCTCAGGCATGAGAAAATCAGGAGTTCCATTAGGTCTGTTCCCAAGCCTTTGACTAGTCTAAGATGCAACTATTTAAATTCGCTTAGAAAAGGCAAGGTCATCAGGAATAGCCATTCAACATTAAATCATTAGGGAACTGTAAATAAAATTCATTATTATTATTATTATTATTATTATTATTATTATTATTATCATCGATTTTTATGTGTATGTGTATTTCTGTGCATGCACACATATGTACAGGTACCTGGGAAAGCTGAAGGCATGCAAAGATCTCCTGGAGCTGGAGTTACAAGATTTGTGAGCTACCCAACAAGACTGGCTAGGACTTGAACACTGGTTCCCTGAAAGAGCAGCAGGCATTCTTAATCAATCATGGAGCTAACTCTCCAGCCCTGGGAATTGCAAATTAAAACAACCATGAAATACTTCTGTGCAGCTATTAAAAACACCCTAAATAGAGAACACCAATCACAGCAGGTGCTAGGGAGGCCTCAGAAAGAAGACGAACTTACCCATTGTGGTAAGGATGGAAGCTGCTACAGCTACTGTGGAAGAGACTCTTGCAAAACTCAACATGCTCTGACCACAGGCTTAAAGAACCATGTTGGTTCTAGCCAGCTTTCTATCACCGTGAAAAACTACTGACCAAGATCAACCTGAGGGAGGCAAGGATTTCTTTGACTTTCACTTCCATGACATGGTCCAACAGGGAGAAGATTCAAGATAGGATTCAAGCTGGAACTGGGAGGCAGAAACTGAAATGGAGGCCATGGAGAGTCACTGCTTACTGGCTTCTTCCCCTTGCCTTGTTCCGTCTGCTTTGTTATACTACCCAGAATCAGCTGCCAGGGGTTAGCACGGCCCACAGTGGGCTGAGCCCTCCTCCATCAGTAAACAATCAAGAAAATGTCCCCACAGATTTGCCCACAGGCTAACCTGATGGAGGCCGTTCCCAGCTGAGGCCACCTCTTCCCAGGTGACTCTAGTTTGTGTCAAATTGACAGAAACCAACCAGGACACATTTCTTGGTGTTTACCCAAAGGATTTAAAAGCAACTCTCTTCATGATGGCCCAGACCTGATGGCACTGACTTGTCCTGAAATGAGTGAATAGATGAAAAGACTGTGTCACAACCAGACAGTACTGTCACGCTGTGGAGAGAGTCACACAGCCCTACACAGACCCGGGAGAAGCTTATATGGCCATTACCAAGTGAAAGAAGCCACTCTGAAAATTCCACAGTATTCCAGAGTAGCAAAACTATGGGAGCAGAGAACGATGCCGGGTTGCCAGGGGTTGGAGGAGGGAAAGATGGATGAGGGAGCAGAGAGGGATTTCAAGGCCCTGAAACCTCTGTGTATGATGCGGTGGCAGGGGGTAAACGACATTGAACACATCCAAACCCACAGCACGAGTAGGGGGGCCTCGAGCAGGAGTGTTTGGCTAAAAAGTACTGTTGCCAGAGTCATGTTATTTGTGGATATTGAGAGTTGAGGAGGCTGGGTGTGTGCAGACAGGGCCACAGGGAATATTGTACCTCTCTGTACTTTCTGTTTAATTTCTCTCTAAATGAAAGCTGCTCTGAAAAGTCCTACTAGTTAAAAAGAAAGCAGAAAGAACAGATTATCCTGTATGTTTTTCTCTTTTTGAGAATTGTGACTTGACCACAGCTGAGTATAACTGAGAATCTATATGACATTTTATTTCCTTGTGTTTTTATTAAGAATCGGGAAATGGAGAAGGCACTACTATAACCCTGCTAAATGGACATGCTACTAAAATGGCTTCTAATGACTCTGCTCCACCCAAAGATTAGTTCGTCCTTCAGCCCCTTTCTGAGAACCTTCTTGTAGTAGATGACAGTTAACACAGAGATCCTCAGCTGGTCAATGTGAGGAGCGTAAGAGACTAGAGAAGACCCTGCTCTAAATGGGATGTGCAAACCACACCACCCCCTTCAAGACTCGGGGATCTTTGTGGAAGATTATAAGAGGCAGAGGCCGCGGATAACTACAAGGGAGCTGTTTTTCTGGGTAAAAAGGCAGTTCCATGTATGACCTTACGTCGGTTATGACAGCACACACAAGACCTTGCAAAGCTCAAGCCAGATAAAAATCTCATCATGGAGGGGAGAGGGAGGCAGGAAGTCCTGCTCCCAGCTGAGGAGCTATCGGCAGCTGATAGCTGCTGGGAAGGAGAGAGTCAGTTCAATGGTGCGATTCCTGGCAGTTCAAACACACTCCAAGGAAGGTCCAACTCCCAATAGCAGTTGGGCAGCACAAACTATGAAGAAGGGAAGAGGAAGAAGATGCATAGAAGGTGCAAGAGGAGGAGGAAAAAGGTAAGAGTGGAGGAGGATGGATCTGGGGAACAGGGGAAGAGGAGTGGATATGACCAACACATTGTGTGAAAATTTTTAAATAAATAAAGATACTAATTAAAAGGGGTGGAGTGGGGAGATGAAATGATCACCTCAGGTTTTTGTTTGCTGAGACAGGGTCTCAGGTACCTCAGGCTGAACTTGATCTTACTAAATAGCTGAAGATGACCTTGTACTTCTGACCCTCCCACATCCTCTTCCCAAGGACTGGGGTTACAGGTATGCCACCAGGCACTGCACCCTTAAGTAGTAGATCTGTAAAGAAATGTCAAGACACATTGCTTCAACAGCTGAAGAGCCACAGTCTCTTGGTGCCCCCTCCCACATTTTACCCAATCTATAAAGACTTTAAATCATGCCTGTGTGTGTCCAGGTTGCTTCCCATGGCTTTTTTTTTTTTTTTAACAGTATTTTGCAATCATCTCCATGCAGATTAAATGTCCTTAAAATTATTTTTGTATGTGGTGTCTACATGCATGTTTGTGTGTGTGCCTGAGCCACAGCATGTGAGAAGGTCTGAGGATAATTTCAAAAGTCAGTTCTTCTTGCCTTCTACCATGTGGGTTCTGGGACTAGAACTCAGGTTGCCAGCCCTTGGTAACAATCACCGGTGTCTCCTGAGCCATCTAACCAGCCCTCTGCCTGGAGCTCATCGGTTTAGGTAGGCTAGCCTCGGGAATCTACCCTCCTCTGCCTCCTAGGACTAAAATTATGGGTGTTCTCGGTCATGCCTGGCTTTTTATCTAGGTACTAGGAATCCTAACTCAGGCCCTCACACTTGCATTGCAAGCCCTTTAGTGACTTAGCCATAGCCCCAGCCCATAAATATCTTTTGGCACCGGCTATCCATAGCATAGGTGACTTTCAAATATTGTATCTAGGGGGCTATTGACTTCGTGAGTCAAGGCATGAAAGAGACCAGAGAAAAGCCAGAACTTCTGTCTAGCTCTTAGCAGCTGTTGGACCTCTAGCCAGGCAGTTGTGAAATGTGAACCTCAGTTTCCCTCTCTGTCAACAACAATCTTTCTGTGGTTTCCAAGACACAGAGGATGCACTGAGATGTCAACTGAACCCCGGTTGTAATAAAGCTTTCCATGGCAAAGGCCCTACTGCAAGAATGCAGGACGGTCAAGGTCACACTGACTCATTTCCTTCCGGGCCCTGCATCTAATGAGGCCTAAAGACTGCTGCCATACAAGGAAACATAGCCCAGGCAAGCTGGCCACCTCCTGGAGAGGTTGGTCAGGCCTCTGTGAGGACTTCCTAATGGGTGGTTCCCTTGTTGCCCAGAGCTTGGTAGAACCATGGGTCTTCCACAGAGCGTGCCAGCTGTGCCCACCAGATCCCAGGAGCCAGAATGCCTCAGTCAGCACTGGGGTTTAGATTGTCCCTACTGACTCATGGAAGCAATGGATTCTTCAGCCACCATTAGAATATTCCCAACTCCCGATGTCAAGAACACAGCTGCACATGTCATCTGTTAAAGACCAGAAATTCTACTTTGCTGTTTCCTTACTTTCCTTCTAATGAAATAAGACACCAGGACCAAGGCAACTTACAGGATAAAGGGTTTATTTAGTCTTACAATTCCAGAGTGATAAGAGTGCATCACCGTCATATCTGGGAGCCATAGTGGCAGGCAGGAGTGGTAACTGCAGCGGCAGGCTGGCAGCTCACATCCTAAACCTAAACCCAAAGTTAAAAACTCTAAAGCTTACAGCAGTGACATATTTCAATAAGACCATACTTCCTAAGCCTCCCCAAACAGTACCACCAACTGGAGATCAAATGCTCCAATACATAAGCCTATGGAAAACAGTCTCATTCAGACCATATTTGGTAAAGACAGAAATATCTAACAAGCTAGGATTCTGTGAGGAGGGGGACATGGGTAAGGCAGGTTCTATTGGCCTTTGCCATTTGTGGAAAGATGAGTCCATTGTCAAGTTTTGGATCTGAAGTCTTAGAGTTTTAAACCACTTCTTAGACTCGGTCTATACTTGTGCCTCTGATGCAGAGGGGAACCTCACTCTAAAATTTAGAAGGGAATTGAGGGTTCAAAGCTGTGCCAAGCTGGCTGATTAGTTGGGTAGCTGGATTTGGACCAGTGTGGTGACTGCCCACAAATTATAGAGCCATAAAATTATGGTTTGGATTTAAAATCTTCTCCCAACAGCTTATGCTTGAAGACCCAGTCTCCAGGGGCTTCTGTGTTCAGAGGTGGGAAGTGAGGGGACCAGGGAGGCTCTGATCATCAGTGGAATAAGCCATTGACAGGGCTGTAGCTGTGTAACCGTTGGGTGGAAACTGTAGGAGTCCGGCTTTGCATGAAGTTGGAGGGTGGGTGGTGAAGGGGATAGCTTATCCCAGTCCCCTTCCTGCATCTCCCTGTCTGCCTGGAGAGGAACAGCTCTGTCCCACCACAATCTACCCTCCGTCATGGTCTCTCTTACCACTGCCCAGAAACAGGGAGCCAATGAATAAACCATGGAGGGAAATCTCTGAAACCATGAGCTGAAATAAAACCTTCCTTTTTGGTTTATCATCCTCAGGTATTTCGTCACAGTGACGGTTGACTAACACAGGTGACTCATTCTGTGCTCAGGTTTTCATCGCTAAAACATGACTATACAGGGAACCTTACTTGCTGAGTGTTCTTGGCCAGCCAATGAGGTGTGTGTGTGGTGGGGGGAGGGGAGCTGTCTATAAGGATAATGGCATCTACTCCAGTTTCCATTAGAACAGGCTAAGAACACATGACCTCTGTATTTGACCTAAGACAGCACCTTTGCAAGAATTTTATCTACCAACTCTCGGCAGTAACGGAGGAAATAGCTCGAGAGACATTTTTGAACGGCGTGGGGGTGATATGTATGATACATACCTATGAGTGTGCATAAAAATCAGGATTAAAAACAAAACTTCAAGCGTGACTTTGAAAAGAAATGGAGAAGTGTACACTAGAAAGCTCCCAATTCAATGAAGCGTTTTATTATTCATGGACAGCGGGAAGGCCGGCACCGGCAGAACAGGGGAGTTCACAGACATCCTGAAACGTCCAATTTCCCTCTCGTCCGAATGGCGTCAGGAAACCAGATCCGTACCGCGCAGTGAGGCTGGGAGAGGTGAACCTGGGCCAGGTTACGCCAATAATTGCCAGCCCCCCAGGACACAAGCTCAGAAATTTTTGTATGTTCTCCGGAGACAAAAAATGAGTGATCTTCAAAGGCTCCAATGCTCAGCAGGACTGTCATGAGCCCGAAGTTACAACTCAGACATGCAACAGAAAATATCACCCGTACCTCTCCAGTGCCTCGTCTGTAGTAATTAAAAACTCGATTCCTGCTGTTTTATCATCTCATTAGCAATGGGGGCACCAGACTTTTATCCTTGTTTGTCGGGAATCAAACATACCAGAGGAACTCTGATTATAAATTGATGAAGGTGAAGTTAAAACTTTTCAATAAGAGAAGTGACTGTTCACTGTGGGTTTTTTTTTTTTTTAAGCTGATTAAAGGGATCTGTTTCACACATACCCCCTTTCCCTCTATCACAGTCATGTCTCTGTCCAGCGCAGAGTTGTGGAAGGTCAGCCCCAGACTGCGGCCCTGCCATGCATGTTGTAAAGGGAACCGGCTTTGTTCTCCATTGATGTAAAACAAATACCAGCCCTGAAGGAAAAAAAGAATGATCTTCCTGAATCGCAGATAAAAAGTGATCCACCCTTCTCCAGGCTCTTTAATGAAGTTGAAACACCTTTGACCCTCTCCGTGACATACTGTCGATGTCTTTTATTCAGAGTGGTGGGCTGGCCCAACTTGAACAGCTCCAGCAAGCTTTCTGCTTATTTTAATAAGTTGTCTTTTACTGAGGTTACCTTAAGGGTAAGGAGGGGGACAGCTCATTTCAATGTTTGTCCCCCAAATGACAATGTCTAGAATCTGCATTATCCAATTCGGGTCCAGAGAACCACAGTGCTGTGCTCCCAAAGGACACTGTAGCCCTGTTCTAACCTGTGTTTCAGAAAGCTGAGGCTGTTTTGAACAAAAGCAAGCAGGGCTGGCTGGCGGTGTAATAGGTGGCCTTGGTTATCACATCCTGACAGAGGCATGCTATGTGTCCTGCCCACTGACAGGTGCCAGGGACCACAAAGGGACATGGATCTCTGGCTTGTGGGGCACCTTGAAACTTCCACGTGGAAGGAAACCCGGGGGTATGTGGTTTGAGGAATGTTAGTGGCAGTGGGTTAAGAAGCAAACCTGAAAACAAAGCAAAGTAAAAAAGCTAACATAAGCCATACCTGCTTCACCCCAGAACTATGGCATTTAGAGTGGGTGATTCTTTGTGCCCACTGTCCTGACCTCCGCCTACCACATGCCTGGAGCCCCATCTCCACTCCTGCCCGAACTGCAGCAGGCAATGTTGTACCCTGGCATTGCCAAACATCACTGCAAGTCCAAACGGCTCATCTCTGAGAATGACCGGGAAGTCGTGTGACCATTCGTCACCCGGGCTCATAACCCTTGAACTGGTAGGTGTCCTAGAAAATCTGAACAACATAATCCTGTCAGCTCCTGGGCTGTATGCTCATGGGTGTGTTTCCTGCTTGTGCTTGTGTGTTGCCTCCTCCAACGCAGCACGCAAACAAATGCATAAATAATGCAAGCTAGAGCTTTCCCTGAGATAAACAGGCAGAGAGCTAAATTCATTAATAAATCACCCAACTGCACGAATGGGTTTGTCGAGATGGTGATACAAGGTGCCTTACAAGCGTTGCGCTTCTGAACAAATTAAATACAGATGTAACTGCCGCAGATGGTCCAAGCTTAGAATTAATCAGAGAAGTCGAAGCTGACTTCAGGCCTGACATGAGTTTGGGGGAGTAGGGGGTGGGTAGGCAGGTTTTAAGAGTGTTTTAGGTTTCATCTTTAGGAGCCATGTCAGGAGAGCATGGATACTTCATCCTGTCTGAAAAATGAAAGGTCTCGTGAGCTTCAAGGGTTCCGTAAAGTTGTAGCCAGCACCACATAGAGGACAAGATGCCTGAACTGTTCAGAGGGTCTGGGTGAAATTTTCCAAGGTCCATCTTGTAAAGCTTCCTCAGGATTTCTTCAAGGTCAAGTGTCATGTTCACTGTAGTACCTTCTGCCCCTCCTCATCTCTGCTACATTGTATAGGTCTTGTTTCTGGTTTCTGGTGTCGCTGTTTGCTCTGCCAGGGAGTGAGAAAGCTGTGGGGGGTGGGGGGCAACTGTCCCCAGCATCTGGTGAAGGGTATATCTAAAGTCCTGTCCCATCTTGAAACGGTGCTCCGGAAGCTCTGTATGCCACCTTCTAGCTCTCTCAACCCCAACAGCTTCCTGGCAAGAGCAGACAGTTCTGACGCGGGCCAGCTGTAATGAGCTTAACTTGACCTGGAGGGGAGCCTGGTGCGGTAAGGGCAGCCTGGAGTAGAGGATCTTGGCCTTGCCAAGTTTAGAAGGGCGACAGGGCTCATTTCCCCAGAGCCATGCTGACTCTGATGATGATTTGCAAATAGCTTCTTAAACAACGCCGCTTAAGAGTTGCAGCTGTGCTGAGTTGGGAGCGTGCTTGCCCCATGCACGGAAGGCCCTGGGTTTTGTACCCAGCACAAACAAATGCAGCAGAGCATGCTTGTAATACCAGAACTCTAGGGGTAGAAGGAGGGTCAGCCTCAGCATCAGCTACATAGTGAGTCTGGGGCTAGCCTGGGCTACATGAAAACCTGTCTCAAAGAAAAACAGAATAAAACGCAACAGAGGTGTGGAGAGATGGCTTGGTGGTTAAGAGCACTTGCTGCTTTTGTGGAGGACCCAGGTTCTGTTTGTAATTCCCATAGTGTCTCATAACCCTCTGTGACTCCGTTTCCAGGGGCTCACACGCCCTCTTCTGGCCTCTGTGGACATTGCATGTTGTGCTGCATATATGTGCAGGTAACCCGCCCCCCCCCCACAAACAAAAAAAAAAAAAAAATCATAAAAAAAAAAAAGACTGAAGATTTATTATTGTTTCCGAACATTTTACTCCACAGTAAATATAGCCTCGTTCGTGTTTACATGGCTCTGGGGCCTCTCTCCCCAATTTGGTGGAGGCCTGGTGTTACCTTCTTACAAAGTTCATGTGTTACGGGGAGGTTAGAAATGCCAGCTATTAGGAATCGCAGAAGCAGGACCTACGAAACTTGGCAGAGGTGAGGAGGTACATGAGGTACTACAATGAATTCGTCGTCACTTGACCTTGAAGAAAGCCTGAGGTGTTTTGTAGTGGACCTGGGGAAAATGGTGGTCTGTAAGTGACCAGGAGTGGCCGAAGAGTGGGGATTTGGAAGGAAAGTGAGCCTTCAAGCATGTGCTGTGGCTGTAGAAATCTGTGACTTAGGGCTCTGGTGGATGCCTGAGGCTTGCAGAGGCGCACACACACACACACACACACACACACACACACACACACACACAGACACGCGTTTGTTTTGCTTGCCGAATCATCTGCAGCTTTCCATGGCCCCTGGCCCTCACTGTAGATGAAGCGGCCCATGAGCCTAGTAGTGAGTTCAAATTTATACTCCCCACTATATAGGTTGCATTTTTTTCTGAGACAGGGTTTCTCTGTGTAGCCTTGGCTGTCCCAGGCTCTAACCCAGAGATCCACCCACCTCTACCTCTCTGAGTGCTGGGATGATCGGTGTGCACCACTGTGCCCAGTTTATGACAATTGTATTTAAACAAGATTTCTGTTTAAACTTTAAGTTGTGTCTATGTGGTGTGTGTGTGTGTGTGTGTATGCATTGGCATGAACATGTGCACATGCATGGCACGTGTGAGGAAGCCAGGGGTCACCTTTCAGGGTACTTCCACGGCAGTCCCTCAGGGCAAACTCAGGACATCTTGGGGCTACCGAGATGGTTCAGCAGTTAGAATCACTTAGACCCGGGTTCAATTCCCAGCACCCAAACCGAGCTGCTAGCTCCCAGCCACTTCTCACGGTAGCTCCAGGGGATCTAACACCTCTGGCGTTAACAAGCACCCTTACCCTTCTACACACACCCTCCGGCATATATACATAATTGAAAACAATAAAGTAAACTCTTTAAAAAACCCTCAGGTCCTCAAGATTTGGCAGCAAGCCCCTCCTCCCGCTGAGCCATCTTGCTATGCTTGCTGTGACTTTTTGTTTGCTTGTTTCTGCCACGCTGTGGGCTGAACCCAGCACCCTCCTACTGCCGCAAGCACCCTACTGGAGCCCCCTTTGTGCTTTTTATTTTCAGATTGGGCTGTGGCTCACTAGGCTGCCCAGGCTAGTCTTGAACTTACTCTGTGGCCCCCAGTGGGCTTTATCATCCCCTCGCCTCAGCCTCCTGAGTGACTAGAATGACAGGTCTGGATATGAGTTTGTGGTTTTGAAACAAGCCTTGCGACAGAGCTGTGTAGCATCCTATGCTTCAGATGAAAAATGGCCATGCATCCACGTGGCTTGCCACACTCATTAGGTCTTTTTTTTTTTTAACTGCCTCTGTGCTGTAGCCGGTGTTTTGTGGACAGAAAGTCGGGGCGGAGAGGTCTTCAGTCTGAAGATCGTGGGCCTTGTACCTAGGGAGTTTGCCAAGTGGACACCGCATTGAGGGCAGAGGAAACACAGTGCAAGGTTTGAGGGCCTAGTATCTACCATCCTGATCGTGCACACATCAGCACTGTGCTTCCCCAGACAACAACAAAGCCGAGACTTTTAGATGGAAGGTGGTGATCCCACTGCCTGGAACAATTTCGAAGGGCTCAGGCTCAATTTCTGGGCCCCATGCTCCAAGAGAAAAGCATAAATAAAAAAGAGTTAGGAAAAACAAATAAGTCTATATCCAGGCTGGTCAGAGAACTCAGCAAGCAAAGGCACCTGCCATTAAGCCTGTTGGCCTGAGTTCGATTCCTGTGCCCCACATAGTGGAGGGCCAGAAACAATTCCTGCAAGCTGTCCTCTGACCTCCACAAGCATGCCATGATACTGCCATACATTAAAAAAAAATGAGTGGGTGATAGATAGATAGATAGATAGATAGATAGATAGATAGATAGATAGACAGACAGACATAATAAGGTCAAAGCAAAAGATTATAAGTAGGCCAGTGATGGACAGTACGGCCACATCAGATGAGACGCTTAGATTCTCATGAACTGTAGGAGAATCCCCTTGAAATTATTGAGATGTTAGGACAAATCAGGATCATCTGGGCTTTCCCCTTATGGTCCACTGGAGCAGAATCCAATTTGCAAGCTTAGCCTGGGATGGGCTAGCTCATGGGTCATTCTCAGGAAGCACTAACTTCCATGCTGTGTGTCAAGTAGGTCCAACCCAGATCTAGCCCTGGACCTGCGTCTGATAGCCATGGGCCTATTGCAGATAGTACTGTTGCTAAAATTCCTCCCCACGGAGAGATGATGTGAGCAACACTTACATCTCTGCCTACGGTCCCAACGACAAACAGGTGCAATTCCACCAGAGTTAGTTTACTGGGCTTCCTCACAGAGCCTACACAAGGCTACTTACAGGCGGGTGAGGGAACCTCCCCCAAAAGGTCACACTCAGAAGTCTTTACCCAGCAGGGCTGATGGTTTCTCCACAGCTGCATAGACGGAGTCTCATTCCCCTAATCTTCCCCAGCCTATATATTCCCTAGCCCAGCGGTTCTCAATCTTCCCAGTGCTGAGACCCTTTAAGACAGTTATGGTGTGGTAACCCCCAACCATAAAATTATCTCGTTGCTACTTTATAACTGTAATTTTCCTACTGTTAGGAATCACAACGTCAATCTCTGATATGTGACGCCTATGAAAGGGTTGTCCGGCTCCCAAAGGGGTGGCGACACACAGGTTGAGAACTGCTACTCTAGCTTTTTAGAGAGGCCAAGTTCACTGAGGGATACACACAACAGGTGGTAGGGAGTAGCTGGACACTCGGGCGAGATCTCCTCCTCCCTCACCGGATGGGATATCCGTCTACAAAGCCCTCTGGGATAATCTTTTACAAGCGAGTACAGACGAGTACCCTTAAACAGAGGTTGTTCGGCCTGCCAGATGGTCTTGCACAGTGGGTACCACTCTCTTGTGCAGATATGTCTCGTACCTACACTCAAATAGACAGGTGTGTGCATCATCTCTCATCTTACCCCACCACCACCCCGGCCAGCTAGAAGGAACCCAAATCTTCTCTCCCTCTTCTCCCTCCTCATGCTTCCCAGTCTGCTGCTTGGGTTTGGTGTGGCCCAAATATCCCCAAGGGTTCACCTGTTCAAATTAAATCCCCACTTCCAAACTCTTAAGAGGGTGGACACTTAATCCAACTATAGCGTGTAGAGGTTGGGCCTTAGGGAGGCGACCAGGACTAGATAAGGTCACTAGCTTGAATCCTGGTGGCTTTAAATCGAGAGAGACAAGAACACACACCCATGCTGTCCTTTTCCATGTTAACCTTAGGACTCCACCTGTAGCCCTTGACCTCTAACCCTGCGCGTCATCATGAATTTCTTGTCTTTACTACTCCTCAGCCCATGCTGTTGTGTTCTTGGCAACCAAAGATGGATTCTTGAAAGTGGTCTGTCAGCTCCTCCCAGGCGGCCCGTGCAGTGCTTGTGCAAACTTAGGACACCTCATGTCATGGGCTCCGACACTTGCTCTTGTCTCGTGCACAGTTTTTACAACCCTGCATCTTCTTCCTGGAGCAGGCTAGGCCATGTTCATGTTTCATCTGGCTCATTCATACTTTTTCCTCAGCTAACACCTTGGAATTTCCTCAGTGAATCTTCCCAGCCTCACGAAGAGGCTCCCCTTTTATGTTCTATGGTGCCTTGTTTTAATGTATAACGTCTTCTGGGTGACTATGAAACTCCAGAATCATCTGTTCCTACCAGCCTTTGCTGACTGCTAGCTAGTTGGGCATTTAGGGAGCAAGCCAGATCTTTCTAAGAGTAACGTTAAACTGGGTTCTCGGCGGTACACTCCTATAATCCGAGGACTCAGGCAGCTGAGACAGGAGGATCACTGCAAATTCAAGGCTAAGACACCATACTAGAATATTGTATCCAGACCAGAGAATGAAGAGATGTGGCAATCTGGGAATCTAAATATTTGTGAGGAGAAAAAAAAACCAAAAACTTCTGAAATTAGGAACCAGGCTGAGGATGATAGTGGGAGAAATATATAATTAAGCAAATCTCAGGGTAATCAAGGGTTTTCTTTATTCTGTCTGCTAAGGGTCTTTCCTATGCAAAATGTTAGACCAATCAAGAAATGAGGCCAAGTGAAAGTTGTGCTAAAATTCTTACTAGGCTGTCTTTTTAAAAGCTTTACTATTAATCCTTATTGAAATATAACTCACAATAATACTTTATGACTCAACAGAAGAATGGGTAAAGAAAATGTGGTTTATGTTCCAATGGACTTTTACTCCATAAAGAAAAATGAAGTCATAGTATTTGCAGGCAAATAGATGCAACTAGAGATTATTATATTAAGTGAATTAAGTGAGTCTCAGAAAGACAAATATCCTATGTTTTCTCTCATTTATGAATCATATATTATGTGTATTAATAGCTACCTACAAGCATAGATGTATATCTAACACAGAAGTAGAAGAGAAAGCCTCTAGAACTGTGGTCTTCAACCTTCCTAACGCTGCAGCCCTTAACAGCTCCTCATCTTGTGGTGACACGCCCCCCCATCATGAAATTAATTCATTGCCACTTCATAACTGTAATTTTGCTGCTGTTGTTATAATCATAATGTAAATATCTGATGTGTGACCCGCAAAGGGGTTGTGACCCATAGGTTGAGAAACACTAGCTGAATGAAGGGGACAGGAAGAGTGAGGAGGGGAAGGAGTGGGAAGAACACTGTCAAAATACAGTATGGGGGGTTCAATGAGAGTGTTGTCCCAGAGAGATCCTGAGGGGGTTTGCAGGCACCACAGTGGCGATCGGAGTCCTGCTACGGCTCAATCACGTCTATTTTGTCCTATAATGGAGGGGCTGTCATGGCCATGTAGGGAAAGAACTGCGTGGACATTGCTGCAGAAAGGTGTTTCAGGAACCAGGCCCAGATGGTGACCACAGACTTCCAGAAGAGCTTTCCCATGGGTGACAGGCTCTACATAGGCCTGGCCAGGATGGCCACTGATGTCCAGACTGTTGTCCAGGGCCTCACTTTCCAGCTGAACCTGTATGAGCTGAAGGAAAGTCGGCCAATCAAGCCTTACACCCCCATGAGCATGGTGGCCAACTTCTTATATGAGAAACGGTTTGGTCCCTACGACACAGAGCCTGTCGTCGCTGGGTTGGACCTGAACACCTTTAAGCCCTTCCTTTGTTCTCTAGACCTCACTGGCTGCCCCATGGGGACTGATACCTTTGTAATCAGCTGCACCCACTCCGAACAAATGTATGGGAGGTGTGAGTCTCTCCGGGAGCCCAACAAGGATCCAGAACACCTGTCTGAAACCATTTCCCAGGCCATGCTGAATGCTGTGCACCGGGATGCCATGTCAGCATGGGCATCATCGTCCACATCATTGAAAAAGACAAGATCACCACCAGGACACTGAAGGCCCGGATGCACTAACCCTATGCCCTGATCCCAGTTTCATTTTCTTGTTTTTCTTTTTAATAAAATCTCCTTTCTTAAAAAAAAAAAAAAAACAAAAAAACCAACAACAAACAAACAGGATAGGGGGCTGGAGAGGTGGCTCAGTTGTTAAGAGCACTTGCTGATCTTGCGGAGTACCCCCTAGTTCGGCTCCCAGCACCTACATCAGGCGGCTCCCAGCCGCCTACAACTCCAGTTGCCTCCTGTAACTCCAGTTCCAGGAGATCTGATGCCCTCTTCTGGCCTTCGAGGGCATCTAACCTGCATGCACATGCAAACTCACACATACACACATGCACACCGATAAAAATATATGTATTTTGAAGCATAGTATATACTTTTATTTTAAAAAATTCATGTGAAATCCAGTACTATGTGAAATGTGGCCTTTCACTTTATTGCCTTCTGCTCAGCCAGTGACTACAAATCAACTCCCCTTGCTCAAAAAAAAAAAAAAAAAAAAAAAAAAGTGTTCTTGGTCGACAGTCCACGCTCAGAATTGTTTAATTGAATGTTCATCAGTTTTTACTGAGTGGGGCCACCCAGCTCTGCAGCTGATTGCATTGACCATTTAGTGGGAGGAGCAGCTGCTTTAACAAAAAGACCCTGAGGTGGGCAGGCTCCAGCAAGAAACAGGCAGATACTACTCTGTGGAGTGGACAGAGACAGAGCCTCACGAGCACTTCCTGTCTCCTCAACACTACAGGGAAAGTAGAACCATAGCTTCCTAGACATAAGGCTGAGTCAGCAGCATGCATCTGCTCTGTTCTTTTCCGTGACTGTGCCCTGTGCCACACAGCCCACTCCCCTCTACCAAATCTGCTGTGGTGGGTTACAATCTCTTGCACTACCCTACACATCTTTAAGTTTGGGTCATACTATGTAGCCCAGGCATGTCTGGAACTTACAATCCTCCCGCCTCAGCCTTTCAGGTATGCTGTGATCATAAACATTTGCCACCATGCCCAGCTCAACCTGCCTTGCTTTTCCTGTTTGTTTTTGGTTTTGGTGCTTAATGACACCAAATATTTATTGATTCTCAAAGGACTTACTATTTTAATCCTTACTCTTAAAATTATAACTTAAAAAAAAAAAAACAATTGCAGACTGTAGAGTTGACTCAGCAATTAAAAGCATTTGTTGTTCTTGCAGAGGACCGAGGTTCATTTCCCAACACCCACAACGTGGCTGACAGTCATCTGTAACTCCAGTTCAAGAGGATCAGATGCCCTCTTCTGGTCTCTACTGGTACAGCATACATATGGTGACCAGCCATACCTGCTGGCAAAACACCTACACATGTAAAATAAAGTAAATAAGAATAAAATAAATAAATATTTTCAAAGCATAAATTGCACAGTCCAAGTTTCAACTACCAGTGGATAAAACCATTCATTCACTCATACATTTGGGGACCACTGGAAGCAGATGAGGGAGACATGCAGATAGCCAGGGATAGGAGTAGATCCTCCATACAAGAAATGCCTGTAGGTTTAAGAATCTGTGTGGCTCAGAGGATCTGGTCATGGGATCAAATAAGAGGTGGGATTAGGAGGGGTGGAAGGCTAATGTCATGGGGTCTCCTTATCCATAGCAAACTTAGACCTCTATTCTGAGAATCATGGAAGCTTATGGAGGACTGCAGTGGAATGTCTAGATTTGGCATGTCTGAGGCTGGAGCATTAGACTGAAATTTGCAAGGAAGAAAGCAGTAAGCAAGTGATGGGATATCCAGGAAAGAGCCATGGAAGGCTCCAGATCTACACCTCTAAGCTTGGCATGCCTTGGCAGGTGGGGCTGACTGACCACTATTTGGCCACCATTTCTCTCAAACTTGTTTCTGTTTCTCTGGGGTCCTTTGTGTGATTCTCTTGAGGAACTGAGCTGTTATGAAGCTTTGTTTAAGATTACATATGTGGATTTTTTTTAATTACATTTTTTTTTCCTCCAGTAAATCCTTTGGAGGAAGCTAAATTAAGCTAAAGCTTCTTTTCTCGTTACTGTGACAAATTGCCTGACAGAAACAATTTAAGGGAAGAAGGGTTTATTGTGGCTCACAGTTTGAGGGTGTGCAGTCACTTGTGGTAAGAAAGTCATGAAAGCAGGAACATGAGGTAGCTGGTCACACTGCATCCACAGCCATGAAGCGGGGGAGGGGGGGAGGGGAGGTGCTGGTTACAAACTCAGTTTCTCCTTTTTAATAAGCTCAGAGCCCCAGGTGCTATTCACATTGAAGTAGATTTTCCTATCCCAGTAAACCCAATCTAGAAACTTCCTCCTAGACATACCCAGAGATTTGTTTTCAAGATGATTCTGGATCCTGTGAAAGTAGCAGTCTATATTAATTATCACATTGATCTTCCCAGCCACCTCCCCCAATTGTTCTCAACAGACTGATGGCTACTTGAGACAAATGATGCCAGCTGAGCTGTGCTCATGAGTCCCTCTGCATGTCCAACATGTCCTTGTATTCTGTCTCAAGTATCCCTCAGTGTTCCCCTGGGAACATCTGTATTCCTTACAGGGTAGAAACAGGGAGCCTCTGGTCAGGGGCAGCTTTTCCAGAATCACACACACAGAGCAAGTAAACCTGAGTCACTCTGGCTCTAAAACTCTCAAGGCTGGGTGAAGATACATTCTAAAGGCAGAAAACCTACAGAAATGCCTGTAGGTTTAAGAATCTGTGTGGCTCAGAGGATCTGGTCATGGGATCAAATAAGAGGTGGGATTAGGAGGGGTGGAAGGTTAATGTCATGGGGTCTCCTCATCCATAGCAAACTTAGACCTCTATTCTGAGCATCATGGAAGCTTATGGAGGACTGCAGTGGAATGTCTAGATTTGGCATGTCTGAGGTTGGAGCATTGGACTGAAAATTGCAAGGAAGGAAGCAGTAAGCAAGTTGATAGAGACTCTAAGTTCCAAGGTACTGTGGGGTGGCTGAGGAGAAGTGGGATCATTAACATCTTGATCTAGGTGATTTGACACAGCACAAGTCCAAACCTCCTCCAGCTTTGCAAAATCAGCTTGGATGCCCTCTCTGTCTGCTTCCCCTGTTCCTTGCCTGTCTAGTTCCGAGCAACTACCCAAAAGAAACTGGCAACAATAACCATCACAGAGTGGCAGAGGCAATCATACCTACAATGGCAGACATTGGTACAACCTTCTACTGTAGTGGGATGCTGGTCAAAACACACACCATGGTGAGACACAGCGCACACCCACTGTGCTGGACATTTGTGACAACAACCTTCCACCGGCATGGGAGACAATGGTCACAATACCCACCAAGGGACACTGCCTACTGTAAGCCCTCTGGTGGACTCCAACAATATCTTTCCGGAACAGGTCCTTCATCCTCTGAGCAAGCACATCTGTTCTTGCTCTCATTTTGCTCAGAGACCCTAGCATTGCAGGTGGTACAACCTCACCCACTCAGCTGCACCTACCCAGAGCCCTGGCCCAACCACAAAGGCCCACCACTCACCACCAATTAGCTTTGTTTTCAGTATAAATAGCAGCCACCTTGAAGAACATCCAATCACTCAAGCTTATAACAGGCGAGGGATTCCTGGTACACTGACTGTGAGCAAAAAATGCTACGCTTGCTTTCTGGCCAACTGCATCTCAGCTGAGACCACCAGGAGTCCAGATGCTGAGCAAGGGACCAGGCCTGACTCCACAGAAGGGGCCTGCTGAGCTAAGAAAACAATGTTTTTCCCTCCTCCTTCCCTTTCCCCCTCCCCCTTCGAGGCAGCAGTGTGTGTGTGTGTGTGTGTGTGTGTGTGTGTGTGTGTGTGTGAGCTTGATGATGGTTCGAATCTGTGACAAACTGTCTGCCACCAATGTGTGCTGGCAGAGAGCTGTTCTTGGAAGGCCTCACACGGGACACAAAGGCACCTTTTACGTTGCGTGTCTCCCCTCAATGAGTGCCCGACCCTCATGCTTTCTTTGTTTAAAAGTGTAGAAAAATCTCGCTGAAGCAATAGTAAACCGCGGCCTGAGACTGTGCCAACAATATTAACCAACTTCTTTTCAGAGCCTTTGAAGTTAGCAGGGGGCAACATGCTTGTGGTGCTAGGGAAGAATGATACTTAAAGCGATTCCTTTTCATCCCTTTAACTTGATGAAAGATTAATGGCCTTGTTATTTTTATTTCTGCTCCTTTTTCCCTTTAATTTCTACCCCTCCCCTCCTCTGCTGAGATTGAAAAATCCTTTCCCTGTAATGGTTTTTTGGATCAGTGGGTTTTGTGAATACAGCCTGCACCCTTTTGCCAGCATCCACCAACTGGACCAACTACTCCACATCCTCTATACCCAGGTGTCTTCCAGGGAGGGGTCTGGGGGTGAGTGAGCAGGTGGGTGGCAGCCTGGGGCTGGATCTTATCCAATACCACCTCCTTCCAGAGAGCTGCAATGCCTTGGCAGAAACTTTTTCCTTTCTTCCTTGAAGATGTACTGTGGTTCTCTTTGGCACCCTCTTGAGATGCTGCTGTGGGCCCAACAGCAGGATTTTGAACCCGAAGGACCCAAGGACTTATGGGGGGGAGGAGGTAGGAAAACAAGAATACAAGGATATTTGGCAGTCAAGAGCTTTCCTCCTGTCCCAGTACCCACTTTCTCAAGTTGGTGATGGTTGTGGTGGTGGTAATGATGGTGGTAGTCATGGTTGTCTTAGTTTGGTCTTTGTTGCTGTGATAAAAACAAAACAAAAACCCACTGGCCAAAGTCAACTTAGGGAAGAAAGGGCTTATTACATTTTACATGGAGGGAAGTCAGGGCAGGAACTCGAAGCAGGAACCCAGAGGCAGGATTTGAAGCAGACATCATGGAGGAGTGCTGCTTACTGGCTTGCTTCCCCATGGCATTCTCAGCTTGATTTTTTATACAACTCAGGACCACCCACCCACAGTGGGCCTTCACACATCAATCATCAACCAAGTAAATGCATCACAGATTTGCCTACAGGACAACCTGATAATGACACTTTCTCAACTGAGGCTTCTTCTTCCCAGATGACCCTAACTTGTGTTAAGTTGACAAAAAACAAACAACAACAAAAACTAACCAGCCCAGTGATGGTGGTGACGTTGAAAATGATTGTGATAGTGAGGATGATGGTGATGGTAATGGTAATGATGAGGGTGACGGTGGTGATAATGATGGTGATGATGATAATGGTGATGACAATGATGGTGCTACTGGGGATAATGATTGTGGTGGTGATGATAATGGCAATGATGGTGGTGATGATGACAGTGGTGAGAATAATGATGATGGTAATATTGAGGATGATGGTGGTGATGGTATAGTGATGATGATGACAGTGATGGTGATGGTAATGGTGATGATGGTAGGGGTAATGGCGATGATGGTAATGATATTGATGATGATGGTGATGATGATGGTAATGTTAAGGGTGAGGGCAGTGGTGGTATGGTGATAATGATGGTGGTGAAGATGATGTTTATGGTGATGATGATGGTGGGGAGGATGGTGATTGTGGTGACAATATATAGAGGATTCAGCATCATGGGAGGAGCATGTCCTGGAACAAAACAGCTCAGTTCATGATAAACAGGAAGCAACAAGAAGAAAAGAGAAGAGTCCAAGGACAAGATAGACCCTTAAAGATCCCAATAACCCTCTTCCTCCCATGGTCCTCAGTACCTCCTGATAATCCATTCTATTATGAATCCGCATGAGGTTAACCTACCAGCCAGGTCAGACCCTTCATCATCCAATCACCCCTCAGTCGCACTCCTAGCCAAGGCCAGGCCTCCAGCATATGCGCCCCCGGGGAAAGTTCCAGATCGAGACCACATATCATTAGCCAGCAGATATTTGTTGAGTGTCCACTGTGCTGCCATGCAGTGGAGACCAGTGAGCAGCTCAGTGATCTGTTTCTGAAGAGCGGTCGTACCGATCATAGACACTGCCACCTAGAAACTGGGTTTCAGGAGCAGAGATCAAGAGAGGAGCCTGGCATAGCTTCAACATTTGACCAGCTAAATGAAGCAAGTGGGTATCAAGGTAAACATGCAAAGGGAATGTTTAGAATATAGTCAAAGTACTCATTTAATATAATTGCATGATTTGTGCTTGGATGATTTGGGCTCACTAAATGAGCCCCACTTGAACAATGTAAAAACCATGTGACTTCAAGTGATGCAATCTCTACTTACTCAGTAGCTCTGCTAATCCATTAATAATCAGTAAATGGGATGTGGTGGCTCACACACATCCTAACAGGAGGCTAAGACAGGAGGGTGCCATGAGTTCTAGACCAGCTAGAGTGTCATAGCAAGACTTTGATAAAAAAAAATAAAATAAAATAAGTAAGTAAACCAGAAAATGAACAAATTAAAACAGATTAATAAGTTAACTATAGTCCTCTCTTATTATTGAAGATACCTAGATATCTTATTGCCCCCAAACTGCTAGTTCAGATCCATCCCATCTTCCTCTAAAGTTCCCACTTCAATGTCATCTGCTTGGTAAGAGCCCCCCATACTTTTCCAGACCTGGCTTTGGATGGTTAGAAGACAGAGGAGACCTATCATCTTCCCCAGATGCTTAATCACCTATTTCAGGGCCCAAAATGAATGTGAACACTCCCTAGCAAGACCTCTGTGACTGCTAATGGGTGGAAAGGTCTGTGAGTGTCGGGTTGCTGTGTAGCTTAGCTTGAGAGCTTGAGAACAGCAGAAGTAATGGGGGAAGATAACTATTCAGGAGCTCTGCTCTTCTGCGTGCATAGATATTGTGCACATAATTACAATTTTACATCATTAGTTCCATAAACAAATGATTATAATTTATAAATGATAAAATTGCAATTTTTTATGCATGTGACTGAGAGCTTCCAAAATGATGTACGTTCGCCCTACATAAAGAACTCTGACATTTGGTCAATTGTTGTCTACACACACACACACACACACACACACACACACACACACACACAATCTGGAGAGACAGCTCAGCAGTTAAGAACTCTTTCAGAGGACTTTGATTCAGTTTGCAGCACCCACATTGAATGGCTCACAACTGCCCATTAACATCAGCTCCAGAGGATTTGGTGGCCTTTTCTGGCCTCTGAGGGTACTGCACACACAGGCACATACACACACATAGATACACATACACACAAACACACACACACACAAACACACTTCATTCCAATGAAAATGCTTGATCAAGAATTGTTTGGAATCTGTGAGTCCTAAGCTTGAAGTTTCTGGACCCATTTATAATATTTTTACCTGCCAATCACTCTCAAACCAAAGAATTTTGGGAAATGTGCACCTGATACATACTGTCCTCGGAGCAGGGCTAGTATCTCATCCCTAGCCAAACAACAGCCATGTTATATGAACAGTTATCTTCTCCTGAAGGTACACCTAATACTCCCTTTTAAAAAATAACTACAGTATATTTCAGATTGGGAACTTCAGTCATCTACGACTGGGAAAATTAAATGAAAATTTCTGCCATTACGCCAAGCCTCCTGCTTAGCAAATCGGTAATGAAAAGGAATAATTTATCACGGCTTGTGAAAGCCGACAGCTCTAAAGAGATGTCCTTCCTCTTCCCCCAAAGGGAGAGCAGAATTCTCTTTTTACCTTCAACGTACTGGCATTAAGCATAATTTCTCTGTCTATAGAACTTTACTGGGAATGGGGAGAAGGGATTAGATTTTTACATCACATCCTATTTTAGGCAATTATAATCCACAAGTTTTCTTTCTCGTTCATGCCCCCCTGGGGTGACAGAGAATGGAGAGACACTTTGGGGGGGCCTCAGTTCCCATTAATGTTTGCAGCCCCATTAGCAGAATGAGCTCAAATTCTTAGCATGAAGCACATTTCTCTCCAGTACTGAGATGCTATGGCTAACACAGTAAGCTTCCTGGCTTGCACCATGCCCGAAACCAGCACACTATATATTCCCCGAGTATTCGTGTGATGGACAGTGAGTCCATATGACTCTGTATGACAGATATTCATGTGACTCTTCCTCTTCAAATTCTGGTAAATTCTCAGCCTTGGGCCATGGAGAGCTGGAGTCAGTTTGTATCAGCCAGGAAGAGCTGATGGCTACATCTTCTGGAATTTTCTCAAGACCTTTGCTAAACGTAGAATTATTAAAAATTACATTATATACAGATGGTGGCATGGGTGTGATAGAAAGGAATCCTTAGACACTGTTGGTGAGACTGTAAAATCATGCAGCCACCAATGAGATCACTGTGAAGGGGCCTCAAAAAACTAAAAATTAGAATTAACCATATGACTTAGCTGTAGCACTCTTACATGTGTATACTAAAGACATTAGGATGACACATTTGGTTATTTTGTGGTGCTATCCACAAAATATGGAACCAGCTTCAGTGCCCATTGCCAAATAAATAGATAAAGAAAATGTGGTTTTATTTTATTTTATAAAATGTGTATTTTATTTATACAATGGAGTTTTATTTAGCCATAAAGAAGAATGAATGAAAGGATGTCATTTGGGGAAAATAGGTAAAACTGGAGAAGAGATCATGACTTTAAGGAAAATAAGATTAGTAAGAAAGGCAAATGTTTGTGTGTGTTCCCAATGTGCCAAACACACACACACACACACACACACACACACACACGGAAATAGAAGGCTTCTATTTGGGAAGAAGAAGGAAGACAGTCAAAGTAGGGAACAAGGACAAGAAACGGTAAGGGTTGAGTAAGACCCATGACATGATAATAATATACAGCACTATGACGCATAATGATTACGCACTAATAAAAATTAACTTATGTAAGTTTACAGTTATGTAAAACACATGTGTTCATTACTTTTCTCATTGATGTGCAAAATACCTAACAGAGGCAACTTAAAAAAGAAAGGGTTTGTTTTGGCTCATGGTTTGAGGGTACACAGTCCATCACAGTAGGGAAAGCACAGCAGCAGGAACATGAAGCAGCTGTTACATGACATCTGCAGTAAGAAAGGAAAAAAGAGATGGATGCTGGTGCCCAGTTCATTTTCTCCTTTCATTCAGTCCAGGAGCCCAATCCATGTGAGACCATCACTCACAGCTAAAGGTGAGGGTTTTTCCCTCCTTCCCCATTTATACCCCTTGGGAGATTCCCTCAAAGACATACGTAAAGATGTGTCTCCTTGGCGATTCTAAGTTATCAGTCAAGATTAACTAACATAGTCTATTATTATGGCGAGAAACACCACAGATTCCTTCCTGTCTAATTTCACTCCTGGTCCCACATGCTTTTGAGCTGAACTGAATCTTGTTTGTCTGCAGGGAGGAAAAGGTAAACTGTGAATGATTCCTGGTATCCAGCTATGTGGATGCCGACCTCATCAAGAATAGTCCCATGGGGGAAATGGCAAACCTCCCACGTCAGGTTGGCTGGTTTGCAATTGTTTTGCTCAACAGGGATCGACACAGCACTGCAGTGGGCAGTTAAAGCCAAAGAGATACTGTTAAAACTGAAAATCACGAGGAGAAGGACCAGTTCCACAACGATCCAACTAAAACAAACTTTAATACTGGCCAGGTAGATGGACACTGGCCAGGTCCGTACCTGGGATTCCCAGAGAATGGCCATGAGCTACTTTGTCCAGATGTCTATAAAGCAAACCCACAAAGCAACTTCCTACTTTTGTCCAACTGAGAGCAAGCATAGACCCTGACACACTTCTCACCTATGTATCTCCTGCCTATGTGTGATCTCCTGTGCAGTTGGGGCAACCAACCATGTGAAAACCCATGATTTGTTATCTCACAAGAACAACTGTCCCCGGTGCTCCAGGAAGTTATCTGTCTTTGGGCAAGTGGGGCTTAGAGGTTAACTTTAGTCCTCACAGTACCCAACCTTCATAACAGCCTGATGAGTCCTGCGTCTGCATATACGTCATTGGTTTCCTTGAATCATTTGTCTGACTATTCTTGGCATATAGGCAAGACAGGGCCACCCTCTGCTTTCAGAGTTCAAGTGACCATGTATGATGTTTAGGCCATGATAGGAGCTGGAAAGTGGGACTGAAGAAGTGGCTCAGTAGTTAAGAACACTTGCTGCTATTGCAGAGTTTCACTTCCCAGCACCCACTCTGGGTGGCTCACATCTGCCAAGACCTGCATAGATTATGTACAGAAAAGCTGGGGCCAGGTGGGACTGTGAGCGCTCTGCTGCAGAGTGCCACCAACTACCTGCACAACGACCAGGAACATCAGAGTGCTTATGTACAGCACAACGGGAGGGGTTAGACCCAGTGGTCAGGGTCTGTAGGTGAGCGGCCTCCAGCTGTAAACATCTGGGTGGAGGAAGTTGCAGTCACTAGTTTTTGCACACATCAGTCACCTATAAATGCTTGTATTTAGACCAGAGGAAAGCTTTGCCTTTCCAAAGCTGACTTGCACGAGGAAGGGCTTTGTCAGTTTCCCATGAGTCCAAAGCATTGACCTTTGAACTGGCCTTGCCCACAGCCTGTGTCAACAGTCACTCAGGACTTCATTCACTCTTCAAACATTCTCTCAAGGCTTCTTCAGCTCCCCATACCAATCACTCCAGCTCCAGGAGAGCCAACACTCTCATGGAGCCTCTGCAGGCATACACACACATACAATTTTAAAAATTAAATGTACTTAAAAAATAATTTTTATGCCTCTGGCAGTCTGAACTTCCTTTTGTCCTCTGACTTTGAACTTGTCTAATACTAACATCGCACTCTTTGTATATTCCTTTATTTTCAAATTATGAGCATCCTAAATATGTGCTTCATAAGCTGACACAGTGATGTCCTTGATAGAATCTGAACAGATTTTACATTTTAGGGGAAGAATTGCCTGAATGTGATTTTTTTTTTTTTTGTATCATTGTGTTGTGGTATATGCGGGATATTTTCTGTTTGTCTTGTTTATCTTTTATATTTTCCTCTTTTAAAATAAAGTGAGGTGAACTAAGCCACGTTTATTCATTCCATTTGCCTTTAGCTGTTCTCTACAGCAATTATGTTTTTCTAGAGGCAAATTAAGTTTTCAATCATATTGAATCTTAAACCTTATTGATGTCTAAGAACAAAAGTTTCACCCCTACCAAAAAAAATTTCTTTTGAGAATGGAGCACCTGGTGCCCTCCTGCCTTGGCACACAGGTCCTCTGCAGTGGCCCCTGCCGGCTCCCTCTCAGCCCTGGCTACTGGACACACAGCAGCTACTGACCCCATCTGACCCCTCACCACCCCAGCTGCTTTCTCGTTTTCAGGTGTTTTTGGAATTTTCTACTGACAGCAGCATTTTAGATCCCCCCCAGATCTTCAAATTTAAAAGCGTGTATAATTACATTTTTGTGCAGTCTCCGGAGAGTTGGATCGAGAGGGAAAAGCAGGTATTAACACGCCTCTTTGATCAAACACCCTTTGAAAGCACTTTGCTGGCTTTAAAAACTTAAATGATATCCCTGCTTATTTTTATCAGTAGCCTTAAAATAGGTCTTATAAGCTCTGTTCTGAAGATGAAGAGACTAAGACCCGGAGACATTAACTAATTTGCAAGAAGACACCCCTCTTGGTTAGGAGGAAGGCTAAGGGTGGGTATTTAGTCTTACAGTTTTTCCTCTCTTCTGAAAAGTGATGGCAGCATCTCTCTTTTTTTTCCTTTTCCTTTTTTTTTCTTCCTTTAGCTCTTCCTCCTATGATTGCCACCATTACCACTGTCGCCACCAACCCCTACCACCATCATCACCATCCTTACTGTAATCACCACTATCATCTTCATCATCACCTTTACCACCATTGTTATCACCACCTTATTCATGGTTCCCCTGAACACAATCTTCACTGTGACCATCACTTTCCGTCTCTATCATAATGTTGCCACCAACATTACCACTCTCTCATAATTATTGTCACCATCACAACATTATCCTTATCAACCTTACCGTCATTATCATTGCCACCCTCATTACTACCATCAATACCATCACTATCATTACCATCATTATCACCATCATCAATATGACCATTATCAGCATCAACATCATTACCATTCCCACCATCACTATAATCACTGTCCTCATTATGTTCTTCATCATCACCATCATCACCATCACCATCATCATCATCATCATCATCATCATCATCATCATCATCATCATCATCACTACCATCATCATTCTTCCTTTGCCTCTAATGAACCTCTGAGCCTCTTGAGGAGCAGTGAGTAGTTTCTATCACTCAAGTATCGGCTGATGCTCATGTTTGTCAGCCTTGATTCAATGTCTGTCTCTGTTCCAGACTTTTAGTTTCCGGGAGCTAGATTGTTCTGTTTTTATACTAGGTTTTACCCAGGCTAGGCAAGTGCCCTACCACCAATCTATGTCCCTAACCTTTATATGTTTTATTTTGAGGTAGGGTGGGAGTCTCACTAAGTCACCCAGATGGCTTTGAGTTCACTCTTAGGCAAACCCCTGAACCTTCAATCCTCCTGCCTTCTGAGTAGCTGGGGTTAGAAGCCAGTTGCTGCACCTGGCCATTGCACTTTTGAATGAGCATTGCAAAGTTTTACAGTACTAGAAAGAAACTATAATTTGAAGACAGAGGAGAGAAAAAGAAAGAAAGAAAACTGAATCCAAAGTGTAACACTCTCACAGTAGCACTGTATTCTCTCAAATCACCTTTAGATTTGGTAGACAACAGAACCCATTTTGCTCCAATGAAACCTTCTTGTTTGCACTGTTTTTAAGTTAAAAAAAAAAAAAACAAAACAAAACCTGGACTAGCTTTCTTGTCCCAAGGCTCACAGTTAAAGCTAGCTCTGACACCTTCATTAATTATCCCTTTCAAATAGTGTTCTCCAAGCCTCCCTAGGCTACCAGACACTACCCAAGGAGTTGCACCAGCCCCATTCTTCACAGGAAAAGGGCTCGGTGTAAACACTGCCTCTGGGGCCTCCGCTTCATGTTGTTACTTGTGCCTGGTGAGAGTACAGTTGTTCGACAAGGACCTTGTGCAACCTCCCGCCCAGCGAGCCCCCACCCCCCTGCTTCCCACCTACCTTTTTAATCTTTTCACCCAACCAGCCAGGGAAGTTGGCTCGACCTCAGACATCCTTTGCACAGTTGACATCTAGAGATGATGGATGGATGGCCTAAATTATTTTGGGTCAAGGACGGTGTTTTATTTAGCAGTGCAGGTGGTAAATGCTGGTTAAAGGAAAACTAATGACTCTCCAGGTAAGACTGAGCCAGATTCATCTTCTGCAGGGTGACTGTCCCCTCCCTCATGAGTAATACATTTCTTGCAGGCAGTGAGGTGCTTTGAGACCGTGCAAATAGACTGACTCTCATGAAACTTCCACGCACTGCTCCCTTAGTTATAAATAAAATATTTTTCAAAGGATTATTTTTCCAGGTTCTTTTTAAATGTGACTGTTGATTTAAAAAAATCACCTTAAAGGCCAAAATACTTGTTGGCCATCTGACTATCATAATTCTGCCTGAATTTAATTTTCCTTATCTGAAGATTGGAGATAAAAATAGAAATCATGAGCTGGGCCAGGTTATATGTGCTTTTAATCCCAGAATTTGAGAGACTGAGGAAGGCTGATTCTTTCTGAGAGTTCAAGGCCAACCTGGCCTATATAAGGAATTCTAAGCTAGCCAGGCCTATGTTGTGAGACCCTGTCTCAGAGAGAGAGAGAGAGAGAGAGAGAGAGAGGCAGGATTATCTGTGAAAAGCTGTTAGAACACTGTGTGAGGGTCAGTATCTCTTTAGTTATCACATTAGCAGTTGCTCATTAAACACTCTTGGCATCTTATAGTCCTATGAAGGGGCTTCATGTGTGGGTTCCGTGTGGAGCAGAGACGTCATTCAGAAGACAAAGTGCAAACTAGTATCTGGAGTGGGAATCTAGTCTTAACAGCACGTAGGCACAATGGGGGACACGGAGGTACTGTAGCCCACACTATTACCAACTCCTCAAAGTGGACATCTGTGGGTCCCTGGATAAGGCCTTTGTCTTAGAGTTTCTATGGCTGTAATAAAAACACCATGACCAAAAGGTAAGCTAAGGAGAAAAGGGTTTTATTCTGCCTCCATTTCCAGATCATAGTCCATCACTGGAGGAAGTCAGGACAGGAATTCAAGCAGGCCTGGAACCTGGAGGCAGGGGCAGAGGCCATGGAGGGGTGCTGCTTACTGTCTTGCTTTCCCTGGACCACCAGCACAGGGATGGCACCACCCAAAATGGGCTGGTCCCTCCGCTATTGATCACTAGTTGAGAAATGCCCTACAGCTGGATCTCATGGAGGCATCTCCTCAACGGAGGCTCCTTCCTCTCTGATGACTCTAGCTTGTGTCAAGTTGATACAAAACCAGCCAGTGCAGCCCTGCTGGTGCTTCCCTGTAAAGGTAAGACGTTCAAGAAACTGTCCCTGTGAAAGTGCGCTGAGAGATTAGGGAATGAACCACAGGACCCATGTTCATCTGAGGTAAGTCTCCCATGGAATGGCAGCATTCAGGAGCTTCTTCACACTGGTGGTAGAATTTGAGACACTCCCCATGCGACCAGGTGGAGCTGCTAGAGCAGTAACGGTGTCTGAGTCCCGTAAGAGAACATCAGGAAACTCCTGTGGCTCCTGTGAATGCAGCATCGTGTTGGCAGCCTCCCTTTCCCTCTAGTGCCTTCGCTGACCAGGAGTGCTGCTATCTTCAAGGACAAAGCAAGGGAGAAGGCTGGACCTGACCTGGGAACGCTGGCTGTCCATTCTTTGTCCACTGAACAAAGAAGTCTATTGGGGCCCCTGTCCCTCCTACTCCCTCTAGCTGTAAAGTGGGGAGCTTACGGCACTGGCTTAAAGTTCACATTCCGTTGGTACCTTAGAAGAAGGTCTTATTTGAAAAGAGACCTTTGTGGATAGAACTATACAGAGAAGGTTAAGGTCATCCATCCAATAATCTGTGTACAGTGATATCAAGAGAGAATACCACATGATGACAGAAAAAACAGAAACTTGTGGCTAGGATTTCAAGCAAAGGGGCACTGTTGGCATGAGCTAAAGCTAGAGAGACACAGAGTAGGCTCTAGGCATCCTGAAATAAAATGAGCCCGCTGGCATCTTGGTTCAAGACTCAGTCCCCATAAATACGGGGGAATAGTTGTCTATGTTTTTAAACTACTAAGTTTGCAGTTTCTTATTTGAACAGCCTTAGAAGACTTATAAAACAGCAAATACAGCATCTCAGTGAGCCCCAACAGAACTACAACAGAGGGGTGGATAAAGAAAATATCTATATGCACCTAGCACAGACAAAGTCTGATTCAGCCACAAGGAAGAACAAATACATAAAGGATGGAGTTGGAGTTTCTTATGAGCTCCAGCTCTCTTTCTGTTGTTGTGACAAACACATTGATTAGCCAAAAAACAACCCGGGGGGGGGGAAAGGATTTATTTGGCTCATACTTTCTGGTCATAGTCCATCATTGAAGGAAGTCAGAGAAAGAACTCAAGCGGGAACCTGAAGTAGCAAGAGCAGAATGCTGATTGCAGGTTTGCCCTCTTGTTGGCTTAACTAGATTTCTTATATGGCTGGGAATAACCTGCCTAGGAAATGGTGCCTCCCACAGTGGGCTGAACCCTCCGGCACCAATTAACACACAAAACATTTCCCCTGTAGACATTCCCACAGTCAAACTAAACGTCTAGATGACTCTTGACATTTAAAACAACCAAGACAAGTTATATCAAGCAAAATAAACCAGACTCAGAATACAACCATCCCATGATACTTATATGTATACGAAAACACACACATATGTGGAATGTTTGAGAAGGGAAAGGAAGGTGGATATAAACAAAACACATGATTGACACATATGAAACTGACCATCTGGCACAAGGAACTTAATAATAAAAGATTCAATCAATAAAAGCACATAAAACAATTAAAGGGGGGAAGAAATACGAACACACACATGCAATTCAGAGCGCACATGCCCACATCCTCTCTGGAGTATGGCCTTGTGTGTTGGGGTCTCTCTGCAAGCAGAGTTCAGGAGCATGAGCCTTGGAGCATGGTCTGATATATCCCCAAGGCTGTGCGCCCCAAGCGCCATTGTAGCCTAGACTCAGGACTAGTCTATAGCTCCTCCAGTTTGGGGGGAGACCAGCTGAAAGACTTGCTTGTGAACAGTGGTAACCAGTACAAAAGAGGAACCTGTATCTGTATACCCCTAGGCCAGTTTCCCTGTGTGTGTTTGCTGTTTGGAGAAATGAAGGTACCCTCTGTGCTAGAGGACCAGAACATCAGGCAGAAAACACAGGTCATTCAACATGGGAGAGGCAAGAGCACAGAGGGCAGGAAATAAGGGGGTGGAGGATGGCACGCTGAACAGGAACAGTGCTGACCTCACTGTGATGCCCACACCTACAGAAACAGACCCAAGCAAGGCTGTCTGGGACACTGAAGATCTGAAATACAACAGTACAAGTTTAGCCAACAAGTAGGGTCTGTTGCTGAGCATGGTGTGCCTCCTTCCAAGGGTTGCCAAGGGTACTGCTGAGTGTGTTCCTCTAGGCATATTGATCACAAGTGTTTTCACTCAGAGATTCCTCAGAACAACACCTCCTCAGGCTTGCAGCCTACTTCTTGCTGGGAAGTCAGAGACTGGACATCTGTAAAGAGATTTGGGCTTTTGAAACAGACACGGGGGAAAGGGGGACTTGCATTCTAATTAGGGACATCAAACAGTAGAAACCCCACCTACAGCTCCTCTTGGAAAATCGATGGGTGGATCATGATTAAAGCACTAGAATTTTCCACTTGCCAAAATCTCGTCCTTCTTGATGCTACATTAAAAGAAGCCTGTAGCTAAAGGAAGGAGGCCCTTTCATTATTTGGCTTTCTAGTGTTCCGCGGCGATAAGCTCACAAAAAGGCCATCAGATGTAATGTCTCTCTTCTTTCATGCTCAAAAGAATCTTCTAATATGTCACCATAACCAGACTGAGCTTATAAGTCCAATTTATATGTTATAATCTAACTCATTCATTTGTTCAATAGTGTTTGCTAAACACGATTGTTCATCATGGACCAGACTCTGGGTAAAGATATGAAGACCCAGTAGTGATGACAGCAAGATACACAGAAATTTCAGCTATCCGGAGTCAACCTTAAATAAGATTCATAGCAAAGAGTGAGGGGTTGTGCTGTAGTCGCTGGCTGGTGACAAGGACTGTGGGACAACAGGGAATCCTGGGGTCACATGCCAGAATGTTGACCAACATTTCCAGATTTTTCACAAGGAAGCAGATGTGTGAATGGAAAGTTGAGGTGGTGTCTTAGGGTTTCTGTTGCTATGGTGAAAAACATGACCAAAAGCAACCTGGGAATGAAAGGGCTTATTTGATTTACACTTCCATATCATTGTTCACAGTCAAAGAAAGTCAGGAATGGAACTCAAACAGGGCAGAAACCTGGAGATAAGAGCTGATGCAGAAGCCATGGAGGAGCGCTACTCTCTATCTTGCTCAGTCTTCGTATAACACCCAGGACAACCAGCTCAGGAGTGTCTCCACCCACAATTGGCTGCCCCCCCAATCAAAATGCCCTACAGCCTTGCATACGGTCTGATCTTATCTCATTTTCTTACTTGAGGTTTCCTCCTCTCAGATGCCTTTAGCCTGTGTCAAGTTGATATGAAACTATGCAGCACAGATCGGAAAAAAAGCGTACTGGGTGGGAATCAGTGTGGAGAGTGCAAAGGCTGAGAATCAGAGTGTGCAAGGGGAATCAGAGTGTACAAGGGGAATCAGAGTGTACAAGGGGAATCAGAGTGTACAAAGGCTCCAGGTCAGGTGCACCTGGAGTGTGAAGGATGTGTGTGTCCATCCTGGAGTGTGAAGGATGGACAGACTCTGAGCTAGAGACAGGAGGCCTGTGCTGGGGGAATCCTTTTGGCCCTGTCAGGACTCTGGTGTCCTTTCTGAGTTGAATGGGAAATTGCTGGAAGATTGAAGCACAAGAGTGATGGGAGCTATATCTGAGGCATGTATAAGTCTCCATGGCTACTGCATGGTAGGGCTCCTGCTAAAAGAAGAATGGGGCAGGGGTGGGGGCAGGAGGAGAATATCTAGGAATCAGATGGTGGTGGAGGGGAATATGGGAGTTCTCAGAGACGGCACCTCTGGGTTCTGCTGTGTCTATTATATATGTTGTAAAATAGTTTAATATATGGAGAAATTGTAGGTAATTGTACGGTTTAAATTGTGTTAGTTAATTTTTTTTTCTCTTGGCTGTGATGAAATATCCAACAAAAGCAAGTTAATTAAAAAGGGTTACTATTATTGTTTTTTTTTTTTTTTAGGTCACAGTTTAAGGTTACACAGTCCATCATGGCAGGGAACACATGGTGGTCAGAGCATGAGGCAGCTTGTCATACCCACGGGCAGGAAACAGAGAGAAATGAAGGCTGGTGCTCACTTTCCTCTCTGAATCCAGTCGAGGACCCCAGTCCTTAGGATGGTGCCCACCACAGTTAAGGTCTGTCTTTGTACCTCAATTAACCCGATCTAGAACCCTCTTACAGGCCTGGAGGTTTGTCTCCTATGTTATTTTAGATCGCATCAAGTTAACAGGCCCAAACAGGAAGACTCCTGAGCTCCTAATATAGACGACTCCCACTTTGGTATGAATGTGGCTTGCAAAAACTGAAACCAGATCTTTGGTGGCATCCAAGGTCTGCACTGATTGACGAGATGATTGAGTGGGTAGGTGCTGTCTGTCACTGTGATGCTTTTCTCTTTGATGTCCTGTGGACTTTCTTGCTATCCCTCACAGATCAGGACATGTTCCTGGGGAAGAGACAGCACCTATGCTAAAAACTCTGGCTCCAAATACAAGCGATGTGGCCCCTCACTCTTACATCTCAGAAGAGAATGGGAGCTGTATCACCCTGAGCACCACTCCCACTTGTTGGCTAAGTTTATAGCTTATTTCCGCAGCCCTCCCTTACATATATTTGGGGCCACTCTGACACCCCATCGCCTTTCCTTTCCTGGAGGAAAGGCTGAGCTTCCTGCTTCCATGCCAGCATTTCCCCCATGAGTCTACCGAATACCTTGCATTTCCTTTTCTTCTTTGTGGCTTGGAATTCCGTCTCCTTCTTAGATGCTCTCTGGAAAAACACAAGGCATTGCAAGAGACAAGCAAGGAAAACCCCAGCTAAAACACAAGGGCTGGGGTTGTTCAGAAGTGCATGTGTCCCTTTCATTGCAGATCCTTGGAAACATTTTACAGGCAGAGTTAATGGATGGGGGGGGGATGTTTAATGCATAATAAAGTTGGGCCATATGTTTTTTTCCAAAGAGAGAGAGAGAGAGAGAAAGGAGTGAAGAGAGAGGGGGGCAGGGTGGCTTCAATGCATTCTTTGTGCATTCTAGCCACAATCTAATTAATGACGAAAGCATTTCAGCCTCATTCCAGAATGTGGGGAAGACAGCTTAGTCCTGTCGCCCTGTTACCTCGTAAGGGGTACTGAAGGAAATCCCTACCCCCAGATATTTTCCAAATTAATGTGTCTAACAATCATCTCTGTCAACAAACACTTTTTCCCTTTCCCGAATTTAGTGTTAGCTTGTTGTCAAACATGGAATTTGCACTCGAGTGAGCAACCCAAGGCCCAGAGGCCCTACCAGTGCCAGCCTGAGTTTCTTGAAGGCTGTTTTTTGTTTGTTTGTTTGTTTGTTTTTTCCTAGCAGCTTCAGAAGACACAGCCTTGAACTTGGGACTGGAGGGTCTTATCTTCAGCATAAGAACACAGACAGCTTCAGGTGAAGCTTAGAGGGAGAATGAGTCTGCCTGCTTCTGGGTGGCTGGAGTTCTCACTCACAAAATCCAAATAAATAAATAAATAAATAAATAAATTCTGCTTTCTTCCTCACAAATGAAGCAGGAATCAGTAAGCCAAAATGCTCCCAGCCTGACTACTCTCCAGTTATAAACAAGATTCTGATAAACATCCCTTCCTCAGGGCTAAACAACACACTTCTTTTTCCCTCCGAAGATCCCCGAAATATGCCTCATTGTGCTCTAAGTATTCATGCCTTTCTTCCACATTCCTACAGCCTGGGTGTTCCTCCAGGGAACAAAAGAGTTTTCTGCCCTTCACCTCCTGTTAACCACATGCAGCCTTCCCTTCACATCAAGGGATGCCGTGTCACCCTTCACCTGGGGGCCAGACACTGTAATTTTGCTACCATTGTGAACCATAATGTAAATAGCGGAGGTTTCTGATGGCCTTAGGTGACCCTTGTGAAAGGGTCGTTCGAGCCCTTCAGGGGTCTCAACCACAGGTTGAAAAGCAGAGTTTTGGGACACTCAGGGAAAAACTGTCGTCTCATACGGCCTGCACGCACTCTCTGTCTAATCCCCACAGTGAGTGTTCAAGATTGGAACTGAGGTCTCTTCCTATTCAAATGCTCAGAGGGAAAGAACTTGCCTGAGGACCCACAGCTAGTGCTGAAAACGCCCCCATTAATATTCATAGCATTCTACGTCCACAGACTGTGTTCCTGTTTATATTTCTAGTCCCAGAGCAGTTTGTATATTGGTTTAAGTGAAGGGCTCATCCCTCAACAAATGGAGCCATTTATATTTTACATTTGTATCTGATATTAATGGCTCTCTTGCTGTACGCCAGGAAACCATGCTCATCAAATGTATTCCTGTGATAGCACTTGTGATCAAGACAAAACACCTTAAATAAATAAACCGTCTAGAGGCTAGATATACGGGTTGCGCAGCAGTTGGCTGTTCTCCCCTATTATGGGATATGGCCAGTGTCGTTACATGAGCGAACAAATCCCCCCATGCATGAATGTGTGCTCACATTTGCATATGCGCAGTGTGCTGTGGGTGTTCTACTGCTGTAAAGAGGCACCGTGGCCACAGCAACTCTAATAAATTAAGGCATTTAATTGGGGGCTTGCTTACAGTTTCAGAGGTTTAGTCTGTTTTCATTACGGTAGGACCACGGTGGCAGACATGGCAGGCAAGGTGCTGGAGAAATAGTTAATGGGCTACATTCTGATCTGCAGACAGAGAGGGAGAATCTGGGCTTGATAAGGGCTTTTGAAATCCCAAAGCCCACCCACCCCCATGACACACCGCATCAAATAAGACCATATCTCCAAGTTTTTCTAATCCTTTTAAATAATGTCACTCTATGGTTACTCAGCATGCAAATATAGGAGCCTATGGGTGCCATTTTTATTAAAACCACCCACCATACATGCCTTTACACACATTTAACAATATTTTTAAATTCTGCTTTCATTTTATGAGTGTTTATCTACATGTCTGTCTGTACAACACATGCCTGCAGTGCTCATAGTGGCCACAAGGGGGTATCGGATCCCTTGGAACTGGACTTACAAGTGGTTGTGAGCCACCACGTAGCTATTTGGAACCAAACCTAGGCCTCTGCAAGAACAGCAAATGCTCTTAGAAACTGAACCTTCTCTTTAGCCCGTGCACGCACATTTATGGATGCATGCACAAAATAAATACAAACCCACGCATGCACATACCATGTATATTCAATGTACATACACTTACTTGTGTGTACACACACAGGTACACACACACACACACACACACACACACACACACATTTCCTTTTGCCACATCAAAATTTACAATTCTATTCTACATTTCACAGACTGACTTTCTCAATGTCTTCTTTACAATGTTATCTATTTTTAAGTGCCCTGAGAGCATCTAAGATGCAGGAAAGAGAATCAGAGGATTTTGACAAAGTACAGAAGTTTGTACAATAAACATCAACGTATTGTCTACTCTAGGGACTTCGTCTTTGTTAAGTCCATGTTGTTGTTGTGTATAGTGCACTCTTCAGTAAGACAGAAATAGAAAATGACAGAGGGAAGGCATTGTCGAATAAAAAACTATAACACAAACTCCAGGTCCAGCCACCAGCCATTCTTTTTTTTTTGAGATAAGGGCTCTCTATGTAGCCCTGGATTTCCCAGAACTTGCTATGTAGACCAGGCTGACTTTAAACTCAAAGAGAGCCACCACCTGCAGGGAGATGATGCCCTCTTCTGGCCTCCTCGTATACCTGCATATATGTGTGCACACACTCACCCAGATAGGTGCACATACTCATAAAGAAAAGAAAATCTCTTACTGAGAGAGAGAGAGAGAGAGAGAGAGCGCACCTTCCTGGGTTCTTATGGGAGCTTATCAGACATCTGTCAAAGAACTGGAGGTAGTGCAGGCACTGCAATCAGCTCTTTTCTCCCGTCCCGACACTGCAGCCCTTTCATGCAGTTCCTCGCGCTGCAGTGACCCCCAAACCTCATTGAGACCGTTGTTGCTACTTCATAACTGTAATTTTGCTGCTGTCCTAAGTCCTAATATAAACATCTGCATTTTCTCATGGTCTTAGGAGACTCTTCTCTGTGAAAGGTTTGTTGGACCTCCCCAAGGGGGTCACAACCCACAGGTTAAGAAACATGGACCCTGGTAAACCTCTGGGGGAAGCATTCGTGACTGCTGCTGGGGGGAAATGAATAATTAGAAAGTTCAAAATTTCTGAAATAAAAATTGATGTTGTCCTAATGTAGAAGATAAAAATCACGACAGCAGAGTCAACAGGTTGGGGCATAAAAGTGGGACCAGAACCCTGGGGAATCCTCGTTGGCAGCCCCTGTGCACACCCTCTTCAGTGGGCTCAGTCACCCCAGTCATAGTGACCACAAAGAACGTGTCAGTGTTGACAGAAAGAGACAGAGAGAGTGGGTGAGAGCATGATGAGATGATGGTGTGTGCGTGTGTATGTATGTCTGTGTGTGTGAAGGCAGCCAGCAGCATGCATGAGCCTCCTACATTCTATTCACCCTTGATCACTCAATAGACTCCTCTGATGCCTTTTTCCCTTTTATTTTTTTTTTTTAACAGTGGTCAACACATAGCGGTCAGCATGGGGCACAAACAGCTCTTTGAGGCTGTGCTTTCAATTCTTTCCAGAAAGTGACTCACACAGCACAACCCCCACATTCTTTGGTGGCTGTAGTTGTCCTGGTTAGTTTTGATTGTCAACTTAATACAGCCTACAGTCGCCTGGGAAGAGAGAACCCCAATTGAAGAATTGCCTTCATCAGACTGGCCTGTGGACATGTCATGGGGGCACTTCTTGACTGTTAATTGGTGGAAGAGGGCCCAGCCACCGTGGGCTGTACCACCCATGAGCAAGTGGTCCTAGGCTGTATAGCTGATGTTGAACCGGAAAGCAAGCCAGGGAAAAGCTTTGAATTCCTGTCCTCATTGCCCTCAGTGGTGGAGTGTGACATGAAAGACAAGGGAACCATCTTTCTCAAGTTGCTTTTGTATGCACACATTCAAATGTGTGTGTGTGTGTGTACATGCATGTGTGATTGCATGAGGAGGTTATATCCATTTTCTTTTGTCTCAGACAGGGCCAGCCTGCTTTCCCGGGCCTCTAGGCTACCTCCCAGAGCTCCTCCCCTTTCAGAGCCTCTGACCAGACCCACAAGCAGCATCTTTCCTTGGAATCCAGAAGAGAAACCTGTGGCCGGAGAGGTCAGCGGACTCACCCAGCACAAGCGGTCTTTGAAGTAAACTGTCTAAAATGGCCTATGACTGCACACAAACGGCTCCATTAGCAAGGTATTTTATTTTCTTCCTTAGAAAATGTTCTTGAGGTGAGCTGTCAAACTATAGCACATTCTTGCATTCAGTCATTTGAGGCGTTCAGTGTCAAGAACAGCTTTCCAATGTGCAGGACCATTGTACTTCAGCTGGCCTGGTTTCTGGAACTTAATCTTGAAAGCCCTGCAGACTTTGGTCTCCGCTACAACACAAAGCTATTTCTAGAATAATTGTGGTGCGGCTCCACACACACACACACCAGGTTCTTTTTTTTTTTGTTGTTCCACGAAATGAACGTCATTGAAATGGGAGACCTAACGCCTGTTGGGTGATGACGAGCTGTCATGCAGAAGTTCGGTGTCCAGATGAAGGTGGGCTGTAAGGTATAGGACATTCTATTGCTATTCACCCACTTTGGCCCACTCAAAATTGCTATTGCTCCGGGGTCACCCCATCTGTGTCCCTGCATTATGGGGAGGTGGGAGGGGAAAACACAGACCCAATCAACTCCCGCGTGCCCTGGCTGCAGAATCAGCAGTTGTTTTGGGGGTGACAGTGGGGTGCAGCGAGGACGGGAGGCGGGAGGCAGAGGGATCCCTTCACATTCCACATCCCAAGTGGCAAGTGATCTGGGTGTTGTTCAGAGCCTCATGCAGGAAGAGGAAGAAGAAAATAGTGTTTCCAAAGCTGGAATTTTAAAGGGCTCACACAGAACAAGGTAGCACCCCACTGTTGCTATTTCTTTCTTTGTATTAAAGAAAGAAAGAAAGAAAGAAAGAAAGAAAGAAAGAAATGCTTCTCCTGACTTTGAAAGTAACTACTGCTTTTTTTTTTTCTTAGAAAAAAAAAATCAAAGCTCTACCAACCATTTCCTTTTGACAATGGAGAGCCTTCCCCCCACCCCCATGCCATATCGGTACTGGGCTTGTGTGGAATACAGTCTGCGGGAATTCGCAGCAGGAGCAGCCTATTTTCACTGCAGAACACCGAGTGCGCAGAGAGGACAGAGGCCAGCCTCTCCACCGCTGACCCCAGCTGATGGCATCTCCACCTTTGTTCCGCAAGACCGCCTGTGGGAGTCCCACTTCCCTGCGCATGCGTGGGGACCCTGCTGTTCAGCCCCCAGGCAGACACCCAGCGAGGCATCTGCTTGCGGTCCTTCATGGAGGGGGAGTTCCCGTCAAGGTACCTCCCTGCGCACTGCCGGCCTCCAAGGTTGGCAGAGGCGACCTCCCTATTGCAGTGAAAGGCCCTTTGATATATTCGCTGATTGTCTGCTCGTTGTCTCCGTCACCAGGACCATGGTTTTGTTAGTCTTCACTTAGTGATAAGTGACCACATTTTAGTGATGACGGGTCATAGATCTGCATTTCAGAGGCCTCGGGGGCGGCATCAGAGAAGGAGTTCAGCATGGTGGCTGTGAAAGACCCCACACTAGCGTGCAGGATGCCATTACCCAAAATGCTCTCTGTAAGGATGGGGCTTTCTGGGCAAGGGGCTGTCTGGTCCGGTTTCTGGGATGGGCTGTGGTGTCTAACCTGAAGCCAGCTTCCTGGCTGTGCCCTTTTTAGCAAATGGGTGAGGTGACAGGTATTTTTCCCTGAAGTGTCAGGATATTGACACGCTGTTGGGAGACACACGTCCCGCGTGTTTTCCATGCCTTTCTATCCCAGCTCTCTTCGTTCTGCTTAGCGCCATCAGAGGTTTCAGTCTCCAACAGGACAGAATGGAGTGAGTCCTCCAGGCAGATGCGGCTCCTCTCCACAAGCTGTGTGAAGTGACGATCCAAATGAGGTCAGTGAAAAGAAGAGAGACAGGCAAGCCTCCGGCTTGGTGGGGCTTAGCCTTCCTAATGCTATGACCTTTTAATAGAATCCCTCCTGTTGTGGAGACCCCCACCCATCAAACTATTTTTGTCGCTACTTTGTTACTGTTAACTGTGCTACTCTTTAGAACAGTAACACATGATTGTTGGCACATATACATATTTGATACATTCACACATGCTTTTACTGTCTTAGTTATTATTTATTGCTGTGAAAGAGACACCATGACCAAGGCAATTTATAAAAGACAACATTAAATTGGGGGTTTGCTCACAGTTTCAGAGGATTAGTCTGTGGCCATCATGGTGTTGGATATGGCAGCAGGCAGGCAGGCAGGCAGGCAGGGTGCGGGTTCAGCAACTGAGAGCTGACATCAGCAGAGAGGCACGGAGAACAAGCCTGGACCTGGCATGGGCTTTTCAAACCTCAAAGCCCACCCCCAGTGACACACCTCCTTCAACGAGGCCACACCTACTCCAGCAAGGCCACACCTCTTCATCCTTCCCAAATAGATCCACTAACTGGGGACCAAACATTCAAATACATGAGCCTTTGGGGGTCATTCTCACTGGAACCACTCCACACATACATCTACATGCTAACACACACGGATGCATGCATACATGCTTACACATATAGGTATGCATGCTTAGACACTCCCTGACACACATGCGTGGACCCGTGGCCATAAGTAGTGAAATTACACACATACATGTGAATTCTCACATGCATTCACACACACGTGCACGAATAATCACCTTCGTACATCTGCCCTCTTACACATACTGTGTACACATGCACCCAAAAACACTCTCATCCACACTCACACATGTACACATGCACACTCACGTGAGCCACGTAGTCACACACACATTTTCCCTCATCCATGCAAACATGGGTGCATGCATTCCAAGATACACACATGGACTCATGTATACACTCTCATGTACATACGCGTAACAAGTCCGTCACACTTTTATTCACACACCCTCATTCACAGGTCCTTATATATGCACCCATTCTAACCTTGACTATCCTTGTCTCTGAGTCTCTGACTTAAGGGCCCTTGCTCCTTACTTTATCTATTCCAGGGTGCACTATGGCTAGGGGGGACCACTGGGAGGAAAGTCTTGTCCTACAAGCTCTGCTTTTGCTCACAGCCCGTTTTAGGGACTTGTGACTGGCTTCCGATGTGGCTCTGCTGGACATGGAGCTAAGATGGCCTGATCGTGGGTGGGCGGAGGGAGCGTTGCTCTCTTGTGATGGGTTCACCCACATTTCCAATAGAGACTGAAAAGCAGCCACACGGATGAGTAAATAAACTGGCCACCATTTCCTTATAGCCTTGTCTTCCTCCCCACCCCCACCCTCAAGTCTCACAACAAGTTTAGTTTTTCCTCCAGGAGTTTGGATTCCTAGGACAGTTTAGGAGGGGACTCTGAAAACAGCCAAACCATCCTGCAGAGCTCCAGCCCTGGCCTCTCCATGGAATTTCTGTGATGCTTTTCTTTATCCTGTGTGAAAGGACCAGGGTCCTGGGCACAGATGGTGCCCCTCCAGCGCCGCTGATAATTATCGCTGCTGTGGTAGCTATGATAAAGTTCTGAGAGCTGCCTTGGGCGCTGTTGCTCTGGCTTTTGTTCTGCCATAGTCACTTTCTTTCCTCCTTAGGAAATGAAGAAAGATGGATAACACTATCAAGGAAGCGGGGCAGGGGAAAATACCAACGAGAGACTAGCCCATTGAAATGCCTTTAGTCCTGCCACTCTCAAAGAGGCACTGGGGAGACAAAGGGGGGCATGGGAGCTCGCGCTCTGCCAGGGGCTTCAAGAGAACAAATATGCCAACACCAGGACTGATGTGCTTGGACAGAGGGATCCACTCTCTGGGATGGGCAGAGGTCATAGAATCACCTGGTGGCTTATAGGCTGCCTGGGAGGGGTCTCTATTTCCTGCCAGAAACCATGCTCTGAAACCTGCTGTTGCATGGTGGACTTTTCCTGGATGGTGGGGGGGGGGCAATGCACTCACCCATGTCTACTCATCCCTGCTTGGCAGCCCACAACAGAGCAAAGTACAGATATCATCAAAGCCCGATTTGACAAACCAATGAGTTTTATTGGGGTTACTTCCAGGAGTGTGAGTGAGGGGTTACCTACAGGAGCAAAAATGGCTCAAAGACAGCCAATCACCAAAGCCCTCCCTTGCATGGGTGATGATGGCTCATAAAAGCTGGAAACTTGGAGCACACTGCACACGCGGTCTGCAGGCAGGTCAACAGATTGGTCAACAGAAAGTGCCCTTTCTTGGTGGTTCAGTAGGTCTGAGCCACTTCGAGGCGCCTCAGCTGGCCTGAGTTTCTTTTAGGCTACTGGGCTGGTCCCTGCTTCATCCAGGTATCCAAGCTTGTCTCAAGTGTCTTCTTTGCAGTTTGGCTTGTCTGAGAGAGACTCTCAGCAGCCTTTTCTGTTTATATACTCTTGGAGAAGGAGGAACCTAGAAAATCTGGTCAGTTTCAGGGACTTTCTGAAGGTATTTTGAGTTGTATACTTCCTGGTTTTAGTTGCTTTCCTGAAGAATGGAGCATCTCAGTCATGGAGGAAACTGCTACCCAGCACCTTCCTACCTGATAGTTCTGTCTTAGTTACTGTTCTATTGCTGTGAAAATAAATATACCATGACCAAGGTAATTTACAAAAGGAAGCATTTAATTGGGGGCCTGCTTACAGTGTCAGAGGGTTAATCCATGGCCATCATGGTGGAAAGCATGGCAATAGGCAGGCAAGCATGGTACTGGAGCAGTAGCTGAGAATTTACATCCTGATCTGCAGGCAGGAAGCAGAGGGAGAGAGAGACTGAGCCTGGCATGGGATTTTGCAGCCTCAAGGCCCATGCATAGTAACACATCTCCTCCCACAAGGCCACACCTTCTAATCCTTCCTAAACAGTTCCACCAACTGGGGATCAAACATTCAAATATATGAGCTTATGGGGTACGTTCTCACTCAAACCATCACAGTTTCCATTAGTGGAGCTGAAAAGTAGCTTGATGTGTTACTTTCTTTTGTTTCTACAGAAACCTCATGGCATATCATGCGTGTCACCACACTGGAACATGGTATTTGGGGTACCCTGAATCTGTGTTCCCAGGCCATGGTCATTCATATTTGACTCCAGAATGAACTATCTCCTATTCTTTTTGAAGAGAGAACTATGTGGTGTTTTGTTTGTGTGTCAACAATACTTCATTTGTGCTGGTCCGGGAAAAAAAAAAAAATTCTGTGGGGTTTTCCCTGTGCTCTTGGGTGCGCAAAGACTCACTGGTTCATTCTTCCTCTCTGATTTCTGATTCTGCCAGGGGCGCTGTTAGAATTACAGTGCTGATAAGGGGGAAAGTGGGCCAGGATTTAAATTAATGCTTTTAGACAAATATCCGCTCAATCTCCAATTCTAATGCTAATTACATCTGTGGATCAAAGGCCACTCGCTAAAGTTTGGCTTCTGAAAAACAGGAAGAGATTTACTTTCTTGTTTGATATTTTCATGGGATTTGATGGGGAGGGAGCAGGAGGAGAATGAGATGGAGGGAGGTGGGGCTTTTGCCCCAGCCTCCAGGGGGATTGTGGGAGGGGGCGTGGCTAGGCATTATGTGTGAGGAAGTGGGGACACTGTAGTTTTGAAACTCCTGTTTCACCCTTCCCTTCTGTTCCCAGGCTGTCTGCAGCCCCCAGAACACAGGCAGCAGGCAGAGAAAAAGATGGATGATTGCCACCAACGCCAGGAGTGAACTCCAATGAGAACCTTGGACCGTTAGTGTCAAATGGACAATGCACGGCCAATTTCAAAAACAGAACCCTTGCAAGGGCTGTTGCTGGGGGCAGAGCTGGGCATCTGCAGGGAAGCCTCAGATCTTCCTCTCGGTCTTGCTGTGAACTTCAACTACCTTAAACAATAAAGTACATATAAAATGGTGAGAACGGGGCCCATAGAACTTAACCATAAGCAAAGGGTCTTTAGGTCTAGGTCCCTCTTCCCTTGTAGAATACGTAGAATGAAAAACAAAACAAAACAAAACAAAACAAAACAAAAAAACAACAGGACAAAGACCTTTGCTAAAACATCCTCCCTGGGGAACATCTAACTCTCCCCCTTAAGGTTCCAACAACAAATCAAAGTATGAGTTTATTGAAATCCACCCTGGGGAACCAGTTGGCCTTAATTACAGAGCATAAGTGACCCTGAAGAAGCCACACTGGAAAAAAAAATCTCTACCCAGCGAGGATGATGGCTTCTCCCTGATGGAGAAGATGGAGCCTCTTTCCTGTGTTACTCAGCCAATATATTCTAGCCTCTCCCCCAAGACCGGAGACCACATTCAATTAGAGTAGAATGCTGCTTACTGCCTTGCTTTCTGCGGCTAGCTTACCCTGCCTTCTTCTATCATCTAGGACTACCTGTCCAAGGATGACAGGACCTACAGAGGTCTGAGCCCTTCTACATTAATCATCAATGAAGAAAATGCCTCACAGACATGCCCGCGGGTCAATCTGATGAAGGCATTGCCTCAACTGAAGTTCCCTCCTCCAGAGTGCCTCTGGAGTTTGTGTCAAGTTGATAAAAACTAATTGTCACAATGGATAGTCACAGAACTGACCTGCAAGAAAGCGTGGCTATTGAGTATGCAAAACAACTACTGTTTGAGAGTAAATAGGCTGGACAAGACGGTCCATTCAGAGGGGCCATTTGGGGAAAATGTTCCAGAGGAGGGCCGACTGAGACACAGGCTTGGAAGACAAGAATCAGACCTCATGGAAAGATTTACAGGAAAGAGTATTTTTGGCAAAGGATGGAAAAGGATAAAGCCCCAGGTGAAGTGTTCTAGAAACATTCCAAAGAGTCCGGGGCCCGAATGTGAGGGCAGAAAGCTTGAGGAAGTCAGGAAGACAGGATGGGAGAGGTCATAGTGACCCTGAGACCAGCTTAAGCGGGATGCAGCAGCCCTCAGCAGAGACTTTATTCACACTACAAGGAAGCCCCAGCTGCTGGTACTGGTCTGTGGTCTGTGTTTGACAGCAGAATTTTCAGATATGCATGGATTGTCCTATTGCTCTGGGTCCCTGTCCAGGTTCTGGCTCTCTGCTTCAGCTCCTGCTGCTGCCTGCCTTGTACACATATTCTGAGATCAAAGAGAGAGTCCTTCACAGCTCTGACCCCAGTCATGTCTATTCCTAGACTTTGACAGCGCTGGGCAGTTTCTGAGTTCACTGATGCTTTCCATCAATCATGTGGAGTAGGGTCCAGCTTATGGTGTTTTCCTGAGCGTGGTGCTTCAAGCAGGATTCAACTTTTCATTATCTAATCCACTGTCTTCCTGCCATAGATGACCACTTCCTCGGGTAACAATGTCCGCAGCTAGGCGAGGCAAACTCTCATATTTATGCACCTTCTATGTGTATCCTTTTGTTTGGTTCCAGGTAAAATGTTGTTGGAAAAATGAAGATGAGCATGTGTAATGTTCCTGCCCATCTTCTTAAAAAAATTCAGTTATAAGTGTGTGCACACACATGACTGCAGTACATGTAGAGGCCAGAAAAGGGCGTCAGATCCATTGGAACTGGAGTTACAGGCAGTTGTGAGCTGGGGTCTTCTGCAAGAACAGTCCCCACTCTTAGCTGCCTGAACCATTTCTCTAGTTCCTGTCCACCACCTTTATGACACAAGTTGAACACACCCAGATATGTCCCTCATTTTTTTTTTTAAGCCTTTGACAATTGGCTTAATGACTTGAGCTAAACATGGCCAGGAATATGTCCATCTTCCCTTCATGAACTATGACCTCCAATTGAGCATGCTCAGATAAGTGCCCACCAAAAAGTACTTTTTATATAAATATGTCTAAAATATCCATGATTCCCATGAGTGAGGTGTTGCTTTGGGGGCAATTGCAGTGTTCAACCTGCCTGTCACTGTGATGCTTCATCTCCATTCTTCTGCCTTCTAGCTGTGTGCCTTTCCCTTTGTTTAGGGAGGCTACTTGTTTTGTTTTGTTTGACAGGGTCTCGCTATGTAGCCCTTGCTGACCTGAAACTCACTTATGTAGACTAGACTAGACTAGAACTCCTAGAGATCCACCTGTCTCTGCTTCCCAAGTGCTGATATTAAAGGTGTATACCACCACACCCAGCTCGTGTCTCTTTCTTCCCCCATGACAATACATCATGGATTCTGTCCCGTCATAAACTGCCCTGTGTCCCATGAAGCCTATCGTTCTCTTCAAACCATTGCCTCACGGGAATGGTGCAGGCCAGTCTTATTATTCACAGAGGCTTGCCTTCCTCTGGCCTTTGGCCATTCCCCTGGATATACCATTTGTCTACTATACCCAGGCTTCTCAAGACATCAGTCACATTTCTGTGCTCAGTGGTTAGTCCTCACTCAGGAGTCCCGTGATGTTTCCTGCACTCTCTGCCTCAGTTTCCCTGCCTCTTATCTTCTGGTCCTCCTTTTCCCTCACTTTCCTCCACATCCCACTTGCACATGGGAGTTTCATCCAGGCCTCTCGATGTCTCCCACTCTGACTCCCCCTGTTCTTTATGTCTGAGTGGGTGTAGATTCCTGACTCCCACTCAAGCCCAAGCTCCATAGTCACCATCCACATGTTGGTTTGAGACTGTGATGCCTCCCTCCACTCTGCATGCACACAATGCCCTGCACCTTGACTGTACATTTGACCTCCACTGCCAGCTCTGAGTTCAAGCCTGCACCATGCCTTGCTGCACCCTACCAGTAGTGTTTTGTAAGTCTCCTTCTTCTGGACCTTGGATCTGTTTCCCAGAGTGCTGAAAACACCCTGATGGTTTCTCCTGGGAGCAAACTCCAGTTCTGTTCTACCCTCAGTCCCCTTCAGCCCTGCATGCAGCTAGTTTTCCCTCTTACTACACTAGACCCCCATGATCTCCAGTCAGCTTGGTTCTGCAATATGGCATCCCTCACAAAACAAGGCCATCTTGTTGTTGTTCTTCTCATGGCTCTTTAATTCTCTCTCCCTCTGAGAGGCCTTCCAGGATGGTGGCATGAACAATAGCTCCCCCTGTGGTGTCCTGTTGTAAAGCGTTCAGCTCCTTCAAACTCCTATTGCCTGGAATATGTGCATCCATTCTTGGTGAACAGGCTTATGTGTTTGTTGTCTGCCTTGCTGTCTGGGAGGCTCTGGCTCCCATTGTCACAGGGCCCCTAGTGCAGGCCCTAGCTGGGCTGATAAGCGAGCATGAACTGTGGCCAGTCCTGCCTCTCTCTCATCCACACTGCCTCTCCTGTACTGCAACATTTTGCAAGAAGTCACTCGACAACAAGAAGCCAACAAATACTTACAGAGATCTTCTGTCAGGTGCTGCTGGGAATTGGGGATTAAAAGATGAATCAGTCTTTCCATTGGCCCCCAGGAGATTCACGGTCTGGTTGGGAAAATAGACACCTAGGCAGATAAACAGGCTGCTACATGCCCCCACTCCCATTGATGACTGTTTTCCGCGTGTGCCAAACAGAGGTGATTTGCCCAGCCTGGGGCAAGGGTCTGGGGGTTTGAATGGAGAAGGCTATTAGTGAGTGCAGAGCTCAGGTCTTCAGATCTAGGCCAGGTGTGTAACTGCTGAGGTTCCAGCCCTTAGGATGAGCATGCAGGAAGGAGAGGGCCTCCGACCAGACTTGTCAGCCTTGTGCCTGCAGGACACACAGGTGAAGTGCTCAGGCAGGCTCCTGTGCTTGGGGAACAGGCTGGGACGTACCTAGGAATGAGGTCGCAGGCCAAACATGGAACCCTGGGGACAAACCCTCTGAAGAGCATTCTTTCAATGTGAGAATGTATGAAGTTGGGGAGAAAGTGTTCAGATGATCCAAAGGCTTCCCTGTGGTTTCCTGTGCTGACTTGTAACATGTTAAAGAAGAAAATATTAACTACCCACATCGCTTCTGCCAGCTCCAGAACTGGAGGCTGAGCTCTCAGGGTGCTCTTTCCCTGTGCTGGGTTTTATCTTTCATGTTCCTTTAAGCTGTTAGACTGGGGACAACTGGTTCAGATCTCTAGACTCTTAGACGATCACACATTCTCCCTCCCCAAAGGCAGTAGCCCACTACACAAACTCATCTTCAACACAGAGGTAACCTTTGACCTCAGTGGTCTCCTGTCACTTCCCCACCTTCTCCCAAGAGGTCTCTGGTAAGCATCTCCCCTGTAAGCATCTCCCCAACTTCAAACTTGAGGTCTCCTGCTTCTTTGGCCCAGAAGCCCTCCTGGGGAAGGTAGGTAGAAAGAGGTGCCCAGGGAGGGGGGTGTCCTCCTTAGGTAGATAGTCCCAGTGTTTGCTGGGGACCAGAGGCTAGAATTGTGTGTCCTTGGGCCTGGGAGCCTTCCTCAGGAAGGTGGATAGAGGGCATATTTTAACCTCCTATTCTAAAAAAGGTGTGGACTCTCTCACGTCACCCCCACTGGGGAAAATCCACACACCTATTAGAAGGCTTCTTAGGAAACTCTTATCTTGCCAAATTTTCCCTGAAAGAAAATGTGGAAGAAGGGCTTGCCAATAAAAATGCTTGGCCCTGAGCTCTTTCCTCCTTATAAGCCAGTGGCAGTAGGGGACCTTCAATTTGACCCTTTTGGGTTGTGCTGTTGTCTTAGATAATTGTGAAGCCCGGGGGCAGAAGGGGAGCAGGGAATGTACAGGAAAGACGCAGTACTTCTTTCAAGACTCTTACAACACTGGCACCTGGTAAGCGTGGTTCCTGTCACCACCCTTACCAGAGCACCAGTGAGAAACTGTGGAATTACAGTTTTTGACAAAACAAACAAACAAACAAAGCAAAAAAATTACAACTTTAAGAGATAGAGACACCGTACCTTTGCTTTCACAAATAAAAATAAGAGCCAACGAGATGGTCCACTCTGGCCTCCAATTTTGTGCATAGTTGAGGCTGGCCTTGAACCCTGATTCTCTTGCCTGCACCTCTGGAGTGTTTGAGAATACAGTATGGGCCACCAAGCCCATCTTAGAAGCTTGTCTTTGACCTTGCTTGCTTAGGGATAAGATTATATTGAGCAAGCTGACATGGGTGTTTGACTCTGACTCCACTTACAATTACTATATGGCTCTCAGGATGTCTTCTCAAAACTACAAGTTGGTTTAAAATGCACCCAAAACCTGTGCTAGGAGGTTCAAGGGTCCCAGATCCACCTTCTATCCCTTCAGAAAGAAGCCCTCTGATCACTCATAATCCAACCAGCTTCCTCCAGGCCTCCGTATTGATAGAGAGTTAGCCGTGTGACTCACTTGGAGCCTGTGAGCTGCCAGAAGACTTTTCACTTGTTTTGTTTTGTTTGTGGTTTGTTTTTAGACAGGTCACTGTGGAACTCTGGTTGACTTAGAACTCATAATGTAGACTAGGCTGGCCTTGAACTCACAGAGATCTGCCTGCCCCTGCTTCCCAACTGCTGGGATTAAAGGTGTTCACTGCTAAGTCTGGAGAAAATCATTCTCCTCTACCGTGTGGGTCCTGAGGATCAATCTTAGGCTGCCGGGCTTAGAGCTAAGCACCTTCACCTTCCCAGGACCCTCTTGCCAGCCCTTTTCGTTGTTTGTTGTTGCTAATATTTTTAATTGCCATTGAAACTGGATTACATCCAAGCCTTACATACACTGAGCACACCCTATCCCTGCATTGCTCCCCAGCCCCAGGCTTTACCTTGCCTGCCAGCTTGGGTGAGGGATCTCGGAGCAGGAGCTTCAGACATCTGTGTTCCTGAATCCCGAGAAGGGGGTGATGCTGAGAAGAGAGCAAAGGTATGGACAGAAGCTGGGACACTGCAGCATCCTTTGAGCTCTGGCCTGGGCTCTACCGGCCTTTGCCCAAAGGGTCACACGCATGGCACTGCCCCTGCCACCAAGCAGGTATGAGGAGGTGGCAGCACAAAGAATCCACTTCTCCGCTCCCTCTTTTTATTTGCGCTCTGGTGGAGCCTGGTTCCTCCACAGAGGCTCTGAATTGGGTTCTGAATTGTAAGAATCTGAGTGTAGAGTACCGTGGGGTCCAAACCCCCTCACCTACTGCACCCCTGTGGGAGATACATCTAAGGCTGGATCTCATCATACTCAGTCGCCACTGTTCCTGGACTCTGTCAAGGTTCCTATGAGGTCAGCCATTGAATCCATCCCACCCTCCATGTTCCCAATGGCAGACAGAGGCCAAGAGCTAACCAAAGGGCACACACCTCTGCAGTAGCAGGAGTCAGGTGCACAGAGCACCAACGGATGCCCAGAGACCAGTGAGGTCTGGTAATGCCTACAGGTGGGTGTGCCACCTGGCTCACATGTACAAGCTACTCTCCAGGGGGCTCTCAGAGATATTTACCAACTCAGCAGCCAGCAGTGTCATCAGTTATCCATTCGCCCGTGGCACAACCCCCATGTTCTCTACCCACGTCTATCCAAATGTGCTGGTCAGATTGGTGGGGCCAGCACCCCTGTCCTGGCTCGTGACGGTGTTCACTGTAACTTGCCGCACTCATTTCTTCCACTGTATGTTAGAGGTCCAACCGAGATAGTTCTGAGCTGTGGTCAGGACTTTGCTTAGTAGTACAAAGAAAAAGTGCTTATTTTTATTTTATTTTTTTATTTTTTGGTTTCCACAGCTTCTAGAAACTTCTGAAATATCTTATATCCAGGCTCTTTCTTCCCTTCATGACTAAGACTCTTCCTGATGGCTTTTCTCTGCCCATCTGCAGTCTTGCCTCCTTCCAACTCTCCATCCTCTTTGTCTTCGTCTTCCGTTTCTCCAGGGGAACTAGGATGACCCAGGTCAGGCTCACCCAGGTCAGTGACTTGTCGCCCTTGTTAACCCCACAGCCTGAATCCCCCTCTTCCATGTTAAGCTGATGTCCATGGGCTGCGTGGATCAGGGAGTAGACAGAGGTTGGGTCTTTATTTTACTATTGACAGATTAGAGTACATCAAAAGTTCTCTAGAGAGCTGGTGTGTGGGCGCTGTGGAAAGTGCATCATGGTTTAACGTACAAATATCCAAAGTATGCTAAGAGGCGCTCTCATTCTGGCAGAGGCCTTACAGAAGGGTTTTAGACTTGAGAGTCACCTCAGCAGACACAGCGAGTGACTTGTTAATCAGTACAAAAAGCCTTTATGAAGACAGTCAAGGGATGGCATGCCTGTATCCTTCCTCCTTTTGCTTTGGTGTTTTCCATAGGAAGCCCCCCCAACCCCACCCCCAGGCCTTGGACTAGTCTTCTAAGTCCACCCTTAGCCTGGCAGGTGCAGGAGCTGCCACCTCCGGAGATTAGGTCATCTCCCAAGTTGTCAATCACTTTCATTTCTCCCTGACTCCCAAACCAGAGGCACTGAGCCATTAGCTTTTCCCAGGATCTCCTCTGCCAGCTCTGGGCCTCTGCTCTCCTGCTCCAGGGTAAAATTTCATAGCCTTTGATGTTTGAATCTCTTCTCAGATCAGGGAGCATGCCTGGGGCTCTGCCCAGGGGATGCTGGACTGAGCCAGTCCTGGTAAGAATGGTCTGGGGATCAGGGAAAAGGTAGAAGGCAAGGGCTAGCATGTTAGCAATGGGTGGGTAGAGCAAAGCCATTGATCTGCACCACTTCATGGTGATCTGAGTTTACCCTGGAGACCAGATGGAGGACCTGGGAGGATTTCATCTGGGTATTCAGAGATATCTGTTAAGTAAGGAGGATCTTAGTGGTTCCCTAGCCTCCTGATGACTAGTTGGCTACACACATTTCTCCCTGTCCTGCCGGATGTCTGCCCACATACTTTTCCATCCATCCACTGACAACTTAGGAGGATGGCTTGGTCTTCTTTCTGCATGAACCTTGGTAATTAGCATCCTCCAACTTCATGTCTACCCACCGCCTCAGAGCCTGTTCCTCCCTGGAAATAGCGTTCAATGTAATTAATTAAGATGCATTCATCCTAGCTTATGGTGGGCCCTAAATCCAGTCTGACTGGTATTCCTCCAAGAAACAGAGGAGACACAGACACAATAGAAAAGGCCATGCGGCAGCTCAGGCATAGTTTGAAAGGTGTGTCTGTAAGGTGAGGAGCCCTGTCCTCCCGCAGTAGGGCAACAGATGGAACTGGTAGTATCCACAGCAGACTCTCCCTTGCGGGTCTGGGAGGAGCCAGCAGCTCTTATGCCAACTGTGAACTCCTGTCCCCAGCTCATGAGCAATTGCTTTCTGCTGTCTAGCCACCCAGTTTGGAGTCTGACCTATTAATTCCACATCGCTGTGACCAGACGCTTGACAGAAAGCACGTCTGGGAGAAAGCGTCTATTTCAGCTCATGGTTCCAATTGGTCTCAGTGCATTGTGGTGGGCAAGTTATGGCAGAATCATGGTGGTGGAAGCACAGAGCTCACACCAAAAAGGACCAGGAAACAGAGAAGGACCAGAATCAGGAGGTGGTATAACCTCCAAAGCTGCCACTAGTGTCTCTTTTCCTACATTCAGGCCCTTCTTCATAAAGATCCCACAGCTTCCCAAAACAGTACCACCAGCTGGAGAACATTGGCTGGAAAATAGCAGCCTGTGCGGGGCGGCCTTTCCCATTCAAGCAGCAGCAGGACCCTCTGTTAGATCAGCTGTAGGAAAGCCTATACATTCTCCATACATGTCTATCCACAATCCCAGGAGACTAAGACAGCCAGGAGATGATGACTCCCAGCATCCATGGCCGTCAATCGTGTGATAGCTTAGACAATGAGTTCTCTGTGTGGTTTCCTTCCTGCACCCAGAGATCCACGATCGTTATCTAGAGTCTGGCTGAGTCTGAGAGCTCAGTGGTCTAGGGATATGCAGAAATGCCAAATCTAAGTGAGAGTAGGTGGCTATGCCCCGAGTATCAGCAGAATCCTTTTCCCAGAAGCACAAAAAAAAAAAAAAAAAAAAAATTCATGACATATTTCGGCACTCAGGGAATTCCATTAGTCACTTCCTCACTGCTGTGACACATTCCCAACAAGAGCCACTTACGGAAGAAAGGAAGGATTTATTTTGGTTCACGGTTTGACAAGACAATCTATCATAGAGCTATGGCAGGAGCGTGAGGCAGGTGGCCACACTGTGTCTGCAGTCAGGAAGCAGAGAGAGATGGACCTTGATGCTCAGCTCTTTTATATCCAGTCCAGTACTCTGGCCCTAAGGATGGTGCCAGTCGTATTCAGAGTGGGTCTCCCGCCTCAATTAGCCTAGTCTTGAAGCTCCTTCATAGGCGTGCCTATCTGTCTCCATAGTAACTCTAAACCCCATCAAGCAAACAAAACTGACCATCACCAGCATCACAGATGGAAGGAAACACAGTCTGCCCTTGACAACTTTCCTAGATCCATGAGTGGCTATCCCCAGTCACACCTGTCCATCAAACCCCCAGCTCTGGGCCCAGAGGTTCCGTTTTGTCTTTGATTCTTCACACACCTGCTGCTGCCCACACCACCTGCCCCTTCCATGTGCAACTCCAGGGCTGGCACTCCCTGGACAACCTGAACGTTTCCTGGCTTCCTGGCTCTGTTCCCAGCTGCTGGTCTTCTGGAAGAAGCTGCGCACCCAGCCCCTGTTCACACCCTTGACCTGCCTTGCTCCAGTTTCTCCCCTCCCCAGGAGTGGCCACCCACTCTTTGCTGCCTCAGCCCAACCTCTGGATCCCTTTCTGACATCTCTTTTCCAACCTCCGGCCCAGCTGATTTTGTCAGTCCTACCATCAACAATGTGTTCTTCATCCAGTCACTTTTGATGCTTTGTTCATTCAGTGTGTGTGTGTTGTTGTTGTTGTTGTTCAAGATTGAACCTAAGGTCTCCTATGGACCAGAACTTTCTACCGATGAGCTATACCCTAGCCTTTCGTTAAATTGCCCAAGTTCCCCTTGAATTTGTGATCCTCTTGCCTAAACCACCCTCTCCCAACCTCCAAGCAGCTGGATGACAGGCCTGAGCCACCAGGCACGGCAAATACTGCCACATCCTTCGTGAGTCTCATCAGGTTGGCCATAGGAACCTCCTGCTAGTCTGTCTGTTTAGGACTTAGTTCTCCTGTCTCAACACCTCCCACAGCAGATGGCACCTGAACACCAGCCATGCCACATTCACCAGCTCATAAGCCTTGGTAGCTCCCACGTCCCTTGCCAAGACCTTTCAGTGGTTAGCAAGCCTCACTTTGTGGGTCACTGTTCTTTTCTTTCACATTCACTCTGTTCTAGCCACATTGGTTTTGCTTTGGTTGAACTTGCCAGGCAGCTTCCACCCCACGGCCTTTGTATATCCTGTCTGTCTGATTATCCCTCTCTCCTGATAGCCTCAATACTCAACAGCACCCCCCCCACACACACACACTTCTGTTTTCCTTTCCTTGATAGTTTGAGCCCATGTCACAATCCTCTCATCTCTGCATGTACCCTACCAGGAATGAAAGCTTTGTCCAGCAGATATTGTTCATTGACTGCCCCTAGGTCCAGCACCATCCTGCCTGGTACTAAGTCTTTCTCCAGGGAGCACTTGTGGCTTCCTCTCCCAGAGACCCGTGCTTTAATTTTTCCTTCCTCTTCCCCCCTGGGCAGCCCTCCCAGCTCCAACCCACCTACCCTTCCCCAGACTGAGTTAGGAATCCCTTTTGCTATCCCACAATACCTTGTTCAGGTTCTACAAACCTTTTGCAGTGGAATCTGAGCAAACTCCCTACTGTGCCCAGCTCGTGGGTCACACTGTCTAAAAGGAGGATGGAATGGGCCAGGAAGCTGGCTCCTCAGGTAAAAGTACTTGCTACCAACCTGAGTTTGATCCCTGACAGCTAAGTGGTGGAAGGAGGGAGATTGTCCTCTGACCTCCTGTTGCTAAAATCCCTTCCCAGGGACATGTAAATATTGTCATCCCCCTCCCTCAGGTTCCAAAGACAAACCAAAGTATTATGCCACCAATGTTCACCCTGGGGCACCAACAAGTTTATTAAGTTTACTTAGAGAATACAGGTAATGGGTTACTTATAGAAGTAAAACAAACAAACAAACAAACAAAACCAACCAACCAACCAAACAAACAAACAAACAAAAAAGCGATGCTGGAACATCTGCCTAGCAGAGATAATAGCTTTCCCATAGCCACACAGATCCAGAGATCCAGCCTTCCTGTAGTCTTTCCCAACCTCTCTCTTCTAGCTCCTCCCTAAGACTATAAGCAATAGGACAAAATTGTTTACAATCACCCTGGTTGGGAGGGGCATACAGATACTCAAATGAGGGTCCCCAAACTCTCCCCACTCCCTCCTTTCAAGAGGGAAGGTTAACAGTTAACAAGCCCAGCTGAGATGATCTTTTGGGAACTCCTGAAGATGGCAGCGGCTAGGAGGACAATCCTGTACAACAACTCTACATTCACACTGTCACACACACACACACACACACACACACACACACACACACAGAGAAAATAAATATAAAAATTTAATAAAAGCTCAATTACTTCCCCCTGGAGGGACTGCCTTGCCAGGCCACAGAGGAAGAGGACACTCTCAGGTCTTATACAACTTACTGAGCTGGGATGGATAGGAAGGGGGGCTCCCCTTTGCTGAGAATAAGAGATGGGAGGGGAGAAAGGGAGGGAGGCAGGCAGCGGGAGGTGAGGAGGAATAGAGTTAAGACCAGGATGTAAAGTGAATAAATAAATGAGTAATAAAATCACTCCTGACTCTGCCTCCCTAGGGGAAGGACTTGTACGGACAAATGGAAGAGACACAAGACAAATGTCCTAAGACCCTGTTTGTATCCCATTGGTCATTTGCCCCTGAGGCGCCTTCATTTTCCACGGCTGGGTTGCATGCTCCTGTCTGCATGCAGTGGTCCTGGGAACCCAGCCTCTTTGTCTGCAATGATCTGCTCAAGACAGAAAGAGAAAGTATCCCAGATGGGGGGGTTGTTGGGGATGTGTGCTTCAGACCCACAAGAGGACAGAAGACAGGTGAGGTGACAGTTGGTCACCGTAACAGCCATCGGCACTAAACTAAGCTATGAACTAAGCTATGAAAGCCCATGCTGCATGCATTCTACCTCAGTTTTTACACCAATTGTTTTGGGTATTTTTTTTTTTTAAAGATGCTTCGCATACAAGCCAGAGATGGGAAGTATAGACTTTGACCTGTCTGAACCTGAGACTATGACAAATTCCTAAGGCCACCAGTTCCCAAAGCCCAGTCGCTGTGAGCAGTATCGCCCAGCCTGGGCTCTTCAGAACCACAGTGTTTTAATGAGCCTGTCAGTGCTGCAGACCTGCAGACCGTTTGTGTCCCAGCTGCTCCTGAGGCTGAGGCCCAGGGACCAGACGTTTAAGGTTTATATAGACTCGAGGATGGCCAATGTAGGGAACTTAGAAAGAGTTTGCCTCAAAATTAAAAGTAAAAGGAAGAACTAGGTGGGTGACTCGATGAATAAACCAATTACTGTACATTGTGAGGCTCCCCAGAATCCCCATCCTCCAGAACCCATGGAAGAGCCAGGCAGGTGTAGTACTTACCTGTGATCCCAGCACTAAGGGAGTCAGAGACAGGGACACACACACACACACACACACACACACACACACACACACACACGAGACTTCTTTGATCACAAACCATCCTCCAGTAACTGTCCTGGATCTCATTTGTGTGTGAACAAGTCTTCCCAGAGCATAGGCCCTACGAACAACTGCCGTGTGGGTGCTGATGCTGCTTCAGCGTGACCGCTGCAGCTGGCTGGTCACCAGCACAGCCTGAAGCGTGACGACGATCCTTAGGTAGAATGGGAATCTGCCCTTGTAATCTTTGATGAGATAACGCTTACACAATACTTCTAACACGGGCTTGGGTCACCTATGAGTGGAATTTGATAAAGTGCGTGTTCTATCGGAAGCATCAGGGTTTTTTGGTTTGGTTTGGTTTGGTTTGGTTTTGGTGGGGTTTTTTGTTTGTTTGTTTGTTTGGCTAGTGGTTGTTAGAATGGCAACACAAGATGAAGAAGGCTATCCTCAAGTCACAGCCTGGATAGTTGAGAAGGGGCTAACACAGAGATGTGGAGACCCAGGAACTCTCTAGGTGACACAGCACCAAACCAGGAACAAGGAAGAGCTTTCCTGGATGCTGGGTCCCCTAAAACCACACATGACAAGCAGATGGAGTACTCATCACACGACTGTTTGTGGAAGCAGCTATCACAAGAGTCAGGGCATTCAGAAGGTGAATTCAAACACACTTTGCAGCCCCACGATGCCGCCAGGCTCCGCTGCTTTCTGTGGCCTCACCTGTGAGTGAGAAGCTCGGTTTGTTCTCAGAAACCAGCACAGTGCTATTTCTAGACGAGTTTTGTTGTTGTTTTGTTTTTTAATGTTTCATCTACCCTCTTCTTTCTCAACTCCTCTCATTTAGGCACGGTCCTGCATCTTGCTTACTGAGGTCCTATTTCACTGCAGGAGCTAGCACTGAAGACGGAATGTAGAACTGAGAGATGTGAGTCCAAGGCTGTGGGACCCTGAGTAGCGACTACTGCAGGTATGGAGCACCTACCTACACTGTGCGTTTCCTGCTCCTGTTTGGACAGCTGTCTGCCTAACCCCTGACGTGTTCAGGCAAGGGAAACTTCCACCCCCTGTCCCTGACCATCAAGGGAAGGGGGGAAGCAAGCTTCCAGTTGACAGAAAGTCTCCCCAGGAAGTGGGTCAGGATGAGGACGCCGCTGCCCCCTGCAGACTCATTGTGACAAGAATAGCTCCACGAAGCTTGGCTGCATTGTGTGCTGGGGGTGGGGGTGGGGGAGGTGTTCATTACAGCACCTGAGCACACTCCCAGGAGGCAGCAGATGAAACGCTTGTTAGTCCACACAATAAATCAAGCTGTGAACCAACCTGGACCACTGAAGGCTTCAAATGGGAACGTGTGTGTGTGTGTGTGTGTGTGTGTGTGTGTGTGTGCGCGCGCGCACGCGTGTGTGTGTGTGTGTGTTTCTACACATCACATTGTGCTTTGGCAGTGATGCCCCGCTGTGCTGGGTCATAGTCAATAGCAGCAGATTTTAGATACATTAGCGACCAAATGAAGAAGCAAATCTGACCAGATAGGAATCCTTGCCTACTTAGAATAGCTGCTTCTCTCTAGCTGCTCCTCTAAAGGTGAATCTGGCTTTAGAGGAATGTGACTTTGAAAGTGAGTTGCTCCTTCAGAAATGAGATGCTTATATTCCTCAGACCCTATTCCAAGGCTAGCCCAATGGCAGACAGAAACTGAGCAAGACAGCAGTGAACCCACAAAAATGTCCCCAGGAGTACCCTGGGGCCTTCCAAAAATTCTTTACTCTCTTTGGAAAAACAGAAGTTCTGGGTTGGGGCCGCAGGCAGGAGGGAGGAACCCTGGAGTAACCCCGACATTCTCCACCTCTTCTCCTTTCCCTCTGGGCATGATGGCTGCAGGTGGATGAAACATTAGCCAGGCAGAAGTGGAAGAAAAACAGCACAGAGAGGCCAGGGCCTGAACTGCTGGTTTATCAGGGGTAAAGGCAGAGTAGACCATGGCCTGGGAATAACAGGGGATATACAGTAACAGTGTCTGCCAGCCACTCCATGGTCCCCTGTGCTACATGCCCGGAACAGGTATTTCCTACTGATCTCCTAGGGGGAAGACTGAGCCAGGCTTGAGTGAAAATGACCACATATGGCATGGAATGTCACACATCTAGACTGTAGTACATAATGTACCCATGACCCACAGCAGGGCCGAGTCACCTGTGTTTCAATGCACCTTCCCAGGCTTGGGAACACCCCTCATCTTATGGCCGAAGGAAAGCCTGAACAAAGCGCTAGAGCTATCTAGCTATCTCACAATGCATCTTAGAGCTATCCCAAAATGGGAAAACGAAAACAGGTCTCCAGGGAGCTGGAGTGATAGCTCAATAGTTAAGAAGACCCGGTACTCACAGAGGACCTGGGTTTGGTTCCGAGCACCTACGTGGAAGCACACAGCCATCTGTAACTCTAGTTCCTAAGGATATGACACCCTCTTCTGGACTCCGTGAGCACCGTCGGCACGGGGTGCACAGACACACACATAGGCAAAACATCTGTGCACAGAAAATAAAAACAAATAAAATCTTTTTTTTTTTTTATAAAAAAATGCCAACTTCAGGATGCTGCTGTGTGCGCCTCCCTGAGCTGTTCCCACTCTTCAAGACAACGGCTGAGTGCCACAGCCCACGTGACTATCTTCAGGGGAGTCACTGGACGGAGCTATGCTGATGAGGAGCCAGCTGTCTTTGATTAAGTTGGAGATTAAGAGACTTTTTTGAAACTCAGGAACAACGTACTCCTCCATGGCTTTTTGCATTTTAGGAAATGGAGTTGAATTAGAAGTGCTGTCTGTGCTAGCATGCCATCTGTATTGCTCTTGCTTTCCGAGACAAGCTGATATTTTTAAAGTGCTCAGTTCTAATTTGCAGCTGAACAAAGGTGATTTTTGGTCCTCAGTAGCTATAGACTGCTTGTCTTTTTTTTTTTTTTCAAACTCAGAGTTTGAGACACGCCTATCTGTGAGACTCCAGAGACCCCTGGATCCTTCGTGGGCACGCTTGCACACGTACTCTGCTGTACTGCAGTGTCCTCCCAGCAACACAGCCTTCTTTTTCATCAGAGCAGCTGTGCTCACTCGGGAGCATCCAGGAGCAGCCTGAGAACTCAATGTTCTCTCAGAGTAGGGTGTGGGGAGGGTCATAGGACCCTCAGCTGAGTGTCCCACTGTTCCTTCCAGCACTTTGTGTGAAATTTTGGCCTAATTTGCAAGCATATTGGAGGAGGGGTCGGGAAGGTGCCAGTATCTCTAGGCTGGGGAGGGTTATGATCTCTTGTGCACAAGAACTTAATGTGGTATATGCCCAAAATACAGACAGATAGAGAGAGAGACCCATTCTGTAAAGTCACTACCTGAGCGATAATTCTTCATGGCAAAAGCGTTTCCTTGACTGTAGATTCTCTGCTTGGGCTGGTGGGTGACTCTTGCCACACTTTCTGGTCAGGCTGACTTGTGGGAAGTCACCCTGCCCTTCTCCCTCCGTGGACCTCTCGTTAGGATGCATTCCAACCCCGTGGCTAGAACCAGATGTTGCACGGGAGCAAGAAAAGGGAGGAAAAGATAAAACACTACCATCACGTGGGCCCCACCTGCAGATGAGTGTCAGATGTCCCAAATCAGGCCACCCAAAGGTGTGTGGTGTGAGCTGTTCACCAGCCACAGCCTAAGAGTTCATTTAAAAGTTTCGCTGAGCGGGGCTGGAGCGATGGTGCAGCAGCGTTCAGGAGCACTTGCTGCTGTGGTAGATCATGTGAGTTCAGTGCCTGGCAGCCATTACAGGCTCACAGCAGCCTGTAATTTCAGCCCCAAGGTACTGCACTCACACACATACAGACACACACAGAGCCTATGAAATATAATGTAAATAAATGAGGAATGATGTTAATTAAAATAATTAAGTGGAGGCTGAAGGTGAGGCTCAGTGGGTAGAATTACCTAGCATGCACAAAGCCCTGAGCTCAGTCCCCAGCATGGAATAAATCAAGTATGGTAGTGTACACCCACAACCCCAAATATTTGGGAGAAAGAGGCAGGAATTCAAGGTCATGCAGCTACATAGTGAGTTTGAGGCTAGCTCAGGCTATATACAAGACCCTGTCTCAATAATGATAATGATACTAAAAATGAAAATCCACTAAGCAAAAACAAAAAGGTTCACAAATATGCTAAACAAATACATTCATGTACATTTTTTTAAAATGAAGTATATACCAGAAAGGATTCCCAAGTGCATTGTTAAGGCACTTAAAAGGAGAACCAGAACTTGAATAGATCCGCAAGTCCTTTCGTTTTTCTTTTTAAAGATTTGACTTGATTTTTAACTCTGTGTGTGTGTGCGCACATGTGTGCTCCCTCTCTTGTGTGGCAACATGTGCGGGTAAGCACCTGCATCTGAGTGGCACAGAATGCATGTGGAGGCCAGAGGACAACATTCAGGAATTGGTTCTCTCCCTCCACCATGGGGGTCCTGGAGTCCACTCCAGGTGGTCGGCCGTGGTGGCAAGTGCTTACATCCACTGAGCTATGGTGCCGGCTCTGACTGATGTTCCCTTTAAGACTTGTAAAACTCTAAAGCTACCCAAGCAAACTGATAAATGAGACACACTTTAAAATACAGTTCCCATGATATAAATGTGTGTGTCGTGTATGTCATCTGACAAAATTTAAGTTCAATTTCAAAGGTCACACATGAGGATAAGTCATCAAAGGAATAATGAGGAGCCAACATCTGTCCACAGGGCTGAGGACAGACAAATGACAAAATGACAAATCAAGGTTGTTGAGTGAATAAAGGTGGAACCTGTATTGCTAAATAATCAGAGGCCACGGAGCTGAGGTCATTAAAATTGCATTATTGATGTGGGAATAAAATTATAATGGGTTATTAAATAGAAAATCCAAGATGGAATAAATTTATTTGACACATGCAAGCATCCCAGATTGTTAGAGAGAATAATGTGGAAATACTAGAATAGTCCCAGGGCGGGAATAAAGTTATGCTTTTGGTAAGGACAAAAAAGGATTGGAAAATTGTTTTAAAAAATGCTTTGAATGAATTTTTAAGTGTGCGCATGCAATATCTCGGACATAGAAGTTTGAGGACAGGTCCAGGAGTTCCGTGGGCTTACAGGGTTGAACTTGGATTATCTGGTTTAGGTAGCAACCACCTCTATTCACCAAGCCATCTTGTTGGCCCTTAGCAATGTTTTAAACACAGATGAAGGGCTGGGGATATATCTGAGTGATAGAAAGTCTGCTTAGGTTAAACGAGGGCTGGGTTCAATCCTGTGTGTGTGTGTGTGTGTGTGTGTGTGTGGGTGTTAAAGAATTGAGAAAATATTTTATCACTAGAGGGATTCATATGTAAGCATGTTGATAAAATTAACATAGGAACCAACTGGCTGACTTAAGGACATAAAAATTAAAATTCATTCTCTATGAAACAGATCTTTCTCAGAGCTGAGGCAATGAGGTCCTAGGTGTGAGCTCCAGCACAGCGAATCAAGTAGAATCAGACACTGAATACAATAAAAAGGTGGGCAGCACACTGCAAATGGGACTTAGGAGGCAGAGACCAGGGACTGAAGGCATTGTGTTCCCTGTTTCATAGTGTTTGTTTCGGTTTTTTATGAGACAGTATCTCATTCTTAGCTCAGGCTGGCCTCAGACTCTCAGTAATCCTCCTGCCTCACACTCCCAAGCGCTGGGGCTATAAGTGTGCACTCCCGCACCCAGCTAAACTGTTGCTATGTGTCACTTTTATTAGTTCGTATGATAAGCACCTCAGAAGAAAACAAAAGCCAGCGATAATTGCAACAGAAAGCAGGGGTGCAGCCGATACAGGGTGCTCATCCTTGCTTCCAACAAAGCCTTACAAACCGAAATCAAAGAGAGGTACTGATGCTGGCAGGAACAGGGCACAGCCTGATGCTGATAGTCTGTGGGACAAGCATTTCTGGGTGTCCCATGGACCTCAGGGGAGGGAGTCAGCTGGATCACCTTCCTGCAGCAACTCAACAGGTGCGCCCACAGCATTCATTAGTGCTCAGATTCTGTAGCCCCAGATTCTACTTGGGAACAGACCCAAAAGCCCGTGACAGCTGCATGGAGAGAAAAACCCTGTGTGTTTGTGGAAAGCATGCACACAGACTTACATAGGCACTCATATGCATGTACACAGGCATGTACACACACACACACAGACTCACACAGGCACCCACACAAAGAGGCACTCACGCACATACACAAGCATTTGTACATACTGGCACTCATATACACACACAAGCATGCGCACACACACAGGCACAAATATACACACATACACAAAAGCACTCATACACACCACAGGCATTCCTATACAAACACACAGACACACAGAGACACATACAAACATACACATTGACCATGCACAAATATACACACATTCACACATTCACATATATACACACACAAGCACTCACAAAAACACACATAGGCACACAGACAAATACAAACACACACACACACACACACACACACACACACACGTCACAGTGCACATGGGAAGATCAAAAGACAACTCACAGGAATCAGTTCCCTCCTTCCACCATGTGGGTCTCAGGGATTGAACTCTGGTCATCAGGCTTGCTGGCACGCACCTGCTGAGCCGTCTTACCAGCTCAAAGGCCAATTAAACTAATAACATTCAAACACATGCTCAGTAATTGGCAGGGAATAGTGTTAAGCGGAAAGGCGCTAAAGCAGAATCATTCACAAACTCCTTGGTGAGGGGCTGGAGAAGCAGCTCAGCATTTAAGAGAGCTTGCTGCTCTCCCAGGGGTCCAGAGTTTGGGTTCCCATCATGTGGCTCACACCTGCCTGCAACTCCAGCTCCAGAGAGAATCAATTCCTTTGTCCGTCTTGGGCCTAGAAAGTGGTGGGGGCTCCAGAGAACAGATCCTGATACAGATCGAATTGTTGATCATCTCCCCACAGAGAGGGGCCCTGAGATCTCCAGCACCCATGCCCAGGCAGCACCCAGCAATGACCTGTCATCCAGGCTGGCGTTGTAATTTCCCGTGGCTTTCGGAAGCATATACCACCCCCAGCACAGAGAAAAACCCTCAGGCAATCAGCTGGAGCTGGCTGACCTAGGGAGAGCTTCACTTCAAATATCTGCTCCCTGGGACTTTCCTGTCCTCTACAAAATTCTCCTGGGATCCTGGAGGACGGAGTGATAGGTCTCCGCTTTCCCCCAGTCAGGCAAGGCTTCTTCTAAATCAAGTCTGCTTTCCGTCTGCAGTTCTCCACCCAGAGACCCTATCGCAGGAATTTGTCCCAAGGAAATTCTGTACCTCAAGCAAAAGCATGAAACACATCGTCTCATTTTCCGAATTGTATTTCAAATAAGAGAAACACATTCATGTGCCGCCAATGCCTGGGCACATAAGTGGGGTGATTTTTACCCTTTTCTTTTTTTTTTTTTTTTTTTAATCTACTTTTTTTTTTTTTAAATCCTAATTTTATAGAGCATAGCTTTATACAGAAAAAAAATTGTGGCGGTTTAAAAAAATATTTTGTCAAATGATTCTGTTCTTTAATTTGTTTGGACTGTTTTCTTTCTGTGATTCTTCTTCAACCCCTCACTGTGAATAAAGACACAGGAACAGTGGTGAGCGGAATTGCTGACATTCAGATTTACAGGGCACAGAGTGTGGAATCAAAGTTGTTCTCAAGTGTCGGAACTTGCCTTCGGCAGCTCTTGGGAAGGGCAAGTCAGTGTGCCTGGGGAGGAGAACTGACCCTCATGGGGGACCTTGGACCACCCCCCCAATATATTTTATTCTGAGTCTATAGCTTTTAAGCATTCATTCATCTTTGAAGTCCACAGAGAGCTGTTCAAGTAGGTGCTGGCTCACCCCACGGAGCCCACTGAGCAGGTCTGGGTAGGAGAGAATCTGACCCTGTAACCAGATCACAGGCCTGGGCTCAGTGTCACATCTGCAGCCGTAAGTCCACCGGCAGCGTCAGCTGAAGGAGAGCCCACGGCTTTTACCAGTGGAACCCAGTCCTCCAAGCAAAGCAGCCGCCATCTTCCTCAGATCATCGGTACCTGCTTGCAAAAGGTCATCTGTTCACATCCCACAAAGAAGGAGTGCGTGGGAAGGATCACTGGATTCCGGCTGTTCCCTTCCAGTAGTGTGCAATGCAGCTCTTCCCTAACTGCATGTGGCCTGAGGGCCTGCCTAGAGGAGGGGCTAGAGTATATACACTAGAGAAGGTTGACTATGCAGCTATAAAGAAACCATCATCCAGGCTGACTGGAGACCTTTCAGCGAGACTGGCTTTGAGAGTCCCCCATTCTCTGCAAGTAAGTCGAATAAACTCATTGGTTCCCCAGGGTGAGCTTTAATGGAATGGTATTTTGAGTTGTTGGGACCTTTGAGAAAGGAGGTAGTCTTATGTCTCCCCAAAGAAGGAATTCTTGCAACATAGGAACAAGAATTGATTGATGATTGATTAGCTCCTGTATCCAGAACACGACCTAGGTAGCATTTATTTCTCTTAGTGGCACACTCTGTTAAAGCCATGCAAACTGAAATAAAAGTGAAATGCCACCAGTACCATCAAGCATGGAGCAGAGGGGCCGGGAAGACAGCTCAGCACGTGAGAGCACTGGCTGCAGAGGACCTGGGGTTCGGTTCCAAGGGCCAGCCACAAGCATCTGTAATTCCACTGCCAGGAGATCCAGCGTCATCCTCTGACCCCCGTGGGCAGTGTGTATATATACATACATGTATGCACGTACATACATGCAAACATACGCGTAAATAATAAAACTTCGAATGGACAGAGCTAGCTTGGCCCTGATCCTGAGGTATACGGAGAGGCTGTTTACAGAGTTCTCTGTCACAGGGACACACACCCCTGCGAAGAATTCCAAGGGAAAGCATTCTTTACCCTGCAGTATAAACTTAGCATGCAGTTGTCCATTGGATGTCGGCATTTGCTATGCTAATTCCTCTTGGATGCCCATATGGAAAAGACTCGTTCCTTAAAAATAGATTTCTGGCGCCTGGGCCCTTCCGGCATTCTAAACGAGTTATTAGCTGACTATTAGGTAACAGAGCTCCGGTCAGAGAGGAAATTTCTGCTGCAAAGCCTGAGACCTAAGCCCAGGCTCTGCGCATAGGGCTTTCACTTGGCCTGAAGCCGGAGTCCGTTTCTGGAGTCTTGCTCTCTCTGTACTTGTAAAAGTAGCCTGAAGGTCAAAGCCCTCAGTTGACTCCTGCTTGATTGCAATCCGTGCTGGCCCCGAAAATTCTCTACTCTCAAACTCCATCTACTACGGCATAAAAAAATCCCTCAAAGTAGAGGGGCTGCCTTCCATGTCCCACCTGCCACAGTAGAGGGCCCGCCTTCCCAGGAGATAGGCTTGCCTGGCCCCTGATATCCCAAGGACACTCTTCAACCTGACTGTTGTAGAGTTAGCTGCATAACTGCCCCAGCTCCACCCAGATGTCTACTCCAGTTCCTCTGCAGAGGGCTAGGCCAGCTAGGGGAAATGAGGCGGCAATAGCAGACAACACAGAGGCCTCCACATGGACCCCACAGGGGTTTGCAACATGTAGGATACCAGTGGTCAGGACTCAGCCATACCCAGAGTTTCCTAAGGTTCCCAATGTGATGCTGATATGATTAGTGCCAGCCAAGTAGGTGTTCGTATTCCTAAGAAAATATCAGTCTTCCTTGGGGAAGCATCCTTTATGCTTGCTCTGGGAAAGAGAGCCTATCTCCAAAGACAGGGGCCTGGCTCTGCCTAGGTTGTCACTGTTTTTGGCTTGGTTAACTGGCCTGTCTCATTCAGGACCTTGAGCAACTGAAAGAAGAACCTGAAGTCAGCTGAACTGATGCCAAGTGTAGCTCCTCAGAGTACAGGCACAAAACAGAACCCATCACAGAGCTCCTGCTAGCCAACGCCACGTTCTAGCCTCCAGTTGGTCTCCAGAGAGCACATAAAAAGCTGGGTGTGGGGTACACCCTTGTAATCTTATAATCCCATTGATGGTAAGATGGCAGGTGGAGATAAATCATCCCTAGAGCTCCGTGGCCAGTCAGCCTAGCCTACTTGGCTAAGTTCCAGGCCAATGAGCAACCTTGTCTTAAAAAAAAGGTGAATGATGTCCGAGGTTGTCCTCTGACCCCCGCATTCCACATGCAGGAATGTGCATGAGTGCTCAACACACACACACACACACACACACACACACCTGTGTTGAGGATGTCTGGCCTGCACCTGTTGTTTGACACCATGATACCTGTCTGCTATCCCTGGGGAAGGGCTGTTCTCAGAAGGAAGCCCAAGGCATGGAGCCATTTATTTTTTGATAGTTATGGTAAAAGAGACCTCTAAAGACCCCAGGATGGGTCCTGACATCCTTGTGTAGAACTGCTTGGACACTGGATAATCAACATGCTCCCATGACACTTTTGTCAGGCACGTCTACTAAAGGTGCTAGGAACTGAAGCTCAGGGGACTTGGTGGCAGCCACATTCCAGAAATAGTTGGCAAACTTTTGAAGTCCATATTTTGTTACAGGCCACAGAGCAGCTGCTCTGTCCACCCATCCCCCTGTGCTGGAGTTAGCAATGGGAGAGGACAGGGTGGGACATTACCAGTAGGGTTTAGTTGGTTGCTTTTGTTTTTCAAATAACTCTCTTTTAGAGAGAGAGAGAGAGAGAGAGAGAGAGAGAGAGAGAGAGAAGAGAGAGAAAGTCTTTTTTTCATGAGTTCATGTGACTACAGGTGCCCATAGAGGCCAAACGGGGTGTCCCAGCCCTTGAAGCTAGGGTTACAAGTAGTTGTGAACTCTCTGACATAGGTGTTAGGAACCAAATTCAGGTTCTCTGAAAGAGCTCTTAATCACTGAGCCATTTCTCCAGGCCCATGCTGTGTCCTTTCTATCTGTTCTGCCCTCCCCCAGCCTTCTGGGACTCAGCCTGTTTTCCCCTTGGCGTTGCTGAAGAAGGTTATGCCTTCCCTACTGGCACACTCATTCCTGTCATCCTGTGACTCTGTGGCCCTTGAACTCATCAGCCGATCACCCACAGAAGGGAAGAGGGGAGGCAATAACTGGAAAGATGGGTCTGCCAGTCAATGCCTTCATAGCCATACACCTGTCTTCCTGACCTGCCCCTGAAAATTACATCAACTGAGGCCAAAGTACCTGTTCTCTGGGGTGTGTGTGTGTGTGTGTGTGTGTGTGTGTGCAGGTGTGTGTGTTGGCATGTGCCTTCTGGAGAGAAATACAGGCTGGCTCAGATAATACACACCTCAAGGCCTCTGAAGTTCCATTCGCTCTAAACCCAAATAACGCTACAATGCCATTCTCCACTTTTCTATAACAGGTATAAATATACTGAAAATCCAAAAGGACCCTGTTTCCAAACAGCAAAGTTTTCATCTGTTAAATGCCAGGACAAAGAGCTTGAATGTGTGCCCCTGGTTCTACCAGCATTCAGACTGATTTATTCATTGAGGTGTGAGAGAGAAACAAGATAAAGCCATGGCTAGTGTAAGTAGCAGGAGGCTTGCCCAGCACTCAACAGATGATGAGCTTAAACTTTAGTATCATTTAAGAAAAAAAAAGAAAGAATGAATGAATGAGAAAGGAATGAGGTTGAGGGTATTGATTTAGATTGAACAGGGGAGATTTGAGGTGTAGGGTAGGGGTGAGCAGTGAGAAGAGGTGGTGACAGAGATATATTCTGGTCTGGCTAAGTGACTCACTGGGTAAAGGCACTTGCCACCAAGCCTTAGCACCTGAGTTCAGGAACCAACTGTTGCCAGTTGTCTCTGTCCTCCTCACTGTCCCTGTGCTGTAAGAGAGAGATTACAGAAATGCAACGAATAAATAAAAGCCATCTTTAAAAAACAAAACTGCTTAGCCAGGCATGATGGCACATACCATTTATCCTAGGGCTGGGGAGGCAGACAGAGACAGATGGATCTTTGTGAGTTTGGGGTCAGCTTGGTCTTTATATTAAGTTCCGGGCCATGCAGGGCTATACAGTGAGACTCCATCTCAAAACAGATCAGAGCAGAACAGAACAGAACAGAACAGAACAGAACAGAACAGAACAAAAAACCGGTTCATTGCTAAAAAGCTATATTCCAAAAAATTACCATTTTAAACCAAAAGATATATTCTAGACACAGAAAGAGGAAAAGCTGACCAAGTAGTCTGAGGCTTGGGGGCAGGGGGCATGTAAAATTTACCTTCTTGAAAGTGGGTGGCCTGGTAGGGCTGAGGGGCCCTGAAAGCAGGCCAATGAAGAAATGAGACTGTCCACCACCAGGTAGGCTGGGAGGAGACACAGAAGCAGACCGCTGCTCAAATGGGTGGAAGCACACGGCTTTCTGTCCCAGTCAGTCTATCCCGGGGGAGAATGAACTCTTCCCTCCTGTTAGTTAGTTATATTTGGGAAATTCCCTACTTGGAACAATCCATTCTCCACATCAAACGAACCTACCATCCGAGTGGATTAAAGCATCAACCTAGAGAGAAATGGAAACACATGTCCGCACGCAAACACGAGCACAGATGTTCCCGGCAGCTCTGCTCCAATGGTCCAAACAGGAAGATGGCTAAATGCCTCTGTGGCCGAGTAGACACAATGGGGTCTCTCTACATAACGAGTGGGGTTTGGACTTGGACATAAAAAAAAAAAAAAAAAGCAGTGACATTCTGACACCTACTGTGGTGTCGAGGACTCTTGGAAATGTCATTTTACACAGACAAAGCCAGCCACAAGGAAACCTCAGCCAGGCAATGCAGAGCTGCAAAGATGGGAAGATTAGAGGTTGCAGTGGAGGTTGGGGGGTGGGGGTGGTGAGTCATGAGAAGGGGACTTAGGAATCAACTATTGAAAGCTTTGGAGTTTCTCTCTCTCTCTCTCTCTCCCTCTCTCTCTCTCTCTTTCTAGCACTATAAATGTCCTACAGTGGAGGTTAGAAGGATGGCTCAATGGGTGGAACACTTCCTATGCAAGTTTGAGGACCCAGGTACCCACATAAAAATCATGAGATGGGGCTGAAGAGATGACTCAGCAGTCAAAAGCATCTGCTGCTCTTGTAGAGGACCTGAATTCAGTTCCCAGCATTACATCAGGTGGCTCACAAGCACCTCTAAGATCAGCTCCAGGGGGTACAATACCCTCTTCCAGCTTCCAAGAGAAATTGCAATTCATATGCACATCAGCACATACGTACACATACATGTAATCGAAAAATAAATTTAAAAAATAAATCTTAAAAAAAAAAAACAGGGCATGGTGGTGTATATAATCTTAGTACTTGGGAAGCAAAGATGAGTGGATGGATCTCTGAGAACTTCTGGCCAGTCTAGCCAAATTGGTGGGCTCAAAAGCCAAGTGAGAAACCATCTCAAAAAACTAGGTGACACACACTTTTAACCCCAGCGCTTAGGAGGCAGAGGCAGGAGGATCTCTTTAAGTTCTAGGCCAGCCTGGTCTCCATAGCGACTTCCAGGCTTGCCAAGGCTACAAAGTGAGACCCTGTTTCAGAAACAAAACCAAACCACACCAGAGTGGAAAATAATGGAGGAAGATAGCCACGGCTGACCACTTGCACATACGTGGACACATGAGCACATGTGTACTTACAAACACACAAACACCATATACCCTACAGTGGACTGTGGCTACATTTGTGCAATTCTATACACATATCATAAGCCATTAAACTGCAGCGCAGGCCCCAAGACAGGCAAACACATAGAGACGAAAGCCACTTGGATCGGAAACCTTGAGGTAACCGGGTGGGAAAAGATGAATGAAAGGAAGCCCCCAGCCGGCAATGTGTGAAGGGGATGGACACCAGAGGACCCTCTTTTTTCCTGGCACCTGCTCCTCATTCTCTCTGAACTTCTTGGTGGATTTCCTCACATTTGTCCTCAAGTCTAATAAAATGACCCCCCCCCCCCCACACACATGCACACGATGCTTGCTCACTGAGTCCTGTGGGTTTTAGACTGCAATACTAGCAAGCTGGGAGGTCAAGAGCATTCCGGTGCTGCCTGGGGATGCAGCCTATATCAGTGGACCATTTCTCAGGAGCCAGCCACCCTTTTTTTGAGACAGGGTCTTTCACTAAGATCTGGAACTTTCTGATTCAGCTAGGCTGGCTGGTCTCTGAGCCCAGAGATCTCCGTGACTCCACCTCCTCCACGCTGGGATTACGAATGTGTACCCTCACATCATGCTTTTCAAGTGTGTTCTGGAGATTACACTCGGGTCCCCATGATTGCATGGCAAGTACTTTACTGACTGAGCTATCTCCCCAGACACGCCTTTGTTTCTTTAACCCTCACTTCCCCTTCCTGTGTGATCAGGACAGTGCATATTCCTGTGGGCATACGTGAACATGGGTGTCAGCTTTTCTGCTCCCTGCAAAGCAACAAATGTTCACTGATGTCTATGTGGGTGACTTAGATAGTGGGCCATGAGTAGATGAATCAGATAAATGCATCCATCAGAGGCCCTGCCCTGGTACCCAGAGGACACTGCTATATTGGTGTCATCATCTTTTAGGGGGATGATGCTAAGAGCCGGAGACTTTGTGTGTGTGATGGTTTGAATGAAAATATCTCCCCCCCATAGGCTCATAGGGTGTGGCACTATTAGGAGGTATGGCCTTGTTGGAGGAAGTGTGTCATTAGGGGTAAGCTTTGAGGTTTCAAAAGCTCAAGCCAGACCCAGTGTCATTCTGTCTTCCTGCTGCCTGCGGGTCCAGATGTAGAACTCTTGGCTCCTTCTCCAGCACCATGTCTGCCTACATGCCACTATGCTTCCTGCCATGATGATAATGGACTAAGCCTCTGAACTGTAAGCCAGCCCCAAGTAAATGTTTTCTTTTATAAGAGTTGTCATGGTCATGGCATCTCTTCTCAGCAATAGAAACTTTAACTAAGACAGTGGGTAACTTAGATGAGGCCACAGACAGGGCTAGTGGCTTACAGGAAGAGGCAAGCACCTAAGATCTTCCACACCTTTAATACCAAATGGAAGGCCAGTTGAGCCTGTGAGAGGAGAGGGCTGCCAGAAGTCACCATTGCCACAGCTGGGTCCAAGTTTCCAGCTCCAGGGCTGGGGGCTTGGGCAAGGGCATCAGTGCCTGCTACTTCTTTCTTTGTACTTTGTTTTATTTGTGATGCCTGCCTGAGTGGACAGGACAGAACATTTCCCTGGAGGGAATTTAAATGAAGAACATCCCATAGAGGTGTGTGTATAGAGTCATGAGAACCACAGTGGACAGTGAACACAAGAACACAACACAGTGAAGCCTCAGGACCACACCCTCCCAATACTGAGGGAAGCACCCCTCCCCCTTGCCCCCATCAGCTTCCTAAAGGTGAGCTGCCGCAGCCAATACAGAGCTGGGCAGAAATTAGACTGCATCTAAGCTGACTGGAAGGAAGAGGGTTGAGTGTCTCATGTGTGCCCTGGAATACACCCTCCTGTGTCCCGCAGCTGGGATCTTCCAGAGCAGAGGGGCTCTGGAGACTGAGTTTGTTGAGCCAGGATGCCAGAGTAGGGTGGGGGAAGGAGAGACAAGATCTGAGGATGAACAGGAAGGAAGTGCACAGAGATGCTAAGACCTTCTGATATCTAAAGAGGAGTTGTTGATGGAATGGCTCCTTCCCTCTTTGTATGCTTACAGCATGACACAGACAGACTGCGTAGCTGGTACTCAGTGCCTATCGTTTTTATGATTGCACCTGTGTTTCAAATTGCACTCAAGCTCCATTTTACCACTGCCTAGTGTCTTGATCAGCTCTCTGCTGCTGTAACAGAATACCAGAGGCTGGCCTTGCTATGCCATTCCACAGTTTCGTGAGGTGAAAGAGAAAGGGGGGTGCCCAGCTTGCTTTGGTGACAAACCTACTCTCATGATAGCCACCTTCACCCTCCCCTAAGAGCAGCTCCCTCAGAACTGGTAGATCACCCCTGTGCTTAGAGAACATCCCTGACAACAGGGCCCTCAGAGTCCTTGGAGCCCCGCCTTTCTGAAAGGTCCCAGTTGTCAACACTGCTGCATGGTCACAAAGGACACACCTTGTGAACTCCAGCACATACATTTGGACCACAGCAATGACATCCCTGCGGGCAGAAGCTGGACAGTTTTTTAAGGACCCTGAACATGTCACTCTCTGACCTTCTCCACATGGGAAAACCCGGATGGACAGGTGCCAACAATTTTTCTAATCTTGTCCTGTGTCCACTGGGGAGGGTTGGCCACCAAATCGGCAGGAGGAGTGGCCCAAGACAGAGTCACTGCAGGAAGGGAGTGGTGGGTCTCCAGGTGTAGCTGCCCTATTCCTACAGCTCCACCGTTGCCTCAGATCCTGCTCCACTTTCAAAGCAACCCCAGGAGCAAGAAAAGCGAAGCATGGATATGTACACCTGTGCCCCTCCCATTTCACCCGCCATCAGTGTTTAAAGTTTTCTCAAGGGGAATGCAGAAAGGGAGTAGGGCTGAAGGCAGAAGGGGAGAAGAGAGAGGAAGGGAGAAGAAGAGAGGGGGAGGAGAGGAAAAGGATGAGGGTGAGGACGGGGAGGGATGGGAAAGAGGAAGAAGAGGTGGAGAAGAAAGAGAGGGAGAATGGTAGGGAGGGGAGATGAGGGAAGAAAAACAAGAGGGGAAGAAGAGGGGGGGGGATTAAAGGGGAGGAGGAAGAGAGGAAGGAGACAGGAAGAGAGGGAGAGAGGGGAGAAGAGAAGATACTGGAGCAAGAGAGGAAGAAGAAAGGAGGGAAAAAGAAAAGGAGGAGGGAGAAAAGAAGGAAAGAAAAGGGGGTGGAGAGACAAGGAAGAGAAAGGGAAGTGGAAAAGAGATGGAGAGAGTGACACAGAAGGAAAGGGGAAGGGGAAAGAAAAAGGAAAAGATAGATGGAGAAGGGGAGGGAAAAGATAGGAGGGGAAGGAGAGAGGGGTGAGGGAGGCAAAGAAGGACGCCCTACCTACAGCCTCCAGGCATTGGCAGCACCTGCTCCTGGCACAGTGGCCTTCTGTAGGTCTAGAAGCTTTGGTTTTATGTCTGCTCACTTCCCAAATACTTAGCTTTCTTCCCCCCCCCCACTTCCTCCGGCTAAGGAACCCACTTTGTCAGATGTGGAGCCGACTGCCCCCCCTGCCTCCTGCCAAGGCTATGGGGTATATAAATCTCAGGAACAGGTGAAAGGAAGGGCTGCCAGGCCCCCTCCGTACAGTGCTGGATTTAATGAGCTCTGCACTTCCTGGAGCCTTCGTCTAAACCAGAAACATCCGAGCACCAGAAAAGCACTGCTCGTTCCTTTGACATCACAATTAAAACCAACAGAAAACAAGAGTGTATGGTGTTCCCATTCAAGGTCATCTCTTAAGAAGAAAACAACAACAAAAAGAGAAGACAAAACCTTGGGACTTGTTAAATTAGAATGAACCCTGCCTACAGTTCATCTGTCATTTATTTTAAAATAAGTAAATTCCTCAAAGCCTGAGTTGCTACTGACACAGGACACAGGACACAGGTACATCCAATGCATAGACTCAGTTTTTCAAAGGATTTCAGGCCTGGCTCCCTGCCAAGACATGTTCTGACAGGATCCCTCCCCAGAAGTGACAGTCCGTGGATCTGCTGGGGAAATTCAATCCTTATGTTCTGGTTCCTCCCAGCTTAACTCACGCAAGGTTGCCTGGCAAGAGTCATTTGATGTTGGGGCCTCCGAGCCCTTTTTATGAGGCCTTTTAAACCTTTCCCCCCATGGAAACAGGAAGCCAGGTTCTCCCAGGAATAAACACACTGGGCCACAGAGAGTGTCCTTCCCTGCTTGCTGGCCTAGCAGCCAGGTCCCCAGGTCTCCAGTTTTCAGTGGCTGCCACTGACAGCAGCAGGTAGCGACACTTCCCTGGGGGAAAGGGTCCACAGGAAGCAGGCTGTCCATTTGGAGGAAAAATCCAGCACCTTTGCTGAGGGGACTAACTGGAACATGGGCCAAGAGAGAAGGGAGCAGCTTTGTCTTCTCTCTGGAGATGGGGCTCTGACCTTCTCAGGGAGAACTGGCAACGAAACCCTGAGACAAAAGTGCAGGCCAAGGGAGGTTCATTCAGTCCTTTCCATGCTCACTGTGAAAGGGGTTCTGAGTATCCAGGGGCCTGGCCACCAGGGGAGGCTCTGGTGGTGGGAGAAAAAGAAGAAGGTGGAGAAGAAGGGAAGGAGGGAGGGACAGAAGGAGAAAGAGAGAGAGAGAGAGAAAGAAGAAGAAGAAGAAGAAGAAGAAGAAGAAGAGGAGGAGGAGGAGGAGGAGGAGGAGGAGGAGGAGGAGGAGAAGAGGAGAAGAGAAAGGGTAAGAGAGAGAACACACAGGGAATAGTAGATCCATAACTGCAGCTGTTACCAGGACAGTCAGAAGCAAGTGACAGGCCAATTCATGCCAGACCCTGTGAGTCACTAGCTCCTGAGAAGATGAAAGGGTCCCTTTCAGAACCCTGGAACAGATCTGCAAGTTACCCTGGGGAGCTGTTTCCCCAGCTGCTCCTCCCACCCCGTCAGGCACAGCACAGTACTGGGTACTATGGTCACTTGGTCGTGTCATGTGAACTCATAGTTAGGAACTTGGAAACCCATCTCTGAAGCTCAAGATGATGTCGCCGAGGAAGAGCTTTCCTCTAAGCACATGGCGTCCCCCTGAATTTGGTTTCAGAACTTCTGAAAAGAAACTCCAGGCTCCAAACACATGGCACTAACTCTTCCTAAGCAAGCGGACAGACTACAGGCAATCATCCCTGCAGTCCTCAGAACCCTGACGAAGACAATGCCACGACCCACTAGCCATCTGAGATGTGCTCCAATTTGGACTCAGGTCCCAGGCCCACATATGACACAGCTCTAGGGTGGTTCTTGGTAGAGGTGTTCACAATACCCTAACCACAGCAACCCTGCACAGCAAGAGAGAAATGTTACTAGGTCAGCCCCCAGCTTCTCATAGGGCCACAGATGTGCCACAGATGAACTCCAAGGTTGAGGAGCCTACGATATTGAGTCTCCTTCAAATTCAGACAGTCATGAATCTGAACTCAAAATTACCAGAATTCTAAAAGTTGTAAAGATAGACCATGTCTGCTATCCCCTGCTGGACTGTTTCAAAGAACACGCTTGAAAGGTGCAAAGTGTTATCACCCTCCACAGTGTGGCTCAAGCCCTTTGGTCAAACCCCTCTCAAAGGATAGCAGATACTTGGGAAGTGGGACATGGGCCACTGCGTGGAGTGTGAAGGATCCAGCAGGCGCCATAGCATACCATAGGTCACTGTGTTAAGCAAAACAACCCAGGTTCAAGGGGGATATCTCGAACCTTGTGGTATTTAAATCTAAACCTTTTTTCTTTTCTTTCTTTTTTTTTTTACTTTCCCCAAAAGATTATCAGCACATATTAATTGTAATCAATAATGGGTTTCACTATAACATTTTTTCTTTCTTTTTTAAAAAGATTTATTCATTATGTACACAGTGTTCTGCCTGCATCTACACCTGCATGCCAGAAGAGGGAACCAATGGTTGTGAGCTACCATGTGGGAATTGAACTCAGGATCTCCAGACACTCTAGAAGCACAGCCAGTGCTCTTACCTCTGAGCCCTCTCTCTAGCCCTCACTATGACATTTTCACGCTCATATATAATATATTTTGGTCATATTCTCCCTCAAGTACCTTTTTTATTCCCCTCCTTCTGAGAATCTCCTTTCTAACAATTCCCCCTTTTGCCTCAGCTACTTTTTTTCTTATTTTTAGTTATTATTATTTTTTTATTTTTCTACTTTTATTTTTTCTTCTTTCTTTCTTTCTTTCTCTCTCTCCCTCTCTCTTCCTTTCTTCCTTTCATCTGTTTCCTTTTTAACTCAGTGAATTTAATTAGGTTTGCTCACAAGACCATGGGTTGGGGGGGCGACTCATGAGGTTCCACCCCCTTCCCAAGTATCCACATCTAAACACATGCACACACTTGCGCACACACTCACATAGGAGATGAAAGTAGAAAGGGAACTGGCAGAGAAGAGAGGTCTGAGTGAGGGGGAGGGGACAGAAAAGGTAATGGGAGACATATGGCATGAAAGCAGAAGGAGGAACTTCCCAGGGAGGGGAGGGGACCAAAGAGGGGTGAGCAAGAGCAAGCGGTGCAGGACTGGATAAGAACAAAGTATGATGGCACATAGGTATGAAAATGCCACAAAAGACCTGCTACTCACATATTCGAAGAAAACTAGGGTAAAAGAGAAAAAGCAAGCAAAGCAGGACCAAACAGGAAGTATCCAGGAGCCAACAAGAGGACGCAGAAGTTACTCAGTAAAAGTTCAAGGCCAGCTTTGTGCTTGTACCTGGGCAAGAGGAATCAATCTCTGAGGACAAGATGCCAGGGGCAGCGGGGCTAGAGTGCCTGTGGGAGAGGGAGACGGAGTGTGAGAGCCGGGTGGGACTCCTAGCCCAGGCGCCCACAGGAAGCTGTGAAGCCCCGTGTGGGTTAACAGAAGCCGCAGCTCTGAAGCATGGTGGTGGCAGGCCAGGAGAGGAGACACAGAGTACACATGCTAAGTCAAGTCCAAATCTCAGTGACCATTTACATGACTTCAGCAAACAGCAGCGGCTTTAGAGTTCCTCCTCAAGAGTTGGATGTCTGTCAGCACTGGGAACCCCTATCCGTAATGGGAGCAACCGAACAATGAGGCCATGAGGAACCTGCGCTGTGAGGCTAGTGGGTCTCCTGACCTACTGCCCCTTACACTCAGCCAGGCATCCCTGTCTGTCTTCCTAGCCTCAGCGGGCATTTGATTGGCAGAAAGTGAAGTAGGTGTTATATGTAGTGTCCAGTCAATCAATCAATCAATCAATCACCTATCCATCTATCAATCATCTATCCATCTGTCTACCCATGCATCATCTACAACCTATCTATCATCTATCTGTTGTCTATCAATCAACCTATTGATCAACTTAATTATCTATTCAAACATCTATCCTGTCTCATCTATTAATCATCAGTAATCTATCATCTATCAATTACCTATCAACCATCTATCTATCTACCAATCTCTATGCATCTATTTAAGTGGTAACTTACCCACCCATCACCTATCTTCTATCACATATATCATCTATTGTCTCTATGTCTGAGATCTATTTATTATCTATATATGTCTTATATCATCCATCTATCATTTCTCTACCAATCTCCCCTTTCTACCCTCTTTCTTCACAACACACATTTATTGTCAAAACTTGAAACTGAGAAACCATCCAGCAGCTATGGATGAGTTTTGTAAAATATTCTCATTCCCAAGTATGGACACATTTTACAAAAACACAGACGTTAAGCCACACCCTGTGCTGTGTAACTTGATTTGCTCCCAGAACGGCAGAGGTGATTTTCAGAATGTTTAACTACTGACAAGGCAGGGGTGTGGATCAGAAGGACAATACACACGCGTAAGCAAGCAGGGCCCACACTGGTCTGGCCCAGCTGGGCCAGGCCTGCTCTGCAATGCGGTGTGGCCCGTTTACCCAGACGGTGCCAATGCCATGGATTGCCTTTCTGACCACATGGCATTTTCTATTCTAAGCCTTCACCATTACCAACCCCTCAGTGATATAACCAGCCTGCCCACATACATCCAGATGGTTCCTGTGAGGATATAGTGACAGACACCCACCAACACCTCTGCATGGGATGGGTGACTTAGGTCCCTGTCGGAATGAGACGGGATGCCTATCTCTCTACATATGAACAGATTCCTGTGTCCGCTGGCTGCAATCGGTGGGGTGCTGCTGTATTTGGAAAATGACACAGGCTCCTTGAGGAATGAATAAAATCTGAACTCCTGTTGACTTGCCAGCCCCAGACATGAAGCCATAGCTTCCATCTCTTTAGTTTTCTTTTAGAAAAGGTTTGTGTTTTTAATTTAATTTTTTTCTGGGTGGGGGGCAGGGGACTTACAGAATTCTATATTTTTATGTAATCATATCATCGTTTTGAAAACTAGCTTTGGTTCTGATTCTGCAATAACAAGAATTTCTTGGTAAGCTCATAAGAATATTTAGTGTTAGTTAGGCCTAGAAGCCTGAGGCAGGGGAGATGGTAAGTTAAAGACCTTCCCCAGGCTATAGAGTTCAAGACGGACTTGGGCAACCTGTCTCAAAGTCAAAATGGCCTGCTAGACAGTTCCATTAAAGGCACCTGCTGCCAACCTGTTCTGCCCTGGAGTCCATATGGTGAAAGGAGAGAACCGACTTCCACATGCTGTCCTCTGGCTTACACTCATGAGTCATGGCGCATGTACACACATTAAATTAATAGAAATGTAATTCAAATATTTCAAAAGCCACTGCAGTGCTGGGAATTGAACTCTGGTCATCTGCAAGAACACCAAGCCCCCAAGCTCTTTTAACTGTTGAACCTTCTCTCTAGCCCCTCACTAGGCCTTATTTGTTACTCCTTTGATGTCCTATTTTTGTTGTTGTTGTTTTTGGTTTTTTCAAGACAGGGTTTCTCTGTGTGGCCCTGGATGTCCTAGAACTCACTCTGTAGACCAGTCTGGCCTCAAACTCAGAGATCCATCTGCCTCTGTCTGCTAAGTGCTAGGATTAAAGGCAGGTTCCACCACCACCTGGCTTGATGTCCTATCTTAAGGTTTGTCCTGCGACAATTTGATCACCCTCTCTAGCAGACCACGTCCTTTCTCATCCTACAGAGAATTTTTTTTTCTTGACTATTGACTCAAATGTGATAGATTTAATATCTAGCTGTGAACTTTCTAAATAACTTGTGTATGTTATTCACACATATGTGTTCCCAGCAACAGATGCACAAAATGCATGTGTATGTGTGTGGAGGCCCAAGGCTGAGTCAGGTGTCTGTCAGTCCCTCTCCACTTTATTCGTTCAGAGGGGTGTAGCTTGCTGAGCTGAGTTTGCTGACTCTGGCTGTTCTAGCTAGCCATCTTGCCCGATCTTTGGTCTCTACCTCCCTAGTGCTGACCTAATTAGATTTTGCACAGGTTCTGGGATTCCCACACTTAGGGGCCAAGCATTTTATCTATGGAGCCATCATTCTAACTCCCTACCCCTATTGTTTTTGTTTTTTGAGACAGGCTCTTATGTAGCCTAGGTGGGCCTTAAGCTCCCTATGTAGTTGTGGATTGGCTCGGAACTTCTAATCCTCCTGCCTCTACTTCCTAAATGCTGGGATTACAGGTGTGTACCACCGTACCTTTGTGTGGTCCTGGGGATGGAATCCCATCCCCAGCTTTGAGCCTGCTAGGCAGACACTCCAACTGAGCCATGTCTCCCAGGACTCTCTGCTGTATGTGGCTATTAAGAATTTAATCTTATATTTTCTTTACATTCATCAGGCGCCTGCCTGGGTGAACAGTGACTAGTCCCTGTACATGGAGTGAAGTGCCTGCTTGTTTCAAGAATTTCTTCCATGGAGGAGATGTAAACAATATTACAGCCATTTCACAAGGATCCAATGACAAACCAAACTTCACCGAAGTTCCCCCTGGGAAACCAATGAGTTTGTTGGGCTTACTTACAGAGCATAGGTGATGGGTTTGTGACAGGAGTGTGGGTGACCCTAAGTCTTTACCCATCACGGATGATGGCATCCCCATGACCACCGAAAGGAACCCCTTCATTTAACTTTCCCCCGTCTATATACTCTAGTACCTCCTGAGATCTGAGGCCTTATATAATTAAGGGCAAAATTGCATACAAATGACTGAGAGGATCGTGAGAGAAAACAGCGGGAATCTTAGGTGAGGTTCCTCTGTAACCTCAATGACCTCTGAGGTTACATGAAATTAGGGCAGAACTGCTTACAAATGAGAGGGGAGGCGTGTCTGGAATCTCAGGTGAGGGCCCAATGTCTCTTTCTAATCTCTTTCTCTGAGGAAAAGTCAACAGTCAACAAGCCTGATCCTGTGCTTCTTGCAAGGCAGGCACAGCTGAGCTGCTGAAAATGGAGGCTATGTTGTTCAGGGAACTACAAAACAAGTTATCCTCAAGGCATAAAGTTGTAAACAATTGGGGGATAGAAGGGTCTTCCATGGTGTGGCTGCCTGGATGGCACACAGTGGAAGTCCTTCCTGCTTTCCTTGTGCCATCTACAGTCAGCAGTATAGCCGCCCTTACGTTATAGGGACTTCCACTGGAACCGCCTGGATCCCAATGTGTAGCCGACCGCCGTACACTCAAAGACCCACCAAGCCACACTTGGGTGGGATGCTTTCCTTTGTCTGCCAGTGTCCTTCTTTTTGTCTTCATGTCCCACTATGTTCAGCCACTTGGATAATAGTCATGATAATCAGGAAAGACCTAGGGGGGAAAAACATTAATACTCAATATCAAATCTGTGGGCGGGTTTCTATACAGAAAGCCAGTCAGACTTGGGAGACAGAGAAGCAGAGCTCATGGGAAATAGCCATAGGGAGGCAGGTTGAAAGTAATACAGGGTTTGGATTTTAATTGAGAGCCAGCAACAATTAAGGCAGAAACTGGCTAGGGAAAGAATCACTTGAATTGCCGGAAGGTGAGGCAAAGCAGCATAGCTTAGCATCCCTTTCTCTCCCCTATTTTTCTTTGAAACAGGGTCTCAGGTAGCCTAGGCTGCTAGGCTGGCCTTGAACTTTCTATGTAGCTGTGATTGACACTGAAATTGTGATCCTCCTGCCTCGGTTTCCTAGGTGCTAGGCTTACAGGAATGTACCCCCACACCTCTGTGTGGTCCTGGGAATGAAATCCAGAGCTTGGTGCCAGCTAGGCAGACACTCGAGCCACATTTCCCAGGACTCTCTGCTGCTTGTGGCTGTTGAGAATTTGATCTTAAATTGGGAAGTGGTGGCACATGCCTTTCATCCCAGCACTCGGGAGGCCGAGGCAGGCAGATCTAGATGAGTTCAAGGCCAGCCAGGTCGAGAGAGAGAGAGAGAGAGAGAGAGAGAGAGAGAGAGAGAGAGAGAAGGAGGGGGGGGGGGGGGGGGGGGAGGGGGAGGAGGAGGAGGAGGAGGAGGAGGAGGAGGAGGAGGAGATATCCAGGACAGCTAGGGCTACATGGAGAAACTGTCTCGAAAAACCAAAAAACAAAATTAACAAAATTAAGGAATTTGATCTTATATTTTATTTACACTCATCAGGCTCCCGATGTGATGAACAATGACCATTCCCTGTACAGGAACTTCATTACAAATGTGCCTTGGGTCCACTCAGATATGCTAAGTTAACACATGAACTCTAGCAAAAGCTCCAGTTGATTTGTATCCATGATAAACTTTGAGGAGCCCTAAACTGGTTGACTACCAAATCTACTTTCCTAAGAGTAGGATGCCCAATGTGCTGACACTAAATACATATATATGTGTATATATCAGGCACTTAATTACCTTGCCTAACAAGAAGCCTGGAGGTACAAACACTTAATTAAGTCATAACAAGGCTGGCTGCTTCTTGATTAGTACCTGTCAGAGTTTTGGCTTTAATATCAGGCCGATTGCCTCATGGCCACAAAATGATTGCAGCAGCAACACAGATGACTTTCACATTTTGTTCAGGAAAGACAGGCTTCCTCACACCTGTCTTTTCCTAGAGGAACAGAATCCATAGAATGACTATATCCAGCAATGGCTGCCTTCACACCAGAGAGGCTGGATGTCAGCTTGGCATTGAGAGATTCCTAGAGAGCCACTGGGTCATCATGTTAGAAGCCAAAGAGCCTCATGTCTGATGTCAGCACAGAATGGTGGCGGCATCAAAATGCCACCTGAGTAGACCAACTTGCCAGCGCCATGTGAAGTCGAGCATGTGAAAAGCAAAAGTTTTTCTTTCGTGGACATCCTTGTATCTGGGTTTTCAGAAAGTGCTACCCGTATTCAGCATGGGTCTTCCAAGTTCAAGGAAACTGAGAAAATCCCACACAGGTCTGTCCAGTGCTGGGCCTATTGGTTGATTTTAGATACAGTAAGGTTGACCACCGAGATTAAATGTCTGACCCCTCTTGTCAACTTGACATCCAATTGTGTCTCCTTTGGTCTTGCTAACTTTCCAAATAAGAGTGATAACAAGGTCACAATTCTGCCAAATATGACACAGCAGTCTTACATAGAATTCTAGCTGTATCCCTCAGAATAGGAGGCAAGGTATTTGGAATGCTTAGTCTTTTTTTTTTTTTTTTTTTTTTTTTTTTTTTGAGACAGGGTTTCTCTGTGTAGCCTGGCTGTCCTAGACTCACTTTGTAGACCAGGCTGGCCTCAAACTCACAGAGATCTGCCTGTCTCTGCCTCCCTGAGTGCTGGGATTACAGACGTGCACCACTGCGCCTGGCGAACGCATGGCCTTTTACTGTCTCACAACTTAAATATGACTATATAGATTTACACCACTTTAGCACTGACTTTAGCACTGATAATGTCTCCATCAGAGTTCCATCACACAAGGAAGAAATAAAGCAAATAAAACACAGGGATTAGCTTGATACATACATACATATATATATATATATACATACATACATACATACATACATATATATATATATATATATATATATATATATATATATATATATATATGTATGTCCAAGCATGTTCTTAACAAAATAAGACAGAAGCACTCAAGCCAATCACAAGCCTCATGGCTGGTCACATGACCCTAGCTGGTATTTATAACTAGCTTCCTCTGCCACCCAGTTTTGTACTTCCTCTGTCTGCCAGCTCCCCAGCAGGTCTTCACTCTTCCCTAGAGGGATCACAGAAATCGATACTGCCACCAAGGGCTTGAAAGATGCAGGGGTGGTTTCCACCACATCTCCCTTTCACTCTCTCCTTTGGTCAGCGCAGAAGACAGATGGCTCAAAGAGAATGACAGTTGGTTATCACAAAATGAATCAAGTGATAACTGCGATTGCAGCTGCTGTACCAGATGTGGAGCCCTTCCTTGCGCAGGTTAACATATCTCCTGGTACATGGCATGCAGCGATTGATCTAGCAAATGCCTTTTCCACCGTGCCTGGCCATAAGGACCACCAGAAGCAGCTTGCTTTCAGCTGGCCAAGCCAGCTGTATGTGTTTGCAGTTTTTAACACGCTGGCCCTGTGTTGTAACTCAGTTTGGAGAGATCCGACCACCTGCCTCTTCCACAAAATATCACATTGATCCACTGTATTGATGGCATTATGCTGACTGGACCAAGCGAGCAGGAGGTAGCAACCACTTTGAACTTGTTGGTAAAACGTATGTGCATCCCAGGATGGGAAATAAATCTAACCAAAATTCAAGGGCCTTCTACCTCTGGGACACGCGCAGGAGTTCAGTGGCATGGGGCGTGCACAGGTGTTCCTTCTAAAGCGAGGCTAAGCTGTGGCACCTGGTCCTTCCCACCTGCAAGAGAAAAGCGCAGTGCCCAGTGGGCTATTTGGATTCTGGAGACAGCATGTTCCTCACTTAGGTGTGTCACTCGGGCCCATACGCCAAGTGACTCGGAAAGCTGCTAGCTTTGAGTGGGACCTAGAACAGGAGAAGGGTCTTTAACAGGTCCAGGCTGCTGTGCAGGCTGCTCTACCCCGTGGATCATATGACTCAGCAGACTCAATGGTACTTAAGGTGTCAGTGGCAGATAGGGGTGCTGTATGGAGCCCGTGGCAAGCCCCTGTGGGTGAATCACAAGCCCCTATAGATCTTCGTGCAAGGGTCAGCCATCATCTGCAGACAACTACTGTCCCTTTGAGAGACAGCTCTTAGCTGGTTACTGGGCGTTAGTGGGAACATCGCTTGACAATGGACCACTAGGTTACCATGCAACCTGAGCTTCCCGTGATGAGCTGGTGTTATCTGATCCACCAAGCCATAGAGTAGGACTTGCACACCAGCAACCTACCATCAGATGGAAGTGGTCGATAGATGATCAGTCCCAGCAGCTGCTAAAGTTACACCAAGTGGCCCAAATGCCTACGGTTCCTGTTCCTGTGATAATGCCTTCTGTGTCCAGGCATGCATGCATCTGTATATCTCTGCTCTTGACTACAGATGTCACAGGACTGCCTGCCTTGTCTTCTCTGCTATAATGGATTGTGTACCCTTGAACTGTGAGCCAAATAAACCCTTCTCCTTTCCTTTGTTTTTGTCAGGGCATTTTTATCACAGCAACAGGAAGCAAAACTAAGACGTCTCCCTTTTCCCTGGTGTGCACAGCCCCTTCTTGTGTCCCACAGGATATGCTTCATAACTGAGATGGAAAGATGTGTTTTCCTTAAGCTAGAGGGGTGTCTGGCTTGGACATTAGTTTCATGCCTAGGATTTATGTGACATCTTTTCTCTCTCTCTCCTCCCCCCTCTGTGTATACTTGTGTATGTATGTGATGTTCATGCTGCTGTAAGAGCATGTGGAGGCCAGAGGTTAACATAATGGATTCCTCTCTCACATCTTCATCTTAATTTTCTTTTGAGACAGAGTTACTAAACCTAGAGATCTCCATTTTTGCTAGACCGGCTGCCCAGGAAATCCCAGGTTCCTCCTGTCTCCACCACCCAGAACTAGGAGTTCAGACAAGCAATGCCAATTCACACTTGGCATTGTACGTGGGATCTGAATTCAAGTCCTCTCCTCATACTTAAAGAGCACTTCACCCACTGAGCAGTCTCCTCAGGGCCTGTGACATTTTTTTTTTCCTACTGAGAAGAATAAAGCCCTGGGTTAGAGAGATGGCTCAGTGGTTAAGAGCACTGGATTCTTCCAGAGGTCCTGAGTTCAATTCCAAGCAACCACACGGTAGATCACAACCATCTATAATAGGATCTGATTCCCTCTTCTGTCATGCAGGCATACATGTATAAATAAATCAATCTTTTAAAATAGTAAAGAAAGAAAGGAATAAAAAAAAAAATAAAGCCCTCTGAAGGTGAGGTCAGAATAAACAGCACATTCCCTTGCTCCCTGTGGCGCTGTGGTCTTTGCTGTCCCCTCTTCACCTGGGAGATGGGCTTAGGCCAAGCATGGAAGAGCTCTGGGCTTCACTGACGGAAAATAGTTGGCTCTCATCCACTATGGGAGAGCAGCAAGTTTTACAGCCCACTTTTCTCTTCCCTTTCAACAACTCATTTCATCCATGTAGACACGTTCTCCCAGGGAACACACCAAATCATAGAATCATTACTCCATGCCAAATGAGGAAAAGCAAGTGATGATTCCACCTCTGAGTTTAGTCCAAGCCAGACTTCATGGGGCCCTGGTGACAGAGGGGACCTTGGTGAATTGTTAGTAGCCTCTGAAGAGTCATAGCAGGAGGGGAGAAGGGGGGAAATCAAATTGCCAGTGAGGAATGCTATACTTAGGCAACAGTGGGCAGTGTGTATGTTTGGGACAGTGGGAGGAGAACAAACACAGAGGTCCTTGGGATACCATGGGAGTGTGTTTTCCTTGTTTTGGGTCCAGGTCTCCCTATGTAGCCCAGGCTGACTTTGAGCTGGCAAGCCAGCTACCTCAACTTCACACATGCTGGAAGTACAGGCAAGCGCCTGCCCTGCTTTTAGAGTTCTTTTAAAAGGTACGAATAGTCGTTAAGATGCTGTCTAGTGCTCAGGGTGAGGACTCTACTCCAAAGGCCCCAGGAAGATTCTGCCTTCTAGACAGAGTCTGGTGCCAGGCCAGGAATGGCTTTGAATCCTTTCATTGACACTAAAGCCCCTGGAGGAGAGGCTGGAAATCCCCATTTTTTTAATTAAAAATGTCTCCGAATAAAAGGCAAGATACAGCGACTTCTGAAAGTTCCCACAGGCTGCCGAGGATCTGCCAGGGATCCAACCGTGTCATTTTCCTTGGGGTGTCCCCAATTACAACAGCTCACCTACCTGATGGAAACTCATTCTTTTTGGATTTCAAACGCCTCTGTCCCTCCTCCCCCCAGCTTGGCCTTCGCACTCTTAATAAAACATGAAAACCCCCGGCCCCATGTCATCCTGGGGCTCCCCTACAGCCTGTCTGCGTTTCTCATCTCCATGCTGCTGTTGCTGCTGCTGCTGCTGCTGCTGCTGCTGCTGCTGAGCCATCCATTTGCGTGGGGAGGAGCCAGCACAGAGAGCCCTTGTCCCTGGGAGGTGGCTGTGATGTGAGGGTGTTCAAAGTCACAGAGCTGGGGTCTCCCCTTGCTGCTCGAAGCCACTGCACTGCCTTTCACGCTTGTGAGATCAGAGGGTATTCTCAGAATCCTGTGCCTGGCATCGGAAAAGAGGTCCTGTAAGGAGAGCTCAAAGCTCATTCTCTTTGGAGACCATTAGTGAGGCAAGGCTGACACTCCGAGGGGAGGGACAATGAACATATTAGCAGCCCTGGCTTCTCCATTGTGGCACTGGGCTGTACAGGCGATAGTACCTAACACATATCCTGTCTTCTGGGACTCTCAGAGGAATCCTGAGTTTGAACCCCTAGCTCCTTGTCAATACTGGGGTGCAGTGGTGTGTGTTCTAATTCCATTGCTAGAGAGACAGAGACAGAAGGATTGCTGGAGCTTGCTGGCCAGTCTACCCAGCTGGTGAGCTCCTGGTTTAGAGAAAGGCGGTCCCAAAAGATAAGATCCGGGACCTTACGCTGGTTTCCTGACCTCTCTGAACCTTGAATTTCCTTGCCAGAGGGCTGGACATATAGACACCTGATGTTTCTTGGATCTCCCTACCCCACCCCATCTATTGAAGGATCACTTCGTGAACTAGTGGTCCAGAGAGGCTCTCACACCTGCCTGGCCTGTGTCCCCTGCTGTCATCTCCATTCTTTTACTATGTCCTGTGCTGTCTCGACTAGACCCTCTGCTTGGTAATGGGTATATGAGGGGCATGAGTCAGGCCCTCTGGGGTTTTCTATCCCCCACTCATAATTCTGCCTCGGCCCTCTGCATGACCCAGCAGCTTCACTGTGCTCTTGCAGTCATTTGTGCTGGGTCTCCCAAGCCCAGTGGGGGCCCCTGCTTCAGGACACCTCCCCACTAGCTGGAACTCATGAGACGTGAGCTGCCAATTCCTCTACGAGGCTGCACATCTTCCTGCATGACCTGTGAGGGAGCATTGTCAGGTGGTGGGAGAGCCCAGAGTGTGTGCTTGATATTGTGCGTGACCTTGATATTCACCTTCTCTGGGCAGCTTCTGACTGTGTCACTTCTCAGCTCCATTCACCATACTGTGGTCCTGGAGCGAAGCCTGCAGTCTCCAAATTAAGAAATTAAGATTAGCAGTTCCCTTCTGAGGTCTGTACAGAGCTGAAGGGTCCAAATATAAGCAGTGTGTGTGTGCTCTCGCGTGCGTGCTCATGCGTCTGTAAGTGTGCATAGGTTTAAGCTTTCTAACATTTAAGCCTTGATGTTTTTCTTTAAATCAACTATCTTGTCTGGCTTGAGATAGCATTCATCTGCAAAAGAAAGACAGATGGGGTAGGGGGAAGAGAGTGAGCAGGGAAACAGGCATGTTAGAGGTCCCAGGCTGTTTGTTCTCACTGTGGACCATGGCAAAGAGGCGAGTGCTATAGCATACTTGCCCTTGCCCTAGCCACATGTTAAAAAGTCTCTTGATATTAGTAAACAAGATCCTGTCACTGTGGGGCTGGAGCCACAGTGAAACAGGTTCACAGCTGAACAAGAAAGGCCTTATCCATGTCCTTGGCCTTGGCTTTCCTCTGGATTGACTTTCAAAGCCTCCACAATTAACCACCACGACAGCCCAGGGTAGCAGATGAACCTGGGTCGGGCCAGCTGGCACACCAGTGTATGATACACACAGACACACTCTTCAGTGTCACCTTCTGGGGATGAGGGCAGCAATAGTCAACATAGAGGTTTTGTTTCCATGATTCTGCATTCTGTCTTTTATGCTGATGGCCCTGCTACCTGGCACTTTGATTTCTTGCTCCTAGACTACCCACTCCATCTGTACTTCCTGCACAAAGATCCGTGACCCGTGAAACTTCCACAACCCTTCTGGGTCCTTCATTAGCCTGGTCTTGCTGGAGGGAGACCCTCCTTCCAGACACTTGTTTCAGAGTTTCTGCTTCAGGACTGGAATTGTTCAGAAAGTGCTTCTGAGCCATTGAGGTCAGAGTTGGGCAGGCAGGCCCTGGGGACAGCGGAGTAGGTCTACATATTCCCCTCAACACCTCAGAGCTGAACTGTGCCCTTGGGTCCTTCCAGCTAAAACTTTGGCTTAGTCAAGTCCTAATACAGTGAGTGGATCCAGGCCCTATAGCTACCTTAGTGAGGACCACGGGGGATACCAGGAGCTTTGAGGTGGCCAAGCTTCTGACCTTGTTGCTGGTGACCCCATTTAGTTCCACTTTCACCATCTGGCTCTGAAACTCACCCCATGGCCCCAGAGCTGCAGGAGAGTGGCCTACTCAGACTGGGGCCCAGAGTTGGTCAGGAGCTGCCTCTCCTCTGCGGGCTCTTGGAGGGAGCTCACAGGGTTCCTGGGTGCACGTGAACTCAGCATCCCATGTCCATGGGGCCTTGTGGGCAAGGGTCATCTCCAGGAGGATTTTATGCTGTCAGCCTCACAACTTGCCTGTCTCCAAGTTCAAGGCTGATGTCCAACCAGCCTTGCGTACCCAGAATCTGTCCGGAATGGAGAACATTTCCCTCACCAATGCACAGTGACTAGCAGCAAACTAAAGAACGTCTTTTATTTTTTAATAAAATAGTGGAGCATGAAAAAATATCATATGTTACAGATATACAGAGGCAGGCATCGCCCTCCCTGGCTGGAGACAAAGTTTGTCTTCCCAAGTGCTTCTAGACCACTCATGGAAACCATTTGTTTAACAATTGAGAGAGTCAATAAGCCCTCGGGTGCTCTCCACTGATTCCCCTCCCCCTCATCTCCACAAATCAGTTCCAATGTGCAGAACACACCAGCTCGGTTTCCATTAAAAAAGCCGCAAAATGTATCCGGCTGATACATTTTTTTTTGTTTGTTTGTTTTTCCTGAGGCCTGGGCCTCTTAATTCTTTTGTTAGATGATTTCTTTTGTTGTCTTTTATTTACAACAAAACACTTCTTTCTCATTTATTTCATGGGGAGAGGGGAAAATGTAAAAAAAATAAAAAATAAAAAAAAAAGTATTGCACACCATTTGAATTCTCCAGTGTTAGATCTGCGGGGGTGAGGAATAGTGTGGGTTCTATGTGGGAAGAGAGACTGCTATGAAGGCTGGTGGCGGGACTCTCTTTAAGGACCCTGCAGGCAGGCCTTGGAGTAGATAAGATTGCTCAAGATCCCCTTTTACATCCCCTTGCCTCTCACCCCACCTCTATACAGCAGCCTTGCTGGGAGGGGGAAGAGCAGGCCCTTGGGTGGCTCATTTGCTGGCTCAAGGGGAGCTATTTAGCTTGCAAAGTAGCTCTCTGGCCTCAAGTTTTTAAGCAGGCAGCAGAGTCTTCTGAATACACAGATGTGTGTTTGAGGCCTAAACAAAAGTTTTCTTGAGGATGGTTTGATCAATGACTTTACCACAAATTAGTTACAGGAGAGGCTCCTTCGTTAATGAGTGACCCTTCAGGGAGGCAGCAAACACAACAGAACCCTTTACTTTCAGCCTATCCCGTCATTCTGAACTTCAAGGTAGACCTTATGTACACACATACATATGTATTTATGCACATGTATATGTATACTTTTTACTTTGATTTAAAAAACAACCAGCCAACCAAGAAAAGCAGCCCATTTGGGCTCCGTCTGTCCATCCAGTTTTTCCAGCCTCCTTCACACGCAGGCTGAAGGCTGGGCGGGAAGCTCATACTTCCCAAGGTGAGATTTTTGGGGCTGCTGGGCTTTTTTGTAGATCCCTGCACTGGTGACCACACTGGCTGGTTTCCTCCGGCTCTTTCTCTTCAGCCCCCGGCTGCACACGTGCTGCCAGGACTGCAGGGTCTTGGAAGTCCAGACCCACACCCCACTGGTGATGCCCACCACCAGAAGCATGGACACTTTGACCATGAAGACCTCCACGGCAGGGATGGAGGTGGTCATCAGGCAGTCGGGCGTCTTGGTCTGATTGTTCATCTTACACTTGTGCTGGGTGGCCAGCAGCTTCCAGTAGTCCATGTTCAGGCGTTCGTAAAAGTAGCAGGCAATCACACAGGTGGCCGGCACGGTGTAGAGGAGGGAGAAGACCCCTATGCGTACCATGAGTTTCTCCAGCTTGTCCGTGTTCTCCCCACCCGTTTTCATCACCCTCCGGATGTGGAATAAAGCCACAAAGCCCGACAGGATGAAGGAAGTGCCGATGACCAGGTAGCAAGCCAGCGGGACCAGCACGAAGCCAGTCAGGGCGTTCACGTCCATGCTGCCCACATAACACACACCCGTGAGCTCATCCCCTGCCACCCTGCGCATCACCAGGATCAAGATGGTCTTCACAGCCGGGATGGCCCAGGCTGCCAGGTGAAAGTAGCTGCTGTTGGCTTCAATGGCCTCATGGCCCCACTTCTTGCCAGCAGCCAGGAACCAAGTGAGGGTGAGGACCACCCACCATAAAGAGCTGGCCATGCCGAAGTAGTAAAGTACCAAGAAGACTAAGGTACAGCCGGTGCTCTCCAGCCCCTCCTGAATAACATACAGCTGCCCACTGTCCCTGTCGCACGCGATGCTCTCCGCGCCAGCGAAGAGGCGGATGATATAGCCCACCGAATAAACGCAGTAGCACATGGAGAGGAAGATGATGGGACGTTCGGGGTACCTGAAGCGCGACGGGTCGATGAGGAAGGTGAGCACGGTGAAGGCGCTGGAGAAGAAGCACAGCACGGACCAGATGGCCAGCCAGACCACAGCGAAGCGCTTGTCTTCGCGGCTCCAGTACACGTCCACCCCCGGAGTGCAGAGAGGTGCGCAAGACTCGCTCTTCTCCACGTGGTGGAACTTGCCCGGGTTGTCACAGCCTGCGCGTCCCTGACCCCCGTCCTTTAGCGGGTGCTCCTGCGCGCTGTGGGGCCTCTGAGGCCTGAACAGCGGAGGGAACATGCCAGAGCCCCGGCTGGGTTCGTCCGTGCCGTTGTTCGGTGCTTCCATGCACAGGTAGTTGGGGTCGTTCTTGTTGGGGAGCTTGCTGCAGTCCAGGGAGTCAGGCCACTTGAATTTGAACTGCTCCATGATCGGCGAGCACTTGAGCCGGGCCTGCTCACACATGACCCGGCAAGCAGGGATGGGTGTGGAGACCTGCTCCGTGCACATGGGCGCGTACAGGGAGCACAGAAAGAAGCGGAGGTGGCCGTGGCAGCCGTACTCCACGAGCGGCGCGAACTCGTGCAGTTGGATGGCCGCCTCACGCTGGTTCTCGTGGCCCATCAGGTTGGGCATACGGGTGGTGTTGTAGCCGATGTCCTTGCACATGGGAATCTCCACCGGCTGGCACTTGCCGTCTCCGGGGCGCTCTAAGTCCATGGAGCTGATGGCCCCGCACGAGCCCATCATCACCTGCAGCACCAGCCACAGACGCGGACCCGGGTGCTGCATGGTGGCGCCCGCGGTGTCCCCGCGCCGCTCAGGGCCGTCGCTCCCGGGCACGGGCTGTTACTGCTGCCCGCAGCTCCGCGCCCCGGCTCCGGCCCCCGCGCATGCCCGTCCAGCCTGGCCCGAGCGCTCGCGGCGCCCGGAGCCCCCGCGGTGGGCGCGCGGCCTCGGCTGAGTCGGGGGCGGCGGGGGAGGGGAGCGAAGTTTGCAAACAATACGGCGGAGCGAGCGCCGCTCTGCGCGCAAACTTTGGCCTCTTCTTCCGGGCGCGCGCGTTTGCGGACCGCGGTGGAGCAGTGCGGGCGCACCGTGGCCCCAGGCCCCGGCGCTCCTCCCTCCTGGCGCCCGCAGCTGTTGTTTCCAGCTCGGCGTCCCGGGATGAGAAGACTTGCAAAGAAGGCAAAGGGGAGGAAAGCGGTGTGTAGGGGGTTTGGGGGGGGGGGGGGGGGGGAAGGCGATTGGTGACAGGCCCCGCCTCCGCTTGCCGCCCCGCCCCGCCCCGGCGCTGCTTTGCATCAGAAAGCCTTGCGCCCCGGGAAGCCTCCGCCCTCAGCTCCAGCTTGGAGCTGGACCCCGACCTCCAGCCTCACCTCCTGCGGGTCTCTCCGCCTGCTCTCCCTGTCCAGGGTTGGGGGGGCCCTCGGGATTGTCCACGGACGCCGAGGTTACGGGAAGTTTGGGGACTAGCGGGGACCCGGGTAAGGGTGATCCTCACCCGGTGCTGTGGGGCTGGGGACGCATCTTCTACTTTTACGATGGGTCCCTGGCGGAGGGCACTTTCAAAGAGACATGGGATTTGCGTTTTATGGCCGTACTCATAAAGTGGCCCCTCGGCTTGTAAAGCTGCCCGCATCTTCCCGAGGCCGGGGGTTTGCTGCCGGGGGCGCGGGGCTTGGGCTCCGGGGAGGGGCTGCCTTTGAAATTTCAAAAGGACCGAGCACAGGAGAGGGGGAGGGGACCTGGGAAGCCGGAGTTTAGGGCCTCTTCTGCAAGGTTTACTCAAAAGAATGAGAGGAGGGGACGGGGAGGAGACTTTCCGGGCGGCTGACACCCCGCACTCCGGGAAGAGGGGCTCCGCTTGAATCGTGATGCCCCTCCAAGACCACCATGTTGGGGGCCATCGCGCCAAGCCCGCTGGTGGTTTCTCCAAGCGGTTGAGTTTATTTACTATAGGAAGTTGGGTATATTTATATTATTTGGCGAAAGATGTGCTCCGCCTGCGCCCTCCTGGGAGGCGGAGGCTGAGCTCCGGCCTACGCACGCACGGCTGGTTCCCACGCAGAGTGGAGGGGCCTCTCTGTGCCTCGCGGGCCTGGCTACCGCCCTTCGTTTGGTTTTAGGTTAGTCTGATAAGGACACAGCTTTCACCTCCTAACCTTCCCCCCCCCCGCCCCCTCGCACAGGGAGTGCACCCTGGGAGCCCACTCAATTCCTGGGTACCACGGTGCGTCACCTGTCGCAGACTCGTAACTTTGGATAAACAGCCCACCGGGCGGTGGCCCACTCTCTTCTTAGACTCCCCCTCCTATCTAAGTCTGCGTTTGAAGTGTTTGGGAAACTACCAGGTAGGACCGCCAGCGTGGACTCCCGCGGCTGCGTCGGGGCAGCTCCCTGCTCATCTTTCTGACAGTACTGAGCACCCCAGGGCCGAGTTAGGTGCTCAGACGCCTGAAAGCCCTCGGTGCCCAGCTGCAACAGCCAAGCTAGGAGTGGGGCTGCCCAGGACCCCTCCTCCCCGCCCAGCCCTGCGCTTCCTTCAGAGGATTGGCCTCTAATTAAAACAAGGCCTCAGCGTCCCATCTGCAGGAAACCCGGGGGGTTCGCCTTCCTTCCCCCTTTCATTTGTCAGGCATAGCCGACAGACCTGAGGCTGGGGCTTGCCCGGGACCTCAGAATCCTTGCAGGCAGGCTCACGCCTCACCTTCGATTCCCCTGGTCTCTTGTCTTTTACGGGAGGAGGTTAGGTCCAGGGAAACAGTGATCCTGATCCGGAAGGCTGTTTACGCAGTCAGAGCCGCCACCCACCACGCTGTTAGTGACCCAAGGAAAACCTGATGTGTGGCTGGAGCTTGCGGCTTGTGTAAGGATAGCTTGATTGGACATTTAAGAATCTAGTAAGCTGTTTTCAAAATCTTTTAAGTTAGGTAAGATTGCTGGGCCATCATTTAGCTTTAAGAGGGCTGGATGCAAGGGGTCTTTCCTGACACTTTTGCCTTCTCTTCTCTTTTGATCCTCCCTCCCCCCGGGGGTGGGGGGGGCGAGAAAGAAGCCAGGGTGAGCTCAGCTCCGGAGCAGGGTGTAAGCTATTTGAGACAGCCCCACGTAATTGGCCTTTTATGCTCTGGTTACTTCTACAGTGTTCAGACCTATTATTTTAGCCATGACCACTTCACGTTCCTTTCTTCTCCCCACTCCCTTTAAATATATTAAGAAAAGAAAAAGCTAACAGAATTTCTTCCATCTGCCCAACCCAGGGAAAAAAAAAGGCAACAAATACACACTAGTATCGTATCTAAAAATAAGGGCCCTGAGATAGCGAGAGGGGAAGACAACTCTAACTAATAAATGAAAGGGCCCTTTTGATGGCTCCAGCTGAAAAGATATTTTATTTTTCTCTCTCCTGTGTGTGGGATTTGAGATGTGTGACTCCGGAGCCGCCGGGTCCCCTGCTGCTCAGCCCTGGCTCGGAAACTGGCCCCCCTCTGGCAAGCGTTATGGAGAGCTGGGAGGAATTTTATGGCTGTCTCTCTCCTCTCAGCTCTTTTTTTTCTTTTGTCTTCTTTGAAGAACGACTTTAGACATTTTATTTACATATTTAACCAGGGATAAAAGAGGGAAGAGAAAGCTTTGGGGGTTGGCCTGGGAATAGGGCTATGTTTAAATTAATGGAAATCTTATTAGACTTCTAAAATTTTGAGCAAGGATTTTTAAATGAAACTTTATAATTAAACATGATTTTAAATATCATCCTAAGACTTTGGGCCCCAGGTCTTCTAATTTATCCATGTAAAATCTCAGAATGCTGTCTTATATTATCTTGAAGTCCTTGAGAATGTCTAGTATAAGGAAGGCACAGGTGTTCTAGAAGGAATACTGTTAAGAGCCAAGGAGTGGCTTGAGCCAAATAATGTTGGAGGTGGTGGGGAGTTGAAAGGAAGGCCCACTTTATTCCCCTTAAACTGGCAAAGTCAGAAGAAGGAAAAAAAAGTGCTCGGACACGGGGCTCATCAGCAATCAAAGCTGTACCCTTCCTTAGTGTGTCTTGGGTGAAGGGAACCATAAACTCTTGAGAGGGTTTTCTGAAATGGGATTAGAGAGAACCCAAATAATCTCTTTAAGATAAAAAAAAAAAAAAAAAGTACTGCTCCTCCTACAAAAAAAGAGAAATTAGGTTGGAAGCTTAGCCTGTTACAGGCTAATTGGAAGAGTAACGAGTGGGATATGGGCAGAGGTTATAAAGAGCCATAAATATCCTGTCTGCCAGCTCGAAGATGAACCAGGGGGTCCGGCTGGCTCCTCAAAGTTTGTCTTGGTAGCTTTGACTTGACAGGCGGTTTTCCAGAACCTTCTTGTTCGGGGATCCAGTTGGAAAACCTCGAGCCCTCTGCATTTCCAAACTGTCCCTTAGGGGAAGGAAAGTGATCTACTTGGTCTCTTTAAAAGGCATACATTGAGAAATTCAGTTTTCCAACCAATTGGGTTTGGCCCCACCACTTCCCTCACAGTTTTTTTTTTTTTTTCTTGGTAGGAAATAATCTTTAAGTCTTCGCAAGTGATATTCTGTTAACACGCACAAACATATATGCACTAAACACGCACACACGCGCGCACACACACACACACACACCCTCTCATATCAGAAAAGTAGTGCAGGTAGCCTCAAACTTAAGAACAGGTTTTAAGAACACTGGTTAGTGGGTGGGGGTGGTGGTGGGGGTGGTGAGGTGCAAAGAGGAAAAAAAACCCTCCGCCCTCGGCGTCATAAAATGCATGAAGGAGTGTCCGGGCCACTGCAGAACAATTTAGGCCGCTATTTTAAGGCCACTTCCCTTGAAATGTGGATTGAAATATTACCAGAGGTTCGCGGGGCGCTTTCGTGTGAATTGCAAATCAAGCACGGCTTTAATCCTCTTTCAAGGCCGGGCCTTGGATCGCTGGCGTCGCCTGGCTCCCCACTGCTTCTGGCGCAGAAGAGACCATTCAAGGGGGCAGCTCCCCTCCTCTGTTCCCACACTCCAAAAAACAACGTCGCAGACAGACACCCTCCAACTAAATTAGATTAAACTCCTACTCCTCCACAGCGCATTAGCCTTTTTACAGCCCAGCTCTGCCGATCGCTCCTCCCTGCTTAAAGACACAGCGCAGCTTTTCTGTCTCAGCCACCTCCACACAAGCGTGTGGAAAATAAATAAATAAATAAATAAATAAATAAATAAATAAATAAATAAATAAATAAATAAATAAATAAATCTTTAAAAAGGTGTAAAGTGCACCCAGCTAAGTGACTTCGTATTGCCAAGAGAGACCTGTTTGAAAAATAGCCAAACCCACTTGTGCCGGCTCCAAAGCTTTTATAGACCCACCCTATGAGTATATGGAGTTCTTAAAAAAAAAAAAAAAGAAAGAAAAAATTTACAGAATTCTCTCACCAAATGAAGCAAGCAAATGTGTGATTCTGTTTTGCATTAATGTCCCAGAGGGCACCGGGAGACAATTTGCTGAAATTAACCCCCGCTTCTACCGTGGTACCTTAGGCTCCTGCGTCTGAGGCCTCTGCTTCCCTTTAGCGACTGGGTCAATGCCTTTGTCCACCACCCTAGTTTCATGTTTTTTCTGCTTTACTCATTGCCTGTCCCCAGGACCGGGGTTTCCCTAGCCTGGAAGCTGGCCCATCCCAGGCTTTTCCTCCCTGCGTGGGTGAGGGGCCCTACAAAGATGTCATAGTAAACGGCCCCTTCTGGACACAACCCCGGGGCAACTTCCAGCTCTGGCTGCCATGACTGGGTCTGAAAACCCTTCCACCACTTTGTCGAGCAGTCATTCTCAACCTGTGGGTGGCGGCTAGGGTCAAAGGCCACTTTCACAGGGATTGCCTATCAGTGCATATAGGTAGGGACCTATAAGATCTTTACAGTATGATTCATAATGGCAGCAAAACTACAGTTAGGAAGCGGCAACGAAGACATTTTACGTTTGAGGGTTGTCACGTGTATTAGGAAGTCTCAGCAGCGGTAGGAAGGTTGAGACCCCCCGTGACTAGGGCTGAGCTATTTCCGGTTTCTCTCACCTGAAAAATGGAACCCAATCTAGCGAGGACAGCTACAAGGCTGTCTCCAAAATGACATGCAATGTCGGTGCATTATGGGATGTGACATTTTTCTTGGGTAGGACTTTGGGAAAGTCTGGGGACCACAGTAAATACAGCCCAGGTATCACATCGTGGTTCATCTTGATTGTAAAATCCCTAGGACCCAGAATTACCCTGGAGACATTTCTCAGGTCGCTGCTGGGAGGGAGTTTCTATATTTGATTAATTGAGGTTGGAAAACCCAGCCTAGCTCTGGGCAGCACCATCCCATAAGCCTGAATCAAAAGGAGGAGCAGTCAAGACCAGAGCCAGCATCCATCTCTCTCTGCTTCCTGACTGTGGATGCCATGTGACCAGCTACCTCATGGACCTATTACTATGGCTCTCCATCATGACAGACTGTGAGCTGAAATAAACCCTTCCTTCCTTAAGTGGCTTCTTGTTGATTAGTTTATCACGGCAAACTACTAATGAGACAGAATCCCAGAAATAAATCCTTTAAAAGCCAACGTGAGTCACTGACAATGGGCCTTTGACGTGTCTACCTATGAGCTCCTGGCACAAACCAAGATACTTGATTGTACAAGAGCTGGTGAAGCAAGGCGAAGAAGGATTCTCCTCGTCTCAGAGATGGGAAACTGGAGTGCAGAAGTCCCATTATAACTGTGATCCGAGAAGTCCCATCTGGTCCAGGGGTCCTGAGTGGCATCTGCCTCCCAACAGTGTGTACAGAGAAATGTCAGCAGCCATTTCAGAACTTTCAGAAACAGGAGCCTGTGTGGCTGTCATCCCTCTTCCTAGATGGAGAAGTATCTGTGTCATACCATCTCTTTGAAGGGGTTGTTCAAAGTCAGGGAGAGATGTTTGTTTCTGAGTTCGGCTGTGGAATCTCAGGGTGGTTACTTGCCCTCTCTGATCTGCTTTCTGTTTCCTCTGCTTTAAAATGAGGGTAATTAATAATGCCAATTTTATTTTTTTTAAAGACGTGTGACAGAGTGAAATCAAGGGAGGAAGAGCCCTGTGAATACACTTTAGGAAAGCTATAAACAGATGGCTCTGGAGTCCCACAACATGGCCTCCAGAAGGAGGTAGGGGAACTGCAGAGTGGATCTTCAATGCTGGGAAAGTCGGAAGAGCAGAAGGGCCCAGGAGTCTGAAGGAGATGGAAGGAGGCAGCTGCAGACCTAGGTGGGACAGTTAGAAACAGCATCAGAGCCAAAGGGGCATCATGTAAGGAGAGGCCACACGGAAGTGGGAAGGAGAGCCAGCTCACTGATCAGGGCTGAGTCTGGAGCAGAGGTTCTCAACCTTCCTAATGCTGCAACCCTTTAACACAGTCCCTCGTGGTTGGTGTGTTACCCTCCAACCATAAAATTGTTCCATTGCTACTTCATAAGTGTAGTTTTGCTACTGTTAGGAATCATCATATAAATATCTGATGTGTAAGACATCTGATATGTGACTTCTATTGGGGTCACGACCCAATTGAGCTGAGAACTGCTGGTCTAGAGCCCAATCAATGTCTGGGTGTTTAAAAAAAAAAAGACTGAGAAATAATCAAGGAAAGAGTGACTGAAGAAGGCAGGCACAGAGGCAGTTTGGGAAATCTGTCTTACTTTGTTGTCTGCTACAGTGATAAACACCATGACCAAAAGCAACCTGGGGAGGAAAAAAGGTTTATTTCATCTTACAGCTTACAGCCCGACATGAAGGGAACCTGAAGGCAGGGATTGAAGCCGAGACCATGAAGGAATGCTGCTTACTGGCTTGAACTCCGTGCCTTGCCCAGCTTGCTTCTTCTTCCTCTTCCTTTTCCTCTTCTTCCTGCTTTTTTTTTTTCTTCCCCTCCTCCTGCTCCATCTTCTTTTGAGACAGGGTTTCTCTGTGTAGCCATGGCTGTTCTGGAAATCTCTCTGTAGACCAGGCTGGCCTCAAAACTCACCAAGCTCTGCCTGCCTCTGCCTTCTGAGTGCTGGGTGTACGTTACGTCCAGCTGTGGCTTGCATCTGCCTGCAATAGGCTGGACCCTCCCACATCAAGAAAATCATCCCCAGACTTGCTTACAGTCCACTCTGAAGGGGACATGTGCTCAGTTGAGTGTCACTTTCCCCAGATGACCAACCGTAGCTTGTATCGAGTTGACAAAAGCTAACCAGCCCAGGAGGGAGACTCGGGCACGTCTTAGTGAGCCTGTGATTACACTGTGAGTAAAAAGACTGGAGCCTTGGGAGGGCTCTGGAGAGGTGCATGCTTCTATCTGACTTCAGTCTTCCCGAATCCCTGGCTGCTCTGTCAAGCCTGGGTTGAGGTGGTGGTGGGGTTGATAGAGGAAGAGCTCAGCTGAGAAACAACTGGGGGAACAAGGCTAGGGTCTGGACTCCTGAGATCAAAAAGTTGTTGGTCACACATTGGGCTCTATTTAGATATCCAGGAGGAAGTCAGCCTTTTGTATGTGAACATCAGAGGTATTTGTCTTCCACTTAATTTGAGAAGGGAGTGGGGGAGGTGTCTCTTTATTTGGCCTCTGTGTATACCAGGCTCATTGCCCCTGGAGCTTCTGGGAATTTTCTTATTTCTGCTTCCCATCTCACCATGGTACCGCTGGATGACAGACGCTCTCTACCATGCTCAGCTTAAATGGGTTCTGGAGATTCGAATCCAGGTTGTCATGCTTGCATAGTAAGCTATTTTATTCCCCCTCCTGTATACACCAATGCTTGTCCTCCTGATGGGGAAGTTCAAATTCTAGAGATAAAGGCAACCCTCCCAAGCTGGTGGCCAACATGCTGGGCAGATCTCGAAGGCCACTCCCCACTGCAGTTCCGGGCCCAGCACAGAAGCCCAGTGAGAACCCAAGCCAAAGGGCAGAGGACAGGGAAGGGCAAGCAAGCCCTGTGGATTCTGCAGCTGCTGCCTTCGGAGTGAGGGCTTCATGCCAGAGCCGCTCCGGGCTACAGAGGCAGCTGAGTTTGCTGGGACTGGGACTTGCCTAGCAAGTCTGGGCAGTCAGCTGTCACCTAGCTCAGAAGATGAGGGCCAAGATGCCTGCTGTCCCAGGGGAAGAACCTCAGGTGTGACAGCCAGCAGCACTAGGTATCACTTGGTTGACCGTCATCCCCAGTCAGCCAGTCAAGCAAGCACTAGGCTAATGGGTACCTGCCTGCTCCTCACCCTTAGGTAGAGGCCACCGTCATAGACGTAGGACACCAGCCAATGAGTAGTAAGAAGGTCCCATGAGTAGATCTGGGTTTCCTGGTGAAAGAAGAAGCTATTCATGGACTTTTTTTCCCCCCAAGACAGGGTTACTCTCTGCACCCTTGGCTGTCCTGGACTCATTATGTAGACCAGGCTAGCCTCAAACTTACACAGATACACCTGCCAGAGTTCTGGGATTACAACACTCTGTAATCCCACCACCATGCCTGGCTAAAGATTTATTTATTATTTATACAGTACTCTGCTTGCATGTATGTGTGCATACCAGAAGAGGGCACCAGATCTCACTGTAGATGGTTGTGAGCCACCATGTGGTTGCTGGGAACTGAACTCAGGACCTCTGGAAGAGCAGCCACTGCTCTTAACTGCTGAGCCGTCTCTTGTGGACTTTATCCTCCCTTGGAGGGCTTAACCTCACCCAGGTGTGGCTTAACTGTCCCCGGGAGCATGTAAGCTGTATTTTTATTCTCGGTGCTGAAAGCTGAGGGCAGGGCCTTGGTCCTGTTAACGTTGTAGATGTGTCACTTGTTCTTCCTGATGCTGTGACTAAAAACCTGACACAAGGAGAAAGGGCTGATTCCTGCTCACAGTCAGGGGACGCATTCCACTGTGGAAGGGAAGGCTTGGTGGCCGGAGATTGAGGCTGTGGCTCACATTGCACACTCAGTCTGCACACGCAGTCAGGCGACAGAGAGGGATGGAAGCTGATGCCGCCAGCCCCTTCCCCTGTGCTCTTGCTGGTGACACTGCTCTGAGAGGGCATAGAATCTTCAGGAGATGAAACCTCACCGGAGGAACTGAGTTTCATAGGTATGGCTTTGAGGGTTAGGGACTTCCTGTTGGCTCCCTACTTCCTGTTCCCAAATGTGAGTATGTGAGGAGTCGTAGCCCCATGTAGCTCCCACTGCATGCTCAGAACATGAGCCTAGGAGAAATCCTTCCCCCCTAATTCATTTCCTGTCTGCTTTTTAATCGTAGCAACAACAAACGTGACCACTCGGCTGTGTCACGGAAGTCAACACAGGCTGCTCTACATCAACCATAACCTTGTTCATTGTCCTAGTTGCTGTGATAAACATCTTGCAAAACCAACCCAGGGAGGAGACGGTTCAGCCACCACACGCTACCACATTAAATCAAAGTAAATGTCCAATGATTTTGGGTAGGAGGGAGACAAGGCCTCACTGTATAATCCTGGCTATCCAGGGACTTGCTATGTAGACCGGACTGGCCTTGAGCTCACAGAGATCCACCTGCCTCTGCCCCACCAAATGCTGGGATTAAAGGTGTGTGCCACAACCACCCAGCCCAAAGACCTTAATTTTTAACTGGGAGAGTGGCATCCAGCTCCGAGTCACTTGGAGGCACTGACTAAGGATCAATAATGGAATCGGCTGGCTCATGTGTTTTAAATCCATGGACACTGGGTTCTCCAGCTTTTGGCTATGCTTACCACAGTGCCTCTTTCGTGCTATGACGGGGACCCTTCCCGTGGCTGTGTCTATGTCTTCATGGGTCTTTGGGAGGAGCATTATCTGGGCCGTGGGGCCCAAGCAATCCTGATACTCACTGCACTGAGGAAGACCAGGGGAAGGGTTCTCAAATCCTAGTTGCCTCTAGTGGCAATGTACAACAACGGGCCAGATGTGACCTGGAAATGCAAGGCCACAGCCAGAAAAGCTCTGGTGCTCATTTATTTGACAGCTGAAAACATTGTCAAGAATTTGTCTTTATTTCTTCTGCTTTACTGCCATTTTTAGTCTATAAGCCTGGCCTAGGCTAACTTCTCTCTTACCCTCAGGGTCACTACTGTTGCTCCTACCATCACATACACAAACAATATCTGCCCAATGGGAATGACAAGGAGATACACTGACCTTGATGACAGGAAGCACGGTACCTGGCATAGGCCAGCTGGAATGTGCTCTGGGAGAAGGACAAACACCCAAGTGGAGCTGAGGGACTGGTGGCCAACAGACATCTATAGGATCCTTTAGGTTCGGTCCCCGGGGTCAGCGTGTGGCATTTGGACCGTGAGGCACTCTGTCCCCAGCGAGGACTCCTGCACAGAATCCACTTAACAACTACAGGGCTGTTCCTGTGGGATGAGTTCTTTCTGGGGTCAGCTGCTGCAGCAGAGTGGGGAAAGCCCAGAGGAGTCACCCACTGCCCCTGTATGAAGGCATAGCCAACCCCGTTCCAGCTGACTCAGGAGTCATCAGGGGTTTGAAGTAAGGTTTCTTCTTAGGGTGGGGACTTGGGAGTTGGGTCACTGGTGTCCTACCTAGGGAGGCACCTGTTTCCTTCTAGCTTTGGCAGCCTGAGTGTGTATATTCACCAGGCCCAGGGAGTGGCCTAATTACCCACATAATAGCAGGTCACTGATGGCTTCAGGTTTCACAGAGAAGAAATATCCCCGAAAAGGCTTTTGATGTGGTTTATAAATCCAGGAGGCTGAGGGCACCTCAGATTTTAAGTGCCTAATGGAATGCACAGGAAAAAAAAAAAAAAGTTCCCAGCATGCTTTGCCTAAAGGACACTGAGGTCCCTTTCAGGGCTGCCTTTCAGGAATATATATCTGCTCCTGCTTCTAGAAGGACCAAGTCTCTGCCAGACGGCAGGCTGGGCTCTTATAAAATCAGTATACACAGTTTTTCAGGAAAGAGATGGAGGGACCACTTCCAAGCTTTGTAATTACAGAGTGTCATCTACCTGAGGTCCCTACTGAGCTCAGAGTGCTTCCTTCCTTTCCTCCATCTTTTACTTGCTTTCTACTCATTCTTTGGTATGTCCCCTGAACCTTGAGGGAGAGTCACATTGAAGCCTTGTTGAGCAGTAGGGAATCTCTGCATTAACTGCTGCCCACTGTAACAAGAAGCTTCTCTGTGACAGCAGTACAAGTATATATATATATATGTTTAATGACATGAACATTTAGAAAATCCAGGGAAGTCATAGGCCATGACTTTTGACCATATGTGCAGTACCAGGCATGAATTACCACCTGCTGAGCAGGCCTCAGTCTAGTCAAGAGAGCAGTTGGTTATCCCATATACAGTCCTGTCACTATTGTACCAATGTGTTCATCTTGCCTAAATCCAGAGCTGGATAAAAGCTTTGATGACTTTTTCCCCCTTCACAGCCTGCATAGCTCCTTCTACAAAAAAAGGGTAGCTACGAAAGCTGAAAGCTGAAGGAGCAATGAACACTAGCCAGCTGGGGGTGCATGGTCACCTGGTCAGTTGAAGGCTGATTTCTCTGTACCTGATAAACAAATTGTGTGGCGTCTTTAACAATAGGGTCTTAACATGTAGTTTGGATGACCAAGGACAATGGCAATGACGTTTCTTATTTGGGGACCTTCGGGGGACTTCTTGACTGATAACTTTAGGTCAGTGGTCTGAGCCCACACATCCACAGTCTGTGGACCAAGCACTTGAAAGTCTAACCTTTATTTCCTTAAGAGCAAACCAAGAATGGCAACTGCCACAAGACTGTGGAGACTCCGTAAGCACTGTAGAGTGACAATGTCCCCATGCTCTCGGGCATCACAGCCAGAACTCCCACCAGACAGACCTCAAAGGGAGCTCAGAGAGTGCAGGCTAGGGTAGGAGAAGGAATTCCCCCTCTGAGGCCCAGATTGCAAACCTGTGGGGCAGAGTAGGGAATGTTAGGTGTGGGGGGGCGGGGGAGGGAGAGGTCATCTGGTTTGGTTTGGGGATAGAGGAGAGATCTCTGTGGAGGGATGAGACCTTGGAAAGGCAATGGGAGCCCCTCCAACTGAGCAAAGATGGGGGAAACAGCACATATGAAGATGTCACCACTCAAAGCTCTGCTGCTGCAGCGAGGAGCACAGAGCACAGGTGACCCTCTGTGTTGAGGTTCTGGGGTCACATGTTGGGCTGCAGGAGTTGATTCTGGCAGCCATGGAGGGCGAGGGCTGAGAGGCAGAGCCAAAGTAGAGAGGGACAGTCAGTCAGTGTCCACAGAAACAGATGATCTCCATAAAGAAAAATGAGATGATGGAACAAGAGATGGGGGGGGGGGGGTGGAGGCTGGAATTGTACTCCAGCTGGTTGGTGAGACAGGCAATCAATTTCTGGCCTAAGCACTGATTCTTGGGGCCTCAATGTCTTGACTAGACCTATGGCTCCTGATCTTGCAGAACAAGCCCAAGGTGGATGGGGAGATGTTGAGGACAGGGCACCTAGGGACCACACACCAAGGGAGATGTCGCCCATGTATGGAGTACACAGGGGACAGATCCTCAGCCAGTTTCTATGAATACAAATTGAAATAATATTTTGACTTACAATATTAATAACAAAATAGTATTCTTTTAATGCTTCTCTTTGGTTTTTATTTGTTTGTTTTCTTGTGGGGATTGTTTTAATTAATTAATTAGAGAACAGAATCTCATGTAGCCCAGGTTGGCTTCAAAAATCCCTAGCCGAGGATGACTGAATTCCTGATCCTCCTGCCTCCACCTCCCCTGTGCTGAGATGACAGGCCCGCACTATCACTTCCAGTTTGTTTTTTTAGGATTTATTTTATTATTTATGCGTATGTGTCCCTGTCTGTGTGGGGGCATACGCATGTGTGTGCAATGCCTGGGTAGAAGAGGGCATCAGAGTCCCCCTGAAACTGGAGTGCTTGTGATCTGCCCAGCGTGAGCGCTGGGAAACAAACTCAGGTCCTCTGCAAGAACACATGCTCTTCACCCCTGAGCCATCTGTCCAGCTTCAACTCCCAGTTCATGCGGTATCGAACATTTAACCGTGGGTACATATGTACTAGGCAAGCATTTACCCACAGAGCTACATCTCTAGTCCATCTCTTTGCTCTTTAAACAGTAGCTATAAGAGCACCACTGCATTCCTGTACAAACACACACACACACACACACACACACACACACACACACACACACCACACACTTGGTTGGAACCCCTGCTTGTCCCTGCACAAGCTTAAAAACGCCACCTTCCCACTTTCTCTCCTTCCCTCAACTCCACCCATGGGGAGAAAACTTGGGCTAACAAGCACACACACACACACACACACACACACACACACACACACACACCCGCTCCCTAATCCAAGCTTCTAGCCTTAGCATGGCTGTGAGGTTTCCATGGCCCTGTTCCTTGGGACCTTGAACTTGCCTGGGAGGAGCATCTACTAAACCTGCTTTTATCTACTTTTAATCTGGTCTAATCTTGTGTTGGCAGAAAAACCTATTAACACACACAAACACATACACATAAACATAGGTACACACAGAGTAAATAAATCAAATGTAATTCTTAAAAGACAGCTAATAGAATACTTGAAACCCTGACTTTGCCTTACGTCACACAGCCCGTGTTTGTTTCTTGTTTGTCTGTCTGTGTTTATGTTTTTCTAGAAAGGGTTTCTTTGTGTAGCCCTGGCTGTCCCGGAACTAGTTCTGTAGACCAGGCTGGCCTCCAACTCCCAGAGATCCACCTGCTTCTGCCTCCTGAACGCTAGGATTAAAGGCGTGCACCACCACCTGCAGGCTGCTGTTTGTTTCCTAACAGCCCAGAGCACCCACCTGTCTCCTTTGCTCTATACAACAGTGGTTTAAAGAACGTGAATTTGCTCATGACCTTTAGTGACCTTCAAAGCATCCACTGTTTACATAAAAACCAGAGCTTTTGTTTCAGCTTTTCCAAAACTCTCACTGTCTGGTCCCAGGTCTGGCTGCAGGAAGGTGACTCTGTCCTGTAGATGCGATGGGATTCAGCCAACCAGTCCTGCCTTGTACTCAACTTGGCCTCTTTAGTACCTGTGGAGCCCTCTGTGCAGACAGCAGATGACACCCATTCTGTCCCCAGGGAGGTGGGAACCTCTGGGTCAGCTGGGGTGATCCTGCACCGAGGCAGACAGTGAGATAAGATTGTTGGGGCCACAGCCCAGTTGCAACACAGAGAAGGCTCGGGCCTCTGCCTTGGTTTCCCTGCGTGGGAAGCAGTGTAATTATATGTACAGGGCCGAGTTGGGAAGCCTAATTACCCAGTAGGAAGCAGGATTCCTCCCACCTGGTTGAAGACGGTGGTGGTCTCTCTGGCCCTTCAGCCTGCAGGAGGCCCAGCCTGCCTGGATGCCAGGGAAGGATGAGAGTGAGGCTCAGCTGGGCAAGAAGGAAAATCTACAGCGGTCTCCATAAGCTGGTGCTTCAGGGATGGTGGGAGGCATCTGGAATTGCCAAGCCCACATAGTTCTACACCGGCTGCTCCTCTGGCAGAATTAATATTCCTAACTTCTATGTCCTCTTCTCTTTCTTCCAGGCCCTAGTACCCTGGGTTCTCCGAGGAGAGGGAAGAGACCATGAGGACAATGAGGGAAGAAGCAGAAGTCTCACTCTGGGGTGTTTATTTGTGTGGTAGAGACCAGTCCCTCCTGACTGGCTTCATGTCCCTCAAGGTCAGGTTAGCGCTGGCTTAGGGGCCTGAGTGACTGAGGGCAAAACAGGTCTCTGGGCTTCTGGTTTGTTTGTTTATTTATTTTTATTTCGCATGGATTGGTGTTTTGCTTACATGTATATCTGTATGAGGGTCTCAGATCCAACAGAACTGGAGTTTTACACAGCTGTGAACTGCCATGTGGGTGTTGAGAATTGAACCTGGGTCCTCTGGAAGAGCAGCCAGTATTCCTAACCACTGAGCCACTGCTCCAGACCTTCCAGACCACTGTTTTTTATGATGCTGACAAGGCTCATTCCTGTAGGGACAAGAAACACCTGTGAGTGTTCCTAGAATTTGGACCAACCCAGAGAGGTCTTCTAGACACCCTCACTGTCTTCCCTAGTCAATATTAAGTCTGAAACCAGAAGAAAGGTACCTTGGGTCTCTGGGGACCCCAGTCACTGGGGGTGTCCATTTGCTTTCCTGAGGCCCTTGCAAGATAAGATGTGTTTGACAAAGCAATACTGATATCACTGGAAGTGTGTGTGTGTTGCCGGGTGGGAAGGTGTTCTTAGGAGCCAGCTGAGGGAGATGGTGTTCCAGCTCAGTCTTCCCCTGAGTCCTTCTTAGCTCCCTCTGTCCATCTCACCTCATCTCACCTCCTGAGCTCTTGATTTGGTCCTCATGATCACGCTGACCAACTTTTAAAGGCATTGCCTCTTTGAAGCATGGCTCCCATTCTTATTTATTCCATAAAGAGTAGGCATCGCTGTGGTATTCAGGCCAGGACTAGGATGTCACCGACTCTTAGACAGACAGGCAGAGGGATGCTATGTGTAGGAGCCTGGCGAGCTCTTGGTGAATTGCTTTCATTCTTGAGACACCAGTCCTAACCCACTGTCATCTTGAGGTCTGCATCCCATCACCCCACAAATCCCAAGAATGCCATGGTCACTGTCACCATTTCCTAGCCAGAGAATAGGGTCAGAGACTCAGCAGCCTGTTCCTGCGTGCAAAGAGACAAAGCCAGATGTGGTGTGTGCTCACAAAGCCTGGTGGTGGTGATATGTAGGGCTCAGGGTGAAGAAGAACCAGCCAGGGTCTAGGAATATGACTGGGGGCCACAGAGGCCAGGACCTCTCTGAACTCTTGCATGGTTTTCTGAGACGGCTTTCCCTGGGAGGAATAATCTGTCTATCATTGAAGCTGTCATGTGTGGAGCCTCAGGACAGGCGGGGGCTCCCATGATCTCCGAAGAAAGTGGACCAACGGTGGCGTGTACTGGACTCCTGAAAGGCTATGAATTCCATCACAGACTTGTCATCCACTGCAGCACGGTGTGCACTCTGAGGCCTCAACTTTGGTCCTCCCCACTGCTCTTTGTTGTTCTGTTCCTGGATTCTCACCCTCAATAAGGGCAAACAGAGACTCCCAAACCACTTGCTCTGTTGTTCACAGTCCACATATGGCCATCACAGAAGACCTAGGCATGATGGTTCATCTTCACCAGCAACTTGGAAGGACTTGGAATCACAGCTGCAACATTGCTGAGTGAAGGTCTTTCAAGAAGACTGAAGAGAGATCTACCCTGTATGTGGATGCCATTGTCCCATGGGCTGTGGTCCTGGATCAAATAAAAAAAAGAGGAGGTGAGCTGAGCACCAGCATCCATCTGTCTCTGCTTCCTGACTGTGGACATGGTGTGACCAGCTGCCCCACTCTCCTGCCTCTGTGCTGTCCCCCATGAGATGGACTATACTCTCAAACTCTGAGCCTGGATCAATTCTTCCTTCAGTTGATTTTGTCACAACAGTTAGAAAAGTGACTAAAAGACTACAAAATGTGAACTTCAGGCAGAGAGAGATATGACGGTCACTGGGGTCCGATGTAGGGACTCCTCATATTTCTGCTCATCATTCATTCTGATCCCACTGCAGGGACCCTGCTGAAACCTTGCATGTTTTTCATTTAAGATGTCCTGAGAGTTCCTCCCTCTCATATAATTTTTTTTTTTTTTTTACAAAGGTCATGTTAATGACCTCTCCTCTTCCCATCATAACCCCTCCCCCATAGTTTTTGTGGCTCCCCTATGACTGGACATTTACATTACTTCTAAGTACCTCTTCCCCCTTGTCTTCCCAGTGTCAGTTTCTGTGTACCTGTGTGTGTGTGTGTCTGGAGGCCAAAGGCCCCCTTGACTCATTCACAATGTGCCTTCCACATGTCGTGCTGGACGTAGTAAGTAGGTTAAACTGGCCAGCAAGCCCCACGGATGCTCCTGTCTCCATCTCCTCGGTTGCTGGGATTACAAGCTTGAGGCTCTGTGTCCTGCTTCTTTGTATGGATCCAAATTTGGGCTCTCATGCTTACAAGCCAAATGTGCCTACAGAGCCATCTCCCCGGCCCTCGGTGTCACTCACTTTCCACCTTCTGTGTCCTTTAACAGCCTCTCCCCCCCCCCCAAAAAAAAAAAGGCAGCCTGGCTTTGATTTCGTCTGTAAACTTGTCCGGCCACTGGGGTCCTCCCAGACACAGGACAGGTTGACTTTTGGCTTCTGCTTGTCACTCACCCAAAACAAACTGTCCGAGGAGGTTATAAGTGCTGAGTGCAAGCCAGCCTAGCAGCTGTTTATCCAGTTCAGGGACAGAGTGTGGGATGAATGGGCCTCATGTCACCACAGTCCTCTTTCTAGACAGACAGGTTCCCAGAGGTTTGGTGAATCAAGCAGAGGAGGCGATGCTTCCCCAAGGGCATATAGAAAAGATCCTGAGGCTTCTGTCCCCTCCTTCAGGCTTTTGGCTGTGACATACTTCCCGCAGCCCCTTTAAAGGTCCCCAGGATGGGCTAGCAAGAAGACTCCGTGGGTAAAGAAACTTGCTGCCAGCCAAGCCTGAATGACTTGAATTCCATCTCTGGTACCCACATGATGGAAGGAGAGAACTGACTCTCCCAAGTTGTCCTCTAACTTTAACACACATCACAGACACACATGCACGCACGCACTGAAGAGAAGGGGGTAGTTCCCATTGACCCTCTCTCTCTCTTTCTCTCTCTCTCTCTCTCTCTCTCTCTCTCTCTCTCTCACACACACACACACACACACACACACACACACACACACAGACACAGACCTCTGATGTGTTCTACTTTTTATCGCCCTCTCTGTGTGTCCGGGGTGGGGGGCGGTGCAGCTTGGTATCCAGCGTGTCCAGTGGTGTCTTTGAGAGACCTTCACCTCCTGGGGGTTGGGGATGAACACACATAAGCAAGACTGCTTTCCTGTCCACAAAGACAGAGGCAGTTTATGAGACAATACCAGCAACTGCCACGGGCATGCAGCAGGAGGCCTGGAAAAACAGAGGGACAAAGGCCTTCCTCCAGGGTTGACTCAGAACACAGCCATGCCTGTAGCCAGTCCGTTGGTGCCTCTGGCTTTTTAAGGGGCTCCTTGGGAGGATCTGGGGATCATGAGGCTGTCTTGTGTGGAAAGCTTCTCCTCCAGCAGATTCCCATTAGTGGGGGTTGGGAGAAGTGTGGCGGGCGGGCTTAGGAGTGGGGTTGGAGGAGCACTCTGGGTGGTCTGGAAGCAGGCATGGGGCTGGGGACCGCGAGGCGCCAGCCAGTCATCCTTATAAGAGACTTGGAGAGACGCAGGCTCTTCTGTGAGGCTGGGTGGTGGCTGCGATGGCAATGGCAGAGTCTCACTCAGGGTTGGGGTCATCTTTGAGCTCACTCCGAGTGCTCTTTGCTCGTTTAGAGCCCCAGAGCCTGGTGGTGTCATCTGCTGGTCCTGTGCTGCAGGACTCCAAGCAGCTTATATGGCCCCTCTGAGCCTCCACTTTTCCACCCAAAGTGTGTCCTGCATTCCAGCAAGAGAGAGGGCATAAGCCTGCCTCGCAGCTGAGGAGAAGGCAGCTCACAGGCGACATGGCTGTAGCTCTGTAGATGTGGGTGGGTTTTCACAGCCAGGCAGTGCAAGGCCTGAGAGTGAAGAAGAGCTAGGGCTCATGAATAAGGAATATTACCACCCAAGCTTTCAGCCCGTGGCTGTGCTGCTGGGGTAGCTCTGGTCCGCAGCAGGGAGCTGGCTCCATGGAACGAGTCAGACTCCATCGCTCTTCACGTCATCTGTCTACACAATGGTTCTCAACCTGTAGGCCACAACCCCACGGTGGGGGAGTCACATATCAGATATCCGGCATATCAGATGTTTACATCATGATTCATAACAGTAGCAAAGTCACAGCTATGAAACAGCAATGAAAATAATGCTATCGTTGGGGCGTCACCACAATGTAAGGAACTGTGTTAAAAGGTTGCAGCATTAGGAATGTTGGGAACCATTGGTGTATCTTATTCCCTATTAATATTTCATCAGTTCATCATTTATCATCTTTCTGTGTATCAATTATCTGTTATCTTCCATCCATTATCTATCTAAAATCTGTTTGTTATCTAACAATTATCTGTCTGGCTATTATCTGCCTATCTATCTATCTATCTATCTATCTATCTATCTATCTATCTATCTA
>NW_026590062.1:16652824-16688600 GCF_907164565.1 Psammomys obesus | reverse complement strand
CTATCTATCTATCTATCTATCTATCTATCTATCTATCTATCTATCTATCCATCCAGCTATCTTTCTATGAATCTCTCTATCTTCTCCATATTTCTCTATAGAAACCATCAGCCATCATGCTTCTGTCCATATCATCTGTCAACCATCCCTGCCTCCCTGTCCATCCCTGCAGCTTCCTCTCTATGCTGCTCCTGGTGGTTGACCCTCACTCAACCCTGCCTCCCCTGCAGCCAGCGGCTGGATGAACATGTCACTCTCTACCTGAGTACCTCACTCTGCTCCTTAACAGGGGAACTTTGGTAAAGGACAGGCAGGTTCCTGCAGGCCTAGGGTGCTCTCCATATTTAGGTGGCTCACACAGGTCTGGGGTGGGGTGTGAGTCTTTAGAGGTTGAGCAACATATCTGTTCCCATTGACCCCTCTGTTGGGTCAACACTGAGCCTCTGCCCTGTGCCAGCTGGATGCCCATTAGGATCCAGTGCAGCCTGCTCAAAGAACTCTGCCTCTAGGCAGACAGTGAGAGAGTGAAAGTGAAAGTGAGAGTGCGATCTCATTGACACATTTCAGACCAGGTCAATATCAGAAGCACAGGGCTGTCAGAAACCTTGAGGACCCAGGAGTAAGGAACCATCTTGAGTCGTGGTTAGCATAGTGGCACAATGCCAAGTCCAGGAGCCCAGCTGGAACAAAAAGCACTGTTTTTCTGCTTTCTCCTTCAACAGCCTCATCGGATTGTGAAGTTGAGCCCTCGAGTGCTGGCGGGAAGTTTGACAAGGCGCACCTGTTCACGTGGCAGAGTCATGAGGGCTGCCGCTGGCTATGTCAGCTACTCTGCCCCCCCTTCCTGCCTTCCCCACCCTGGGATGGGGGCACTGCAAAGCTGGCTCCCTCTTGTGTGGTGCCAGGCTGGTTACCACCCCTTCTCTCCACCCTCCCTCCACCCTGGAGCTTCGTGCCCCCACACTGTGATACCATCCTCCTCTCCAGTAGACACCTGGATCAGAGAACCCTGGCCCCGTCCGTCCTCACAGGCAAGCTTTCTACCTGGAGCCAGCCTGCTTTTCTTCTGTCACGAGTGACTCATGGTTACTGAAATCACCTCCATCAGCACAGCACACCTCCTACCTGGGGTCTGCTGACGCACCTCAGGCTGGCCCCTGGCCAGCTTGGGCTGTGTCCCGAAGAGGGTGTGCCAATGGCTCATGGGAGTGGCTTGCTGCGCACACCCAAGAGAGGTCAGGCAGAGAGACACAACTGTTTTTTTCTTTAGGCTTAGACTTACCTTTAGATACAGGGCACTCCCTGTTTGCATACCTGTCACTGTTCAGCCATGTGACACTGGGTGGGCAAGTGTGGTTCTCCTGGCCCCCTGGAGTCTCCCTTGCAGCTGTTCTCCTGGCTGGCCAGGTATTTACCTGTCTGTGTGTGACTCACACCCAGGAGATGAGGCACCCAGGTTGCTCCTCCAGGTAGATTCCTGCCTGCAGATGAGCCTCCCAGTGGCTCAATAAGGCCTAAATGCTTCACTGGAGTAAAAGAGAACAGGAGTCTGGGAAGGGTCTACTTCCAGATGTCTGTTGTCCCTACAGCTCTAACTATTCTTATTTCCCCCCACAGCCCTAACTAGTCAAGCTGAGAATCTTCACCAAGCAGGTTAGTATCCATGGGCCATGGAAGCAAGGGCATTGGAATAAGAGGGCGAGGAGCATAAGGCAATAAAATCAGACCAGAGGACAGACTCTGAAGTACACATAGCCAGACTGCCCCTGAAGGTTCCAGAAAGCTGCCATTTTGCCTTTTCTCCTGTTTGCTGGTTAAGGCATCCTTGGCTTATGGTTCTTCAAGCCCGTCTGTTTCTTCTTTAGGAGGCCTCTTCCCCCCGTGTGTCTGTGTTACATCTCTCCTTACGGGGCAGTGCTAGCTCGCTGAAATGTCCTTTGTTCCAAAGAGTAAAATTCTGGCATCCAAGTTTAGCATTTGAATGTAACTTTTGGGGATCCCTGCTCCTCAACACTTAGTACTTTCCTCTGTAATTTTGAGACTGGATTTCACTGAGTTGCCCAGCCTAGTCTTGAACTCACTTTGTAAGTGGCCGAGGACTCACTCTCCTTTTGCCTCAGCCTCCTGAGGGGCTAGGATGACAGGCCTGTGACACTAGACCATGCTAACTTCCTTTCATTAGGATCACTAGCTTCCTTCGTCACCCATCAAACTAGACAAAGTGCACAAAAGTGGATGGCAAGAAGAGGAAAGCTGAGTATGGAGGAGTCTTAGGCCCTGATGCCAAGGAGCACAGAGAGGGGAGGCAAAGAGCCAGGACTAAGGCAGGCAGGCTGGTTTCCTGTACTCTGCCCTGTGAAGTAGGCCTCAAGTAGAAGCTTTCCTACCCCTGACTTCATCAGGAGACATTTCAGGAAAACAAATGACAGCTGGGGCATGCTCTCAGGGAGAGATAAGTGAGGGACCCTCTCCTTAGCGACTCCCTTCTTAAGAAGGAGCCTCTACAGCAGTGGTTCTCAGCCTGTGGGTCTCGACCTTTGTGGTTGTGAGATGTGTGTGGGGTGTTGAATGAGTTTTTCTCCAGGGTCACATAGCAGATATCCTGCGTATCAGATATTTACATTACGACTCAGTGGCAAAGTTACAGTTATGAAGTAGGAACGAAAATAATTTTCTGGTCGGGGATATCACCGCAACACGAGGAACTGTATTAAAGGGCCGCAGCGTTAGGAAGGTTAAGAACCGCTGCTCTACATATTTCTTGCCAGTGGCTGCCTGGAGCTTAGAAGTTAGTGGGGCAGAACCTGGCATTCTTCCTCCGAAGCCAGGCTGGGAAGGAACCAACCCAGCTTGTCTGTTTGGAGGACAAAATGAGAATAACAGCAACGGGCATCCTGGGGACTTGAGAGCTTATGGCACCTTTCCTGGTAGGCCTTGTGAAATTTCTCAGTTCCGTCTCAGCCACTCTTCCTGAGCTTTTGCGTGTATTAGGGGTGTGACTCCTCTAAGGTTTTATGACATCACCCTTATTGGCTCCATTTTATAGGTGGGGAAATGGAGGCACAGGGGTGGAGAGTGAGCTGCGGTTTGGCCAGCTGGTTGTGGCCAGGTAGATCTCCATCACAGCAGGTGGCTTCACACAGTTTAACTATAGTTTGACAGCGCTAGGGATAGAACCTTGTGCTTACGAGGAGAGTTTTCTACCACTGAGCCAGCTTTTGAAGATCGTTCAGGGTCACATGCAATAACACAGCGATCCCATACACCATTAACTACTGTCCTGGGTGAGGGTCCCAGGGAAGCCATTCTGTAGCATTGTGATCGGATAGTAGATCTGACTTCTTATCCAAATACCGCTCCCCCCCCCCACACACTCAGGCTGATGCATTGTTTCAACTTGAATCTGATGTTGGTTTTAATGATGTCCATGTGTACAAGGCTGCTCAAGGAAACCTTCAGAGAAGTGGAGATGGTGACCTCAAAGATGCTTTGTGGGTAATAACCCATCTGGGCTCCATCACGAAGAAGCTACAACTGCTCCTTCCGTCAGTGTGAGTCTCCCCATCAAGAGGAGAGTCAGGTCGTCCTTGCGGGATTGGGCTTGTGATAATAGATGAAGGCTCCTAATGGACATGAGAGTAAGTCAGGAATGGTGAGGGAGCATTCTTTGGCTTCTTCTGAGGATGCTGTGAGGAAGCCTTTGCCCACTCTGTGGAGACAGTCCATGGATAGACCACAAGAGGTTGCTATGACCCCAGTCTGTAGAAAGCCTACTATCAATGGGAGCATATCAGCTTCCAGCCACGACAAGAGTGACAACAGCAATGACCCTGTTCTGTTGGATCTTTACCTGCAGGGACCTACGGATGCGCTGGTGTGGTATTTGTGTCCTAAGCCTCTTATGTAGCTCTGGGAATTGCGGCCTACTCTTGTAATTATTTCCTGGGTGACCACTGTGCATACCTTGCAGTGTGCTGGGTATGGGGGATGCAATGGTGGAACCTGGCTGGGTCGTGGTGGCCTTGGGCACTTCCATTTTAGCAAGCCCAGAAGGTGAAAGTAGCATTCGGCTTTCTCCTTTGCCAGGGTTTGTTTACATTGCTGTTTTATTCTGTTTTTAAAAGAGAGGAAAACTTGGCTTGCTTCCTCAAAGGGCTTTGAAGCTCCTGCCAGACAACTCAGCCAGGAGCTCTTGGGTCTGGCGGTGCCACTTCAGCCAGCCTGAGCAAAATTAGCCATGAGCCACTGTTTGTGGCCTTGCAGAGGTCTACTGTCCCTTCATGTCTTAGTTTGGCCTTTAGTCCCACAGCTTCTAACTTGGGGCAGGGGTCTCAGAGACTCGTGAGGAAGTGGAAGGGTTGGGCCCTGGCTCTGAGTTCACTAGGGTGATCACTTATGAGGCTGTTCAGAGAGGACCATCTTGGGCTTCTTAGAGTCCTCCCTCCCCTTCACGGTCTTCTCAGAATGATGCAGAGGTTGGTGGGGATGGAAAAAGCCAGTTGTTTCCCATGGGTAAGGATAAGGCTCAAGTTTGTAGAGACCATGAAAAAACAAGCCCTAGAGCAAGTGTTTCCTGTCCATCGGAAAGGGTAGGCAGGAGGGATCCAAGGAACAGCTGCAGGGTGGAAACTGCCAATGGAGAAGCCAGGGACAAGAGTGACCCAGGGTTGGGTGCTGAGGCCAGACCCCTGGTTGACTTTCCCGTGGGAACTAGGGACTGTTACAGAGGGCCATGGCTTACATTGGCACTGTGACCAGAGCCTCTATAGCATCCTTTCAGCAAAAGATGCCCCAGCATGTGTCACAGGCCCTGGCCCCTCTCTGTTCATGGCAACAGAGCAGGTGGCTTTCAGCAGAGCCAGCACAGGCTCCTGGATCCTGCAGAGGACCCTTCTTTAAACACCCAGCTCCTGCCCCACATCTTAGATCACAGGAGCCTATGCTTTCTCAATGAAGCTTCCTTTGTGTTCCTCTCATTCTCTCTTACTGCCTGAACAGAGACATGTAGCTGAGACTCCTACCTGGGGGACACCGTGGGGACAGCACACCTTGGAGAATATGGGTACACTCAGGAGAGATGATACAGTTAAAGGGAATATGTGAATTAGTTTTCTTATTGATGCGATAAAATAATTTTTAGAAGCTATTTAAGGGAAGGGAGTTTATTTTGGTCTACAGTTCCAGTAAAGCATGATGGGGAAAGGAGGGGGGACTTCATGTTGGTAGAGCACAGCGGCTCTCATAGCTTGGCAGATCAAGACATCCCAAATCAGAGCCAGGCCATTGCCCTCCAAGACCCACACTCAGTGACCTATCTCTATCATCTGTGCCTGCCACCTTGAAGCCTCCCAAAGCTCCACAATCAGGAGAGCAGCCACAAAGTATCCAAACCCTTGACCGGAGGGCAACATGTCACATTCCAACCACAACAAAACAAGGCAGCCTCTTCATTTTCATTTTATTAATTCTAACTAATTATTTATTTATTTTATTCATTTTTATTTTATTAAGATTTTTATTTTCATTTATGGGGTGTGTGTGTGTGTGTGTGTGTGTGTGTGTGTGTGTGTGTGTGTGCCACTTGTGAGAGCAAACTCTGATCCTCTACAAAAGCAGCTCTTAACCACTGAGCCATCTCTCTAGCTTCCTCCCCTTTATTTCTTCATTTATCTCTTTGTGTGTGTGTGCATGTGTGCATGAATGTGCATGAATATGTGTGTGTGTGTGTGTGTGTGTGTTTGTGTATTACATGGGGCACATGTGGAGGTCAAAAGATAACCTGAAGGATCTCTCCTTCCACTATGTTGATCCTGGGGATGGAACTCAGGTAATCACACTTGGTGGCAAGCCACCTTACCCCTGAGCCACCTCACTAGTATGCCATTTCTCTTTTACATGTCTTTGGACCTCTGAGTTGGGTCCTAGGGACTGGTGGCTGAAAAGCCCCTGCTGGAATCATTCTGTCTTATGAGTTATGAATCCTGTGCCCTCCAGTAGTACAAAAACATGGAGTCAGGGTCACAGGAGAGGACTTGATGGCCACCACCATCAATCCCAGCAGACTCATGGCTTTAGACCACAGGTCAACTCTCTGATGAGGATGGAGGTCTGGATGTCTGTGTACATGAGTCGGCTTTGCAATCCTGCAAGGGGCTCTTGTTTTCAGGCATCAGCAGCAACCAGTCCTTAATTTCCTCCCCTTATCTTCAGAATCACCAGCGTTTCATATCTCTATCCTCAGCTCCATGCGGCCACAGCTGGGAGGGGTCAGACCAGAATCACTTGGGTCCTTGGGTCACTCATGGCCCTCTTCCCTTCAGGGTCCTCAACTTTTCTTAGGAAAATGCTAAGTAAGGGACAGAGCCATAGTCTCCAGGCCTGAAGGTATTGATGAGGACGGCATTGTTCTGCCTGCCAGTCACACAATTAGCAGGCACTTATTATATACCTATTGTATACTGTAATAGTTGTTTAGGGCTTAAAGAAACGTATTTGTTTTAATGTCTAAAAACATAAAACAAAGACTGTTCATAGTATTTGCAAAATAACACACACTTGAAAGGCCGGGAAGTGGCTTGGTCAGTAAAGTATCACCTTGCAATCACAAGGACCCAGGCTCAGTCCCTAACACCCATGTTATTAAAAACAAACAAACAAACAAACAAACAAACAAACAAAACAGTGTGGTGGTTCACACTTATGACCCCAGCGCTGGGGAGGTAGAGACACGAGGATGCCTGGGGCTCACCAGCCAGCCAGTCTGCTAAGTTGGTATCCTCCAGGCCAGGGACAGTCTCCATCTCAGATGACAAGGTAGATGGTAACTGTGATTGCTGTGATAAATGCCATGACGTCATCTTGGGGGAGGAAAGGGTCTATTTCATCTTACGGCTTACTGTCCAGCCTGAAGAAAAGTCAGGCACCAAAGGCAGAAACCTGGAAGCAGGAACTGAGGCCATGGAGGAGTGCTGCTTACTGGTTTGTTCCCCCCGGCTTGCTCAGCCTGATTTCTTATGGTGCCTAGGAGTGGCACCACAGGAAGATCAATCATCTATCAAGAAAAACTGTACCACAGGCTTGTGCACGGGCCAGTCTGGTAGGGGAATGTTCTCAACTGAGGTTTCCTCCTCTCAGGTGAATCTAGGTTGTGTCAAGTTGACATAAAACTTGTCAGCACAGCACCTTAGGGATGACAAGGGAGTTTGTCATCTGGAGTGCATGTAACACTCGCTCACACACTCCCTCACCCTCACATGCACTCACATAAATGAAAGTTTAGTGTTTCAAATCCCAGGATTATCTGAATTGCTCCTCCAGGCTCTTGTTGACAGCCTGAGCAAGCTAGAGTCACTCTTTTTTCTTCCTCAACTTATACAAAAGACCAGTGGAAAATGTCACAGAGAAAAAAAAATCTATGCCAGCTGAGAACGGCATGAATGGAGTAGTGTGTTCAAATACAATGTACACTTGAATAAAAACCACGAATTATGAAATTCATCATTTTGCACAATAAACATATGCTAATTTTTTTTTCTAGAACATGAATGAAAACATAAACCCTCGTCTTATGCAGGTGCAGAGAGGAGGGAGGGCAACAACACTAGTTGGAGAAGACAAAGCAAAGAAGGATCCAACCGCTAACACCGTCTGGGTCTGCGATGGCCACTGCCTCAAAATCCCGGCCTGGGCAACTCACAATCAGCTGCAGAGGCTGCAATGCAGAGCCAGGTCTGTAGAGATGGCGTCTCCTCTGTGTTCTTACAGCGAGGAGAGCCGTGGGGGTTTTCTGGGGGTCTCTTACACTGGTTTCTTGTCCGATGCCGTGGTAAGACACCCAGAAGCAGCAGAAGGAAACGTTTATTCTGCCTTACAGTTTGAGTGGATTTATTCACAGGTGTTTGATGTGATTGTTACATCACACCAGCAGTCAGGAAGCAGAGGGACATGGACACTGGTACTCAGCTTGCTTTCTCTTTTTCATTTAACCCAGGACCCCGGCTCACAGGTCAGTTAAGGTGTGTCCTTCCTCTTTAGTTTAACTGCTCTGGAAACCCCCTTCTGTTAGGGTCCAAGAATCATTGAAGAAAGACTCCTGACTCACGTAGCATGCAAAAACATGGAGTGTTTATTCTGCAGAAAATTTCCAGCATGCTGGGGCCACCATTCTTAGAATGGGACCCTGAAGTGAGTATGTTGGATCAATTTAAAGGCAGTTAGGGGGATTTCCAGAAGGAGTGAGGTAACCTTTCATTTGATTGGCTAATAGTGACTCAGGAGGTAGGGGGGATTTAAGATTGGCTAAACATTTAAGAACTTTTTAGAGTTGCTAAGGACTTTTCTTTAGGTTTGCTGAATCAATATACTTAGCTTAAGCCCATGTGTTAATCTTTAAGCTGACTCGCTGCCTGCAAGCTGCAGGGTTTTTTTGTTTGTTTGTTTGTTTTCAGAAACTGTTTTTCTATGTTCCAAAAAAATCCAGAAACTCAGGCCTAGTTAGGCAAAGTTGAAAATGAAGCCTGTCATGGAGTCAGATTAGCCAAACAGACTGGGGCCTTCTGGGGGTCTCTCGGGGGTTTTGGAGTTACTAGACATCTCTCATATCCCACTCGGCATGTTGCCAGGTTGCCAATCAGTACTAATCATTTTTGCTTTGGAAGGGAAAGGGTAAAAAGAAAAGAAAAGGGAGGGGTTGGGGAGGGGAGAGAGTTAAAGGGAGGAGAGGGAGGGGGAAGGAAAGGGACAGTAAAGAGGAAAGGAGAGGGGAAAGGAGGCTAAGGGAAGGAAAGGTAAAGAGAAAGGAAGGGAGGGAAAGGAAAAGGAAAGGAGGGGAGAGGAGAAGGGAGAAGGAAAGGCATATGCTGTGTCCCTGAAGCACTCAGACTAGCCAACTGAGGCAATTTTAAACTATGCCTCCCCCACCCTTGGCCCATTAGGCTCTCAGGGCTGAGGAGGTTCTTAGCCACAGGGGTCATTTGACCTCCACATCAGGTACACATCAGGATGCCCTGGCAGACAGGTGTACCCCAGAGAAGTGCATCACTAAGTTCTGTGGTGTGTGGCCAGCTGTCCCCAAGAACTAACTGAGGAGGAAAGAGGAGGCTGTTTCTGCAGCCAGGGACCTGCATGGGGGTGTTTCTGGGGAGAAATGATTGTGGCACACAGTGGCCACCGTTGGCCAGCACCTCACCCAGCTCTCTGACTGCAAGGGCTGTGCTCTGCTTCTGTCACACCCACGTCTGCAGTAGAGGCAGCGGGGAACTTACTGGACCACACAGCTATCGCTGAGCAGGGCTTCCTCGGGGGTCAGAGGATGGTGGTCAGTCTCCGAAAGATTGGCTTGGAAGGCTGGTGAGTAGAACTGACCCCAGGCCTGTCAGAGCCTCACAAGGTTGCAACCATGAGCTCATCGTGTGAGGCAAAGGCCCTGGGCACTGCCCCAGCTCAGGATACCCCAGTCATTGAGGCCACAAGTCCTGTCTTGTGTTTCAATCTGAACCTGAGACTCAGAACTTCCCAGTGGCCTGGAATGCGTTTCATCTCCTCACCTCCTTCTTAATTGCACAGGGCGGGGGTGGGGGTGGGGGGAAGCCTTATTATTCCTTTGAGAATCTGAAGGGCCTAGGAGACTGTTCTCATTGCCTCCATCCAGCTCAGGAAGGAGATGTGAGCTTGTGCCAAAACTGTGTGAGCTGCTGAGAAAAACATCCAGAAGCCTGTTCTGAAGAAACTTTTGGGGGCAAAAAGTTAACAATCAAAGGAAAGTTTGAGGAGACAGGTCCAGGGGACTTTCCTGTGGTTTCTCCCCCGGAGCTTGCCGACATCTCTGTCATCTTCTGGATTGTTCTGCTGGGGGGTGGGGCAGGGGTGGGGCTATGCAGCTGAGAGAATGAAGACTGTACCCGTGGGCCAGTGAGAGGCTAATAGGGTCAGCAGAGGTGGGTTTGCTGGCTGACAGCATGCTGAGAGAGGCGAATGAGCAACTGCTGCTTGGTGTAGCCTAGGACTAGGGCACAGTTGTCTGTAAGGTCCAGATACTGTGTCAGCTGTTCAGTCTACCCCCAGGCCCAGCACTGGCCAGCTCAGTCATGAGGGACAAGAGAGGGGCAACCCTTCCTCCCTCATTTAACTCTGGAGAGGCTGGGGCAATCTTTAGGCTCCTTCCTCCATCGCACCAAACTCCTGCTTCCTCTCCTTGTCATTTCACAAGGACCCCAGTGAGTACATTTTCTGAGATACCTCCCTTTGCAACCTACTCACATCAGTAAAGTCCCTCCTGTCACACAAGGCCTCATGTTTATGGTCCCGAGGACCAGGATGCAGACATCTAGACTTGTATAATGTGATGATAGCTGTGGGTCCTTTCTGCATTTTCCCATCCCCACGTCGTTGCCCTCCAGGCTGAGGGCAATGGACTGAGGATCTCTGCTTAACGCAGCCTTGGGGGTCCCAATGGCACTGGCGGGAGAAGCTCAGTCTTACTGAAGCTGCTCACAAAGTAACAGTTTTCTGAAGGAGAAAGAAACAAAGGAAACAAATCCCCTCGGGTTACCTGGGGAGGTTTACTGAGAATGAGACCATCTTCAGGGTGTTGAGATCAGTAAGCAGGCACTTCTATGGCCAGCCCCATAGACCGGTTATCAGGCATTTGTAAAGACACCCTGAACACCTGGAATTACCTGCGCATGCCCTTGATCTCCCTATAACAGAACTGGAACCCTCCCCCCTCTCTCTTCTTCCTCTTCCTTTCTCTTCTCCTCTCTTTCCCTCTCTCTCTTCCTTTCTCTGCCTCTGCTCCCTTCTCCCCCCTTCCCCTAATAAACCTCCCACGTGGAACCGATCTCTGTGGCGTGATTTGTGAACCCGCGTGTAACCTTTACATTCGCACGTTTCCTAACACAGGGTCCCTTCTGAGTTGCTAATCCCAGCAGCCTGGATCCCTCCTATCCTGTGTCTTAGATGTTCTTTCAGATTCCTGGAAATTCTGTTGCATTGCTTAGCCAATCCCAAGAGATTCCCAGCAGCCTTTCCCACCCAGCTCCGTCTGGGTCAAGTGTTACCTCAGCCCTTCTCTGGAATGTTCTCTACTCATGGAGACCATCGTCCCCTGGCTAGGTGGGTTCTAAGTCCTTGCTTTCCTGCCATTTGCCTTCTCTACGCTCTGCCTTCCTACCATCCCAACATTTGTTCCTAAGGACTAGGCTGTGAAGCCTCTAGCCTCTTGGAAATTGGTGATTTTTTTTTTAATTTTTAAATTTTAAGACATTTTATGTGTATGAATGTTTTGCCTACATGTATATATTTACAGTACTTGCATGCTGATGCCTGTGGAGGTCAGAAGAGAGGATCAGTTCCCCTAGAACTGGAGTTATAGATGACTCTGTTTCTGTGTGGATGTTGGGAACTGAACCCAGGTCCTCTGCAAGAGCAGCTATTGCTCTTAGCTTCTGAGTCATCTCTCCAGCCTCTTATTTTTAGTTATGGGTAAGCGTGTGTGTGTCTCTGTGTGGGTATATTCATTTGGGTATAGTTCCCAAGGAGGGTAGAAGAGGTGTTGGATCCCCTGGAACGGGACTTATGGGTAGTTATGAAACACCATGTGAATACTGGGAACTGAACTCTGGTCCTCTGCAAGAGCAGCCAGTGCTCTTAAGCACTAAACCATCTCTCCATCTCCTTGATTTTTAAAATAAATCTCCCTTCTGTCTTACCAATACTGCAGTCACCTGATGTGGGGCTTGTGGTGGGGTTAAAAACTCCGAAAGTTCAATTCTGAGCAGCTAGTAGCTGTCATCCAAACACACTTTTCCCAAGGAAGTTCTCAAGTTCCCAACATTCCAACATGGTTTTCATCCTCCCTTAACGCCTTCAGAAAGGGTTATGAGAAATAAAATATGTTGCCATTTTGTTCCGGGCCACTTGTCGACTTCTAATAATCTTTGTTGCACTTCAGAGCATGAAGGGCTCTGGCTTCTGTGGCTTCCAAGAGGTGCCAAGAAGCCCCAAAACAGAAAAGCACAATGGCCCAGGGAGCTCAGGCAGAGGCCTCCTGGGGCCTTTGCCTCAGGGTCAGCTGCCTCCAGGGGCTGGAAGTCTGCCCCGCTGCCCATGGACCAGCAGGCAGGCTGAAGCTCTTCCTGCCTCTCCAGAGGGAGTTGCCCAGAGAGCAGGCAGCCCTGCTGTTGTTCTTTGAAGCTGCAGCTTCTCATCCCCTCTGCCTCACCCCTGCTGCTTCTGAGAAAGGCTGGGCAGGGTCAGCAAGGCCTCTGCCTGGATGGTGGGAAAGAGCTCTGCTCAGCTGCTGCTTGCTGCAAGGCCATGGCCCAAGGCACTGCCCACTGGTGAGGATGGCAGACGTTGTGGGAGCCTCCTGGAAAGGGCTGCCCAGCAGGTATCAGCCAGGCTGCAGAGGGTGAGTTCTATCCAGGCTCTCTGTGTGTGTCAGCCTCTTCAGGTTCCTAGTGTGTGTCCATCTGTCCTGCAGCCTGGATTCACAGCCCATCAAGTGCTATGCCCATGGCTATGAAGATTGTGGTGACCTCCCAGAAGCACTGCTGAATCCTCTTTGATTACGATCACCTCCAGGGATCTTTGACTGGGGTCTTGCTGGATTTAGCTGCTTACCCCTCACCCTCTCCTCGAGTGGAGCCAGGCCTGGCTCAGGCTACAGAGCACAGACCCAGCAAGCTCCGCTCCTGACTCTGTCCACAGCTAGAACTGCAGAACTCTTGCTTTTCAGCACTGTGGGTTGAGTTCAGGGCCTTGTATATGCTAGGCAAGTGGTCCACTTAGCTATATCCCTACCCATCTGTAGAATATCCTATGACCCTCTCCAGGACTCAGATCCTTAATCTGCAGTAAGATGTGGGGAGGGCTGATACTGGGAAAGTCTGGGCTCCTGAAGGTCATAGAATCTACTAGAAAATGACACATGAGCAAGTGCATTCTGCTTCTCTGAAATCAACAAGTATAGGTTTTGAGAGCATCCTAGCTGAGCTAGAGGTTGTGCTCTCCTCCAGGCTCTGTGCAGCTTCCTGGGACCTCTGAGGTCTTCTGAATCGGAAGGTTGGGGGGCTGGTGCAGAGTGACAGTCAGCAGGGACTCAGTCCCTAGACCCAGAGCTGTGAAGAAATTTAGAACCACAAATGATAAGCAGCAGCAGGATTCTAGCCCCTCCGAGCTTCACATTTAGATTCTCCTGGAATTATGGTTGTAGTCCTTCCCTTAAAACACCACAAAATACAAAATCCACTGAATGCCCGAACCTGTTGAGTCTCCCTCCCTCTTTTCCTCCCAACGCCTGTCCCTTCTCCTCCCTCTTTTCCCTCCCCTCCCTCTGTCCCTCCTTTTTAAAACTAACGTTGTTATTTAATTATTTATTTATTTGTACATTTCCTGACCAGCATCCAGTTCTCAACGCTTTGTATCTATTGAGGGCCTGCTAATCCCGAGAAGGTGCCAATTTAAAAATTAAAATTTTTATTTCAACTGAGCGCATGCTGCTCTCATGCCAGAAGGCGATGTTTGGTTGGAACCCTTAGTCATCCCCTGCGCAAGCTAAGAAACCCTGTTTGCTCTCCTTCCCCCAACCTGGCCTGCCCACAAGGAGAAAACTCATTATCTCTCACATGTCATCTCTCCCCATCTCTGCATTTCCCGCTACCCACCCACGAGTGCCAGCCCAGCGGCTCAGGATCTTAAACGGGCATAATCCCAGCTTCTATCTCTTATGTCATCACCTGCCCCTGCCCCTTGCGCCCCGAACCCGCAAAGCCCCTTGCTTTAGCGTGGCTTCACTGACCTCCTCCACCTGTGAGGTTCGTGAACTAGCCCAGGAGCTGCCTCTCAAAAAACCTGCCTTTATGCTTTTGATTGGGTTTGAATTGGTTCATTTTGTTGGTGGAGAAACCTGTTAGTCAGAAAGTCCTGTGTGGAAACACTGAAAAATTTGAGATTATCTACCATCTGTCGGTCTATCACGTGTCTGTCTTTTGTCTATCATCTTTTATCTACCTGTGTATGCTCAATAACCTTTCCACCATATATCATTTATCATTTATCTGTCTATCTACCCATCCTCTATCACAATTCACTGCTTTCCTGTGTAAAATCATCTGGTCTTAGTGAACCTCTGGGTCAGGCCATCAACATCATTTTCTAACTCTAAACATTTCCTTCACCCCAAGAAGGCCCGCCCTGGCTATTACCAGCCACTTCCCATCATCCCCCGGGGCTCCTAGAAACCACAAATGTGTATTTTCTCTCTACAGACTTGTTAGTTCTGGATTCTTTATATCAAAGTATGTATCTGGCATGAGGCTTTAATGCCTCACTGTTTTCACTCAGGTTGATGTTTTCAAGGCCCCCTCTCCCCGCATAGTAGTACAAATCACTATTTCATTCCTGTTCATGGCTGAGTGTTATTCTACCACACATTTCATTCATCCAATCGTCAAGTCAAAAAAATGACACCCCGAGGTTGACCTCTGGCCTCCAAATGCTTGCAGACACAGGTGCTCACACCTGACCATGTGCACAAGCACGGGTGTGCAGAGAAATGAGCATTGACTGAACGGAGTAATGGGATTCCTCCCTCGCCACACTTAGAACCTGAAGCCAGTGGACTAATGAGAAGTGCAGACAGCCTTTCTAGATATATCCAGCTGTCACTTGGACCGTGACAGTTTCTTCAGTTGTAAATGAAGGAAATCATAGCCCCTGCCCAAGGTGCCATAGTCTATGGAGACCAGAGCTCCTCAGTGCATTATTTTGTACCTTGAATGCCGAGACTACAGTGGTGTGGCTTGCTGTTTCCTTTCAAAACCCATTGCCAGCACTTATGCTCACAGAAGCTTGGCCTAGAGCCTGTGCACACGGAGAAAGCCCAGCCATCTCTGGGTGACTTTCAGAGTGCTTGGCCAGCCTCACATCATGGAAGGGGAGCTGTCCCTCATCTGCATCAGCTGTCACTGAGCTGCAGGCTGGGGTGAGGACCGAGCAGCCAAAGTGTGAGGAATGGTCCTTGACACTGAGTCTGAGCTTGAGCCAAGCCTTTAGAACCGTGATTCATCTCGCTCTCTCTCCAGCCTTTCTAGACTTGGGACTCGTTGTTGTATCTGTTCCCTGAAAGTTATAGCTGCCAGGAGAGAAAGAAAGAAAGAAAGAAAGGAAGGAAGGAAGGAAGGAAGGAAGGAAGGAAGAAAGAAAGAAAAGAAAAGAAAGAGTTGCAGAGCTTGAAGTAGAGAAAACTACATACAATTTTCTGCAGCCATCAAATGAAGGAGGGGCAGGATCATGAGGCATTTTCTTTCTTTCCCTTCCTTCTTTCTTCCTTTCTAAATTCAGTTTTATTTTATGTGCATTGGTGTTTTACCTGCATGTGTGTCTGTGTGGGTGTCAGATCTTAGAGTTACATACAGTTGAGAGCTGCCATGTGAGTGCTGGGAATTGAACACCGGGTCCTCTGGAAGAACAGTCAGTGCTCTTAATTGCTGACCCATCTCTCCAGCCCCATGAGGTGCTTTCTTACAGCTGTTTGCTGTTGCAGTTTGAGAACTAATGATAGTTCTCTTTGGAGGCAAGGAGCATAAGGAAGTAGAATAGTTGGTTGCTGCAGTACAAGGCCGGCTTCTGAAATACAAGCTAATTTTAACAAATCAAATTTGCTCCTGAATGCCACAAACTGCTAAAAAACTGTCAAATCCAGGATGTTCTTTTAGAATTTCACAGCATGTCCATGGAGCAGGTGTGGAGAGATGGAATGGAGACAGCTGTCTAGTCAGTGATAATTGCTTCTTGCCTTGAGATAGGATTTCTTTGTATGGCCTGGGTGGAATCCAAACTCATGATCTTCCTGCTTCAACCTTCCCTATTGTGAGGTCACAGGCACAGCCCTGAAATTCAAGATTCTCCTGCCTCAGCCTCCTCGGTGCTACATACATGTGGTGTATAGACATACATGCAGGTAAAACTCATATGCATAAAATGAAATAAAACTTTTACAAAAACACAGGATGGATGGATGGCTCTTGAGAAACAGCACCCAAAGTCATATTTACACACACATCATCATCTTAACCCCAAGAAGCCATCCACAGCTAATGTTGATACAGGTGGAGACTTACGTTGCCATGGAACTGTGCTAACCTAGGCCTGGGCCTGGCAGCCCTTCTGCTGTATGCCCATGTTGCTGCCCTCACTGCTGAGCCCTGGCCCTTACCCCTCTTCTAACCATCATCATAGAACCACTCGCACGGCCTTCTGTCGCATGGAAACTGTAGTCTTTTAGCTTCACTTCCTGTTCCTAGGAAGGAGTCTTAGCTGGACAATGTCTGCTTACCAGCCAGCTGCTGTCTGGATGGCACCCACAGTGTTCCCACACGAATCCCAGTGGCCCCTTGACACCAGCATGTGAGCTGGTGTGAGCCTGTTTGGGGGCAGGAGGCTACATAGACATCCCTGGTGCTGAGACTCTCTGTGCGCCTCTGCCTTTCCCTCCTCATAGGTTTAAATGACAGCACGAGCCTGGCAGGCTGCAACACAGCAGATACTCAAACCCAGAGTTCTCTTCTCATCCCTAGAACTGAAGGACTCTTGATTCCTGTTCTTGGTAGGCCACCCCAGGACAGTTGGTTCCTGGGCAGAGCGGTTCCAGCTGTCTAAGGACTCCAATGCTTTGTGGCACAATGCAGCAACTGTCACATGCTTTGCTGATGTACCTGCAGGTCCCTAGGACTTAGCAGGGCTGGCTTCTCAGCTCTGTGCGGGCTGGCTAGAAGACTCACTGCCCTTGGCTCGCTATCAGCTGGAGGTGGCAACAGGGTAGATGCTCAGCGTTTGGAGTGGCTTGAAGGTCTCTGGTTCTACTCTAGCCTGTGCCCTTCACAGCATGATGGTCTCAAAAGCAGCACAGGTAGTGGCTTGTCTCAGAGCTGTGTTCCCAGGAGCCAGAGTCAGAGATGCAAGCTTCTTAGCATAAAACTCAGGCTCTCAGAGCATCTCCTCTACTTTGCAAAGGTTCCTGGTACCTGCATCAGTTTCACAAAATCATTTCTGCAGCAGCCAGGAGGCAGCCAGATTCAATAGGGGTGAGGCCTTCCCCCACTGGCAACAACCTCCATTAACTTGCAGGATGATCCAATTCCCCTTTTCATCCCTTAAAGACAAAATCCATCAGGACCTTCCTGACGGCAGCCAGATGCCAGGAATTGGCTGTAAAAGACTTCAGGGTCTCTGAGCAATTGAATGCCCTATGAAAGCAAAGTAAGTTGTGTACAAATAATTCAATCAGCTCGGGGAACTGTGTAGGGGTGGGTGCTAAGCGTGTTGCAGATGGTACCTCCAGGCGGTTTATTGAAGCCAGTTTCATAATTTAACAAAACCATCCTGGCACCCCACACAAAGGCCTCCCTGTTTGATCCCCTAACAACTCTGCTTAACACTTTCTGAGGAACTGGGGTTTGGATCCTGAGCTGTTTCCAGCATTAGCTAATCAATCATCAAAAGACACTTTCCACACAGGCGGCTAACCCAGAGTCCTAGCTTGACCTCCTTGGTTGGATGTGTAGTAAGGGATTTTCCAAGGTCAGTGCTGGGTGTAGGAGGTTGAGGGACAGAGAGGTCGCTGCTGGGGCCTAGCCTGTAAGCGGTTCACTTCTGACCATTGCTACTGCCTTTCCTTTAACCACCTGGTCTACCTGGACAACCCTAGGAGCTGAAAGCGCCTTTCCTGGCTTAGGACTCAAATCCGAGTCGCTGCTCTTGTTTATCAAAGCACAGGCATGAGGATGGCTTAGCCAAATCATCCTGGTTCTGAGAGTGGACACGGTCCACTCTGTCTTCCCAAGTGCAAAGAGGGAGTTCTGTCCCTGTCTGTTTAGTGGATTCATTTGCCTTTATTATTATTATCATCATCATTATATTATTATTTGGTGTTGTCTGTGGGTGGAGTTCTATATCTTAAACTTAGAAGTAATACAGGATCTTTGGACCCTCTAGGGAGGATTGGAGGAGAGAGATGCTGAAAGTATATACAGTGCTCCCTTGAGGGGATTGAAGTGTACACATCACCACCACTGTCATGTCGTCTCTGGTATTTGTCCCCAAACCCAGCTTGATAGTGAGGGAAATGATAAGCAGGAAAACCCAACAAGAGACTCCTTCTGTAACCTCCCTCACCTCTCTGCAGCAAGGCTCTTATCTGAGTTCACAGAGCAAGGACAGATGAAGAGTGACACAGTCCAGGGCTGGAGAAAGCTGGAGGCCTGTGCACATCTGGGGGCCTCCTCAAAGGGACCCTGGAGCAGGAAAGATCCTAGAGTGAAACAGGTTTGAATGGAGGAAGGAACAGAATGGTACAGCCTCATCAACGCCAATATCAATAAACACAAAGAGAGATGGCAAGTGAGAAGGGGAAGGTCTCAACATGGTGCCCAGTGGTGGCTGTCACAGAAGCTATGCCAGTGTGGCCACATGGCATGGGAGCCCCACAGTCTCATCCAAAAAAGGACAAGGGCAAGGATGTGTGCTCAGCCACCATCTGCTGAACCTCTGGGTGACGCTACTCTGCCACTCCCCACTGACCAGAAGTTCTGAATTCAAGTGTCCGATGTTAACCTTCCTCAACCCTTTCAACCTCCCACCAGCCTCCACCTCCCTGAATATGCACGGCTAACTCTAGCAAGGCTCTTCCTAGGTAAATATCAATATTCAGTACAGGCTCTTGCCCTCCCCTCCCCTCTGTCTCTAGACAGTAGACAAGATGTTTTGTTTTGTTTTTCTGATTAATTATGGTAAAATGTCACTGCAGGTGTAGCACGGAAAGCACTATACACACAGAGCCAAAAGGCTTAGCTTGATTCTCCAGTTTAAAGGTGCTCAAGGCACTGCAGTGATCCTGGGCACTTTAAATCTCATGGATAGGCAAGGTGGGAGTTGTCAGCTCTAGCAGGCGCCAGGGAAGGCCTGCAAATCAAATTCTTTGCTTCCCAGTGGGATGGTGTAAGCCAGCGGAAGCCCCATTGGAGGTCATTTTGGTGAGTCAGGAACAGGTCAAGATGCCAATGGCCCAGTGAGGTCACTGTGATGACTAATATTGTCAACTTGACAGAATCTAGACTCAGCATGGGAACGAACCTCTGGGCCTGTGAATGAGGGAGTTTCTCGACTGGGTGAACTGAGGTGAAAAGCCCCGCCCTGGAGGTGGGTGGCACTGTTTCATGATCAGTGTTCAGGGTGCATGGGCAGCCATGTCTCACCTTGGCCTTCCAGAACGGCACTGTCTCATCCCAGTGGACTGAACCCTCTGAAACCACGTGACAAGTCTCTTTTCTTTCCTTAAGTTGCTTTTTGTCAGGTATTTTTGTCACAGCAAGGAAGACCAGTCACTAACGAGGCTTAGGTTTTAAAAAGCCCGGGGAGTGTGGTAGCTTGAATAAGAGTGACTCCCATAGGCTTGTATATTTGAATGCTTAGTCATCAGGAAGTGGTACTATTTGGGGTTTTGGGGTTTGTTTGATTTTGTTTTACCAGACAGGGTTTCTCTGTGTAGCCTTGGCTCTCCTGGAACTGGCTCTGTAGACCAGGCTGGCCTCAGACTCACAGAAGTACTGGGATTAAAGATGTGTGCTACCACTGCCCGGCGAGAGTGGCACTACTTGAAAATGACTAGGCGTTGTGGCCTTGTTGGAAGAAGTGTGTCACTAAGAGTCGGTTTAGAGGTTTTGAAAGCCCACACCAGACCTACGTGCTCCCCGGATCAGGACGTAGCTCTCTGGTACTGCCCCAGTGCCGTGCAATGCCACCATGCTCCCTGCCATGACGATAATGAACTCAGCCTCTGAAACAGCAAGCAAGCCCCCAGTTAAATGCTGTCATTCCTAAGAGTTGGCCTTGGTGTGGTGTCTCGTCACAGCAAGGGACAGTGACTGAGACAGTGACACAAGTGACATGGGAAGTTCTCCGTGAGAGTTGGTGCCGGAGTACTGTGAGTAACACACACTTGATTCCTACGCTTCTCTCCATGTTTCCCTTTAATAAAAAGTGACCAATAAAGGAACCCAGGCTGGCATAAGATCTGATAAACACAAGGCTGGCAGAGCCTTGAGTACAGCCCTCCTTGACTCCATTGCGTCTGCACATAGACTAAAAGCATTTATGTGTTTATTATTCAAGAAAATCTATAGTCAGGGAGCTGAGGAGATGGCTGAGTGGGCAAAGCACTCATGCTGGGACCTGAGTTCAGATCTCCAGAGGCCACGTATAAACAACAACAAAACAAGAGTGGCCACGGGCATCTGTATTCCTAGCACTAGGAGGCAAAACAGGTGGATATCTGGAGCTGAGTGTTCAGATGGTCCATGAGTACAAGCTCCAGGTTCAGTGAGAGACAGAGACCCTGTCTCAGAAGACAAGGGCGAGCTACCAGAGAAGCTTCTTAATGCAGTAGGCGGCAATCAATACGGAAACCCACAACTGGTCAATGTGCAGAGAGAGACACTGGAGCACTGAGCCCTAAACGGCGTGTTTCCACCAAACCCCTCTCAAGTCTTAGGGACCTGTGCAGAAGAGGAGGCCGAAAGAGTGTAAATGCTAAAGACGATGGATGACTCAAGGAAGCCGTGTCTTACACGATAGGGCTTATGCACTTACGAGCTCACCGGGACTGTGACAGCACAAGACCTGCACAGGTTTAAACCAGTCAAAAATCTCAGCACTGAAAAGAGAGAGTAGACACACCGCTCCATCCCTAACCAAGAAGCTATTTGCAGTTGATATCTGCTGGGAAGGGAAAAACTCAGTTTTCTCCAATGAAGTATCAATGGGTCAATCCCCCACACTCCAGGGCAGGCCTCATGCGTGGGAGTAATTGGCCAACACAAAACTAACTCACTGTTTGTCTTAGCTGGGGTTTCTATTGCTGTGAGGAGACACCATGTCCAAAAAGCAAATTGGGGAGGAAAGGGTGTATTTACACTTCCATATTGTAGTTTATCACTGAAGAAGGTCAGGATAGGAACTCAAACAGGGCAGGAACCTGAAGCCAGGAGCTGAAGCAGAGGCCACTGAGGGGGTGCTGCTCCCCATGATTTGCTCAGCCTGCTTCCTTACAGAACCCATGACCAGCAGCCTAGAGATGGTAGCACCCACAATGAACTGGGGCCTCCCCCATCAATCATTAATTAATTAATGCCCTACAGGATTGCCTACAGCCAGATCTTATGGAGGCATTTTCTCAGCGGAGGCTCCCCTCTCTAGGATGACCCTAGCTTGTGTCAATTTGACATAAAACTTGCCAGTACACTGGTTTTCTTGTGGAGTTTCTGTTTCATTTTGCTTTGTTTTAGCAACCCCTCACATGTGGTACACCTTCTACACACACACACACACACACACACACACACACACACACACACAGAGAGAGAGAGAGAGAGAGAGAGAGAGAGAGAGATGGGCAAATTTAGGAATTTTTTTTATTAATATGCTATTTTTATTAGTTTCAATAAGCAAGCAAAACCATATGTGTTCACTTAATTGTATCCAATTGGGCTAACCAAGTGAAGTATATAACATAATTATTGGGGTTTTTTGTTTGTTTGCGAGGATTTAAAAAAATCTCAGAAATTTAAATAATTCACAACAAAGTTGGGGAGAGCAAAGAAAAGAAGAAAGAAATGTTAACTACTAGTTAATGAGTTCATGGATTAGAATGACCTTTCACCTGGAAGAGAACAGGGCCGAATCAAAAGATAATGTTTTTTTATTTTATTTTACTTTTTACTTTTAGGTGGGTGGGGTTTGTTTTGAAACAGGGTCTCTCTAAGTAACTCAGGCTGGCCTAGAAATTGCAGTCCTCCTTCCTCACCCTTGGGAGTGCTGAAATGACAGGTGTGATATGGCCACCCTGCCTGGCTTTGAAGGTGCTTCTTTCCCTAGATCAGGATGGAAGTTGCGCTGGACTGGAAGGGAAACTGGAACACACCCAGAGATGAATTTGGAACAGTGTAAAGACACAACCAGCAGAGCGCTGCTCTGCCCCAGAGGGAGGGAATGCCAAAGCTCTGGGCCATTACCTGACAACCACAAGTGTGTTTGCAGACTCCACAGGGCTGCTTGGGACCAACTGGATGGCGCTCATTCTCAAGGTCACACCCAGGTGGAGGAAAAGAGACTGACCTCTGCTCCAGGTAGGCACGCCTCCCTCCTCCACTCAGAACCAAGCCCAGCCTTTATTTCGGGTGCTCTTTGATAAAGTAAAGTCCCCTCTGATTTCTTTGCATTTTTTCCCGAGCAGATTCCTCATGCTGAGAGAGCCTTTTACATTATTAATAAAAGTTTTGAGTTCGGTTACTTTGCTGTGGAAAATGAAAGGCTCTCTTTGGGGCCCTTTGAAATGCCAGCGTTACACACCTCCCATTAAGGCACTTAGAGACCGAACACCCAGAGGGTTGAAAAAGCGGGGCCGCCCACGGAATCCAGAATTGTGTCTGCTGCTGGGGGAGAGCATGGCAGACACTGGCGACAGCTCTACATTTGGGGATGTAATTAAAAGTTTACTCTCCTTCGTCTGTTGCCATGGGGACGATGTTTGGTTGCCTATCTGAAATCATAAAGGGCGGTGGAGATCTATTGAGGAAAGCAAAGGTGACTTGGGAAAAAGGCTTTTAAGACCCTGTGGCTTGAATGGGGCAGGTAGACAGCCCACAAAGAGGACAGACAAAAGTCGGAAAAAGCCTAGATCTTATTATTTTGCTCACAAACAAGGTAGGAGCAGTTTTGTAAGCAGAATCAGCCTTGTTGCCAACCTTTTTTCTTGTCTCTCTCTCTTTTTTTTAAATTTTATTTTTTGAGACAGGCTTTCATGTAGTTAAGGCTGGCTTCTTAACTCATTATGAAGCCAAGAATGATGCTGATTTTCTGATCCTTCTGCCCTCCCCCCCCCAAGTGCTGGGGTTACGGGCACATGCCATCATACCTAGTTGATGCTGTTCTGGGGAATCTGTGCTTGCCAGGCAACTTTCTGCCAAATGAGCCACAAATCCAGCCGTTCAATGCTTATTTTAAAATCAGCTTCTCCTTTGTGTCGTGCAACAGCAGTGCTTGTGTTCAGGTGTGTACATCCATACGGGTTGAAGGACAATGTGAAGGACAGTGATGGAACCTTGTAAGATTCTGCCTTGACCTTTTATTTTGAGTATGATAACTTTAGCTTCAGTGTGACTGAATGCCTGAAAAAAGCACTTAACAGAAGGATTGTCTTGCTTCGTGGATTCAGAGGGTTTAGTCTACAATGGCTTTTCCCCCTGATCTTGGGCAGATCATCTTGGTGGCAGGAGCTAAGACAGAGGGTTGATCTTCACAGAAGACAGGAAACAGATCATGGCTGGAAGGGGCCAGGGACAAAATATCCTGGAGACTCACCCCTAGGGGTTCACTCCCACCAACTAGACCCTACTTTTTTTTTCTACATTCACAAATACCTTAAAAGAAAAAAACTTTGTAATTATATTTATGTACAGAAAACTTAGCAGTATATATTTAATCTAGTTTAGTGGCGAGTATTTTAGCCTTTGCCCTTTCCAGCTTGGCAATGAAAGCCACAGATTTAGGACGCAGGACGTGTCCTCCCAGTGGCGGCAGATCTTCGTGTCTGTCGTTATAATTGGTCCTAATAGCCTCCACCAGCTTAGCCAGAGCGCCCTTGTCTTCCGAGTTAATCTGTGTGAAGGCACCGTGGTGCAAGTCTTCCTGTGGGCCAGCCGCCCCAGCCTGGCCTTTCCCTTGATGACGCAGTAGGGGCCCCCCTTCTTTCGACACAAGGCAGGTAGGAAAAGTACCAGTTCACTGGGATCTAAGTCATGGGCAATCACCACCAGCTGAGCCTTCTTGTTCTCCCCCAAGGTGGTGACTGTGTTGAGTCCTGCTTGCAGGACAGGTGCTGTCTTAGTTGGGACGTCTCTTTTCCCAGCAGCTTTCTTCTCAGCAAGGGCCAGTAGCCTCTGCTTCTTCCCCTGCTTTGTCTCTGGCCTGTATTCGTGGACAAGCGTAAGCAGCTGGGTAGACATTTGCCCGTGCAGGACCTAGGTGAACTGCTTAATGGCAGGAGGTACTTGGAGTCACGAGTAGAGGATGGCCCTTTGCCTCTGCAGCCTGATGTAGTGGGGCCATTTGACAAAGCACGTGAGATCTGTTTGGGGCTGGATATCCTGCCCAGTGCTGAACTTCTTGGGCCTTTTTTCAAACAAAGGATTGATCACCTTTTTGGCCTCCTATTTCTTCATGACAGTGGGGGCCAGGGCCACCTTCTTCCCCTGGCCTTCTTTCCTTTGGGCATCTTGTTGGGCTAGAGGAGAGAGCCGCAAATATCTTTTATTAAAAATAGCAATGATTTCCTAGACACTGCCTTCTCCCTGCTTCCTACTATTCACCTGTCTTTCCCTTTCCCAACAACCTCTTTTTCAAGTTCATATCTATTTGTTTCATTCAGCGACCAACTGAGTTTCATCAGGGCTTTCTGTGTGACCGTGGGTTTGGAACAATCTGTTGGAGCCTGACAGGCTCAACAGTGGGTATACAACTGAAGACAGTGACTCTCTCTTCCTCAGACTCTATCACTAGCTAAGAGTTCAGCGGGAAAGGGTATGACCTCATGAGCCCTTCCCCTTCCAATGATTGATGGCTGTCAATGCCAATCTTGTGCAGGCCCAGGTAATCACAGTTGTGAGTTCATGATTGCAGTGCTTGTGTTGAGAAGAGAGGATGGTATCTAGCTGCCACTCACCCTTATTTTTCAATATTGATATTTCAATATATCAATCCTTATTTTCCAGGTCTTAAATATTTTCCACCTTCTCTTTTGCCATTATTTCCTGAGCCCCAGTGAAGGTAGTATAAATGTCTTGGTTTTGGCTGGGCCTTCAGCAAGCTGGGCATCCAGGAGTCTCTAAATGTTTATTGCAAAGAGATTTCTCTGATTAAAGCTGAGAGCAGATTTTGCTCTGGGTGTAAGCATGGAATTTAGAAGGCAGTTTAATGCTATGCCAATTTAGTTAAATAACAGCAGTAAGTGCTCTACCTGGGCCTGCAACCTGCCAGGACATGGGTTGTTAACCAGCCTTACAGTACTAGGGTATGGTTTCCTCATGAAATGGACCTCAAATCAAATCAGAGAGAAGTTGGTTATCCCTAAAGCAAACGTTAAATCCCACGTTTTAGAATTTGTAGGACCTTCCAAAATAGCCCCAACACCCAGGCCTATAAACCCTACAAATAGGAGCCTGTGAGGGTCATTGCATATTTAAGCCGTAAAGGATATAGTTTTTCACAAGTGTAGCTTTTGAGGCCAACCTTCATGGCAGTCTGCTCAGGTCACAACAAAACATCGCAATAGGCCATCGTGCCTCCCTCACCTGTGGTAAAGGAATTAGGAAGTGGGTCTGATTACTACTTTTCTAATCACTTGATAAAATACCTGGCAAAAGCAACTGAAGGGTATAAGGGTTTGTTCTGGCTCACAGTTTGAGGAGCTATAGTCCATCATGGAGAGACAGAATAGGAGCAGGAGCAGGAGGCAGCTGGTCACACCATGTCCACAGTCAGGAAGCAGAGCGAGATGGATGCTGGTGCTCAGCAAGCTTTCTCCTTCTTCAGTCTGTGACCCCAGCCCACGAGATGGTGCAGCTCCCATTCACTGTGAGTCTAACCTACCTCAGTTATCCCAGTCTAGGAAAGTCCCTCGCAAACACACCCAGAGAAGTGTCTTCTGGGTGATTCTTGTCAAGTTGACAACATTAACCGTGACCACTTCATATGGGTAGAAACAGAGTCCGTTTTCTCATAAGAGGGTGGGGAAGCTAGTGTTCCCCGAGGTTTTCTGACATGTGTGGACCCAGCCAAAACCCCAATGGAGGAAAAGCCCACTGGAATCCAGCCATACCTGCACTCCTGCCATGGACTTCAGACCCCAGAACCTAAGAAAGAAATGCCTGCTGTTGGTAAGCCATTTCGTCTATGGCACCTTGCTGTGGTAGCCTGTGTTGGATTCAAGTAACATGCAGCTCAGAAAGGTCAAAGGTGACACGGCGTGCTGTCCTCCAGTCAGGGCTTTGCAGTCTCTTGCTCCCTAGCATATATTCTCCTGTTGACTATGGGTCAGTCACTGCCCAGCAATTTCCTGCTTGGATCTTATGTATTTCTCCTGGTACCCACCTGGATATAATTATCCTCACTTGGCAAGACAGGGAGACATGTTGTTTGTAGAATGTCTGTTGGCTTCCACAGCCTGGTACAGAGGGAGGCAAGTTTAAACTTGGGTTGAGCATGGCTGACTCCTCCTTGGGCCCTGCAAATCCCAACCTCTTGAATCAAGTGCTTGGAGCTGAGCTTGGCCAACACCAGGTGCAGAAAGCATTAGAATCTTTTACAGGGTGCTGTCCGGGGCAAACGGAGCCTACCTGATGTACAAGGTGGGCGCTGCTAATATTCCAGGCCAATTAGAAAAAATTATAGACCTTTGCTCAATTGGACACTCAGAGGTTCTCTCGGGACTCTTTAATCACCCTGTAAATCACCAAATAGCCAGATGGCAGAAGGCTCAAAGGGTATGAGCCTGCGCATTGCTTCTGTGTGCCAGGCTTACACGTCTTTGCTTTTCTTCAATCACTGCTGATGGAGTGACCAGTGTGTGCAATTCCCCTGAGCTCAGCCTCACTCAAGAGCCCTCTAGCTCTAAAGCGCCTTTCTCAAAGGCCGCCCTGCTTCCAGGGACACAACTTCTATGCATCCCTGGTACCCTGGAGACCAACCTACAGAAACTCACCTCAGCTGACAGCACAGCCCTTCTCAGGCCAATGAACAGATATACACGGAGTATCCAGGATCCCTGTTGGGTGACAGAGTTTTCCTGGGGAGAAGTAACACACATAGAAGTCTGTTCACCCCAGCAAGGGAACCCACAGCGAATCAAAGTAACAACCATGGTGAACTTGAGTTACTATTAGGCTTACTTACAGGAATATGGGTGAGGAGTTACTTCACAGGAGAAGGAAAGATGAAAAAGTAGCTCCATCATCAAAAAGTCCACCTGGAATGGATGACAGCTCTTGAAAGCTGCAACCATGAAACTTTCTGGACAGTCTGCAGCCAGCTCCACAGTCCAAACACCTCTTCTCTGCAGTTCAGTTGGTCAGGGTCTCCAGCAGTTTACTCCATTTTATTTAGGGGAGGAGGTCCTCCAGGATCTTCGCAGTTTCTGTTCTCTGGACACAGGAACTTTCCTTTACCCATGGAGTCCCGGGAGTCTCCCCCTCCCTCCTCAAGGGAACATTTCAGTATAATGGGTATCATCCAGCATTCCAGCACATTCGGCCTTGGTTGGCGGGCTGGTGTCCTCAGAGCATTTGATGGACAATCCCACTGTGATACCAGCTCTATGAGGCATCCTTCTAGAAGCCCCCATGTTGAGCCTTTCCATGTAGCAGTAACTGCAGCTCCACGGTTTTGGAATATTGACACTGGCTCCTCTGGAATCCTATAGTCATCCTTCAGTATGGAGTTGCAAACCAAAATGCTTCAGAATTGTAACAAAGGCAGCAAGCGCTAGTCTGGCTTCAACTGGGAGACAGAAAAAACAGAAGGATAGCTCCTTGCTCCACACCCTGTGCTCATGGGGTAGGTTATCCTGGCATAACAGGCCAGAGACCCATCGATACAGCATAAGTATCTTGTCTTTCTGTCATTGATGTGCTAGAAGCATAAGCTCAGGCAGTACCTCCTTGTGGCTTGAGAACCAACCAAATGCTCACCTATGTCTACCTCCCCATCCACAGGCTCCTACATTTTTTTTCTCCTCTTCTTTAGTGATGGTCCCTGAGCATGGTTATGAAGATGCCCCACTTTGGGCTGAGAACTCCAACTCTCTTAGAGGAACTTGATTTGGTAAGGTCTGAGTTTTTATGTATGTATGTATATGTGGTTTTTATAAAGAGTGAAATTCAATGAAGTTTGAAAAAAAATGTAAACATCCTATCAGATAAGGACACGTTATCATTCCAGAAAGTTCCGTTTTGCTCTTCACCATGCAGTGTCTCTCAGCCTCGACAACCTTGTGACAGTGAACCTTGTGACCTTCTCACATTACACTGGATCTCTTTTTAGAGACCTCTCATTTAGAGACCTCCTCATTTAGGGCCCTGAGAGAGTTTGACTTCTCTATCCTGTCTCACTGCTATTCTGGGCACAAAGGACCACGTGCTCTCAGAAAGGCAATTCAAAAGAGAGAGGAACTTTTTTTTTTCCAGACTTCCATATTCAAATGAATGTCTTTCCTTTGAGTCTCCCAACTCCCAAGCACATCATAAAGGGTGGACCATGGGAAGGAAAACAGTCAGGCCCTGGGGGTTCCTGCATGGCCATGTGTAGGTTGGTCCTGGGCTAACAGCTTCCATCTAGCCATTGGGGAGAGATTCCAGTGTGGGGTTTGCATATTATGAAATGTCTGGACAAGGTGTATAAAACTGGGGGAGGGGGTGCCCTGAGCCTATGGCTACGTCATGGCCCTTGGCTAAATGGCTCTGTATTTGCACTGTGTCTTGCTTCACAGGCATCTATAGCCATGTCCACCCAGTACCCACAGGGGCTGCTGTGATTCACACTGCTTTGAGTTCATGCGTAAACCCAGCACACGTGCATTGTCTTACAACACTGGGACCTGCCTCTAGGAACAGAGGTGGCAGCTTGTGGGGACATGTGTGCGGCTGTCCTAGGGCTCAGCAGGTGAATTCTCACGGTGAACTTCTTTATAGACTCAACCACGCCTTCTTCCCATTCCTATGTGGAAGCCCTAATGCCAGCTGCCTCAGAATGTGAGAGTGCTCACGGAAGCAGCTTAAGTAAGTGAGGTAAAATGACATGACCACAGTGATTCTGATAGGCTCTGACAGGTGTCCTTGTAGGAAGAGGAGACCAGAACACAGATACACACAGAGGGCCAGGCACTGAGGACTCAGGGAAAAGACGCTGTCTACAGGCTCAGGAGGAGCTCTGGGGAGGAGGCATGGGAAGCTAGGCTCCTGCCTCCAGCCCGGAGACACAGATGACTGTAGCTTGGGCCTTTGTCTGCAGGACTTTGTTGCAGGGCTCTTTGTTGGCCGCACAGCAGTGAGTCCCATTCCTGAGACTTGAGCTTCGGCTGCCCTCCCTGTCTCAGTGCTGTTTGTAGTTTTATTTTCACGTTAGCCATGCTGGGCAAGGAGCATCTCAGTGTGGTTAGATTTTTCTTTACTTTTGGTGTGTGTGTGTTTCTGTTTAGCTAGATGATTGATAGATAAATGATAGAGATAGATAATAGATGATAGATAGATTAGAAAATAGATGCTTGATAGGTAGATAGGAAGAAGAAATAGTCTTTTTTTTTTTTTTTTTGCTTTTTTTTTTTTCAGCATGGGGGATTAACCTTAGCTTCATACCTGCCAGGTAAACAGGCAAGCAAATGAACATTGAACTGTACCCTAGACTGCTTTTGGCTTTGTATTTTGAAACAGGATCTCACTTATTTGCTCTGGCTGCTCTTGAACTCGGAATCCTCCTGTTTCAGCTTCCCAGGTACCTAGGATTATCATCTGCACCACCAGGCCTGGCTGTCATGTATATGTCTTTGTGTGTGTGTTTATGTGTGGGGCATGTGAACTGTGCCACCAGAGGAACTGGCATGGAACTGGTGAAGTGGAGTATGTTTAAACCCCGGAAATCTCTGAGATTTAAAATCTCGTCCTGAGATGGCAGGAGTGAGACAGCTCCCTCCCTGTTTCCTTGCTTGCCTCTGAGCATGCAGCACAGTGACCCCCAAGCTGCAAGCCAGTTATGTAGCATAGCACCTGGAATTTTTCCCCAGAGCATCACCAGCATCTTAGCCTCAGTCGATAGAATGCATTTCTCCCCAAAGCTCCTTCCCACTCCCCAAGGTTTATATAGTCCCCATTCACATGGAATAAAGAACACAAGCTATTTCACTGAGGATCGTCTGAGACTGGCTGTTTGTACTGAGCTGTAACACTTGGGGTAAGGCCCTCTCTCCCCAGTGTGAATGAATTCCCATCCAAGCTCCTGCTGCTGCCTGGCCTAGCTTCTAGCGCTTGGAGCCTGAGTTCCTGCTGTCACCTGCCAGCAAGCTGCACCCAGCTCCTGAACTGCTCTGCTCCTTCTTGTTCATCTTGGGGAAGGGCAATAATCACCCACTGATCTAAAAGAGCTATAATGATAAAATCTTCAGAGTAGGCATTCTCTCCCCCCACCCCGCACCCCCAGCTGGACTGGAATCCTGCAGAGCCCACCCATTCCAGACTCTGCTCCCTCCCTCCCAGCTCAGTGTTCTGTGACATCTGGATGCCCCGAGGGTTGAAGCAAAACATGGAACCAATGTTTGTGTGTGTGTGTCCTTTAGGGTGCTCTACTATTCACGTTGGTGAGGGACCCCAGGACATTGGAATCACTGGGGTAGGCACCCTAGCCATATGTGTCCATCCTAAAGCTACTGCCCATTCCCAATTCCAGAGTGCTGTATCCCCAGGCACACCCCTAGCCCCTGGGCCCTTCTGTTTGTCTGAACCACACCTCTAGTGGCTCCTTGTGTTAGAGCTCCTCACCCGTCATCATGCGTCTGTGGTCCACTCACAGTGTCATGAGCCAGCACCTCACCCCTCTTCACAGCTGAGCCACACTCCACTGGGTGCCACATTTGGCTGGTGCATCCTTAGTTGACAGACAGGAGGAGATGGTTCCCTTTGGGGGCTATGGAGAACACCACCTTGATGTGATTCTAAGCTGACTTTTTCTAGTGACAGGCAGGTCCAAGGAACTTCTCAAGGGTCTCCTAGACCAATTGTGTACTGTACATTCCCATCCAGGTACCTTCCCCTCTCTAAGACAAAGGGTTGTTTACAAGTAGATGACCATCCATCTTGCTGAGTTATCATGAGAGCAAATAAAGAAATGGACACGGACATGGCACAAGGTACCTTTAATTACAAGGGCTGCCAGGCAAGCTGAAGGCAAGGCCACTGTTCTTTCTGCCTTCCCAGAGTTTTGATGCAAACGCTGCACTTGCAAGGTCTTCCACACTCAGGGGAGACGTTTTGGGAGGTGAAATTTCTACCCTCCAGGATGGGAGTGTTTTACGACCGGAGATGATAGCATCATGGCTTTCCTACAGCATTCCTCTGGAGAGACTTGGATCTTTCACTGGTTGACCATATACCCTTCCATTTGCTTCATTGTAACCATAAGCCACTTGACTCATCACAGACTGGCTGCCGGTTATTTTGAGCTCATGGGCTGACCAAAGTGGCTGGAAGGTGCTAACAGAGGCTCAGTATCCTGTGCAGACGCCTGTTGGGAAGAGAAAGTCGAAACAATGCAAACTGCTCCTCTGGACAGAGAGGAATCAGATTAGCCCGAACTGGGAGCTGTTCCCTGCCAGGCTGTAGCTTCCCCAGGTCTAAAACGGAAACAGGGGAATTCTCTTTCCTTTTCCTGACAAATAGCCTTTCTCTGGGGCTTTCAGAACAATCTGGGGATGGGACCAATGCTTTGGAATAACACAAGGCAGGTGGCTTTTATAAATGCCCGAGACACATCGGTGAGGGCATTCCTGGAACCCTCACTGACCCAGCATGCTGCTTCTGAGGCAAGCTGTCACACAGGTTAAACCCACCAGCCTACCTCAAAGAAGGTGATGTCCTCTCCCAGGCTGGGGTACGGGTTCCCGGTGTTCTGAGATGCCTGCGCATCCTACTTTGCTTTCTGTTGTGGTGGTAAAATATTGACCCCCCCCAAAAAAAAAATCTTGGGGGAAAAGGCCTTTTTCCCTCTTACAGCTTGTAGTACATTATAAAGGGAAGTCAGGGCAGGAACCTGGAGGCAGGAGCTGATGCAGAGGCCCTGGAGGGGTGCTGCTTACTGGCTTGCTTCCCCTGCTTTCTACAGGGGTGCTATCACTCACAGCAGGCTGGGCCCCCCTCATCAATCATTATTTGAGAAAACGGCCCACAGACATGCCCACAGGCCCGTCTGATGGAGGCATTTTCTCAGTTGAGATTTCCTCTTCTCAGATGACCCTAGATTGTGTCAAATTGACAAAAACTGCCAGCCAGGACACTGCCCTTCCTTTGCTTGGACAGGTGGCAGGAGTGCCCTCCTCCCTTTCCCCTGTTCTCTACATTTCCCAGGGGAGCCTGGCCGCATTCTGTGTTCTGACTAAACAGACTTCACACGGTATGAGCTCTTTTAGGCTGCACATAGAGGAATGGTTTTGTGATTGTGGAGTTACAGGCTTCCACAACTTTGGCAAACACAGACACATGCCATTGGTGCCAGTGAGAGAGGCTGGGTTCTCTCTCCTCTCTCTCTTCACCCCTCCCTTCTCCCTCTCTCTCTCTCTCTCTCTCTCTCTCTCTCTCTCTCTCTCTTGAAAAGCACAATTAACTCCAGGCATTTTGGTCTCAGACCTGTGAAAATACGCACAGCCCTGTGTGTTTATCAGCTTCTCATCAGCAGGTTTCTGGGATGCCAGGGTTTCTGTAGTTCCACAGTCCAGGCCTTGGGGAAGGTGGGGAAGCTGCCCAACTTCTGTGGGGCCCTGATAGCTGTCTATCTGTCTATAGCATGGCCAGACCAGATAGGGAGGAAGTCAATGGGTCAGACAGTCAAGTAGGAGTGTGCGTGCGAGGCGGGGGATGGGGGGGGTGGCTGAGGCCTTTGATCTCATTGCTGGGGAGCTTCACATTGGTTCCATGAAGCTATGCTGTTGGGGCCTGGGAGACAAAGGGAGGGAAGTGTGAGCAGGGCAGAAAACAGGAAGCCATGGGGCAGGAGCGGTGGCTTTGAAGGGCTCCTGGCCTGCCGCTGTGTGCACTGGCCCTTATCTGCCTTCCAGGAAGACTGTCCGTTCTCACCCCCTTTTAGCTGGAGACATGGGAATCTGGACTCTTGAATCTGGGGCTTGGGAAGATCACTCTCCATCTCCCCACTGGCCACATGAGGGAGAACAAGAGGTTTCTGGGATCCCTTGAGCCCAGCATCCGGCATCCTGCCTCCTGGCCAGCAGCAGCTGTCCTGTTGTATGTCCACTTCTGTTTCAGGCTGGTGGGCATGTGTAGACTCCACTCTGATCTGAGGGCATTCTCCTTTCTGCCAAACCCATACTCCCAGGCAGGTACGGGTGGCCCCACATTGCAAAAGGTGTGAATGGTAGAGACAGCCTTCAGGAACCTCTAGGTGATGACAGAGGAAACGAATGCTTTAGGGACTCTTGGACAGAAGAGTCCTGTGGTCATTCTGTGTCCAAGACTCCTCTGTCCATCATTCCCTCCCTCCTCTCCTGGATCACTTCCTGTGTAGGCAAGGCAACTAGTCCTAAGATGTGCTCGAGACTTCACAGGACCCAAGAGTTATTTTCTCTAACCTACCTGTGCACTTGTGTGGAGGAAGGTCAGGAGAGGGAGTCAGGTCTTTTGGAGCTGGAGTTTCACGTGGTTGTGAACTGCCCAGAATGGGTACTGGAACTGAACAAGGGTCCTTTCAAAATGAGCAAAGTGTTTTTAACCCCAGAACCATCTCTCCAGGCCCAAGAAGCTTCTTTCAAAATATAACTTTGACTTTATGATCCTTTGGATAGATTTTGTTTTTGAGACAGGGTTTCTCTGTGTAGCTCTGGCTGTCAGAGATCTTTCTCTGTAGACCAGTCTGGCCTTGAACTCAGAGTTCTGCCTGCCTCTGTCTCCTGAGTTCTGAGATTAAAGGTGTGTGCAACCACCGCCCAGCTTAGAATTATTATTATTATTTTTTTTTTAAGGAGAAAGAAAACCCATTCCTATTTGATTCTCAACAATAATAACTGGTAAGGGTTCACTTTTGTGATTCCGCATGTCCCTTTATTAACATTGCAGAAAATCCCTTTACATTCATATCACACAAAAGCACCAGCTGGGCATGGTAGCTCATGCCTGTCATCCCAGCATAGAGGAGATGGAGGTAGGAAAATCAGGAGTTCAAGGTTATCCTGGAGTACATAAGGAGTCTGAGGCCAATCTGGGGTACATAATGCATTATTTCAAGGTTAAATAAATAAGGTGAACCCCCCCCCCAAAAAAAAATCACGTACACTATGCGCAGTCATGCGATTTGTTTTTAGGCATTTTTGATACACAGATTCCTTCATACACTGCAAGTGGGTGAAGACATTTCCTGCCATTCTTTATGGATGGACAAAGCCAGGGACTGGAAAGAGAATGGCAAAAGTCTGGGTAAGCGAGGAGACTGACCATGGGCTGTCCAGGGGTCTATCTCTGGAGGAAAGACTATGTGGAAACCTTAATTGGCAGCAGAATTAGTGTTCACTAGTTAGGGTGTACAAAATTCGTGATTACATTTGGAATGCCTACACAGTCCAGCCAGCCTCCTCCTCATGTTCCCACAAGCTCTCAAAAACAAAACAACAACAACAAAAACCTTGTGTCTCTGTCAGGTCCCCGGTGGAGCCAAGTTTCTGGAGACAGCTTTTGCTGTCCTGGAGGGAAAGGAGCTAGGGACTCATGTTGTTGCAAAGTCAGTGAAAATAAAGTGCCCAGGGGCGGGGCTGGTCAGCATGTTCTCCAGTGGCAATGGTCCCTCTCTTTGGGGTTTTCTGGAATCCATGACCATCTGGGGTGAAGAGAGGATGCAGAAAGGACACCCAAAAGTGCCCCTAATTGCCTTTATTTAGGGTTCCCTGTCCAAGTCGCATGCGACCTGTTACACTGATCTTTATAAGACTGCTGTCCCAACCACCTGAGCTGGAATCCCCCAAACTCTTTCTCATGCATTGAATAATGTACCGGGTGAGCTTCAATGAGAACAACCTTCAGGGTTCACTTAAATTTCTTCCCTGTGCTTAGACTGTACCAGGATTCTGACCCCAAGTAACCCTTGCTTTTATTTTGGCCATAGCATTGTTAAGAGTAGGGCTCTCTGTCCCTGTGATCTCAAGGAAATCCATGTTAGCTGAGATACCTGTCTTTGACATGTATTTCTGGAATCATTTTGGGCTGCCAGTCACAAGGTGCAGGGAACATGGGCATTATCTGCGACCAAGGGCCGGGTCTGATGGTTTTTGCTCATTTTTGTGGGCTAGGGCTTGAGAACCTAGCTAATTAGCACTAAATGGCAGAGGAGACTGGGAAATGCAGACCAGCTTTCTGCCAGGCAGGAGGAAGCTGATGAGTTTTGGTGAGCAATGTTCTCAGGAATTCCCCCACACTGGGCAGTCTCTACTGTCCAGTCTTCAAGTCCCCCTTGGCTCCTGTCTTGGCCCAGGCATCTGGGCCACACTTGGCCAACTGGAAGCTTTCACCCATAGTGTCTGAAGTTGAGGGGCATTCACCAGGGCAGACTGAAAGAACAGGCATAAGCGGATTACTTCTGTGGCAGAGGATAAAACCTTCCTGCTCCCCCTGCTGCAAGGACGCTAGGAGCTAGTTCTTTGTCCACCTCCATCATGCCAGCCTTCTGCTGCTCACCAGAGCTCTCTCATACCAGCCGATGAGCTAGTTGATTAAATAAGACAAAGATGTTGCTAGAGCTGCAAGCAAAAAATGTTCACCCATAGGGCTGGATGCTGGGTGGGGGTGGGGTTCATACTAACTCATCTTGATGATATGTCATGCCAATTGAGAGCTGGCTGGCAAGTTCTGTCCATCTCTCTGTGTGTCCTGTTCAAATGCCCTCCTCTAGGTCTTCTGGAGAACAAGAG
>NW_026590062.1:16629442-16652814 GCF_907164565.1 Psammomys obesus | reverse complement strand
AGATAGACAAGACAGAGACAGAAATAAAGACAGAATGTGTGTGTATGAGAGAGGGAGAAAGAGAGACAAAGTATGTATGTGTGTCTGTGTATGAAAGACAGACAGACAGAAAGACAGAGACCGTGACTGAACAGAAAAGCATCCAAACAAAAGAAGAGTCATCAGACTGGGAATTTATTACTCATGGAATTTCATTCCTGTGAGCAGAGTTGGTTTATTCTTACGTGTGTGTGTGTGTGTGTGTGTGTGTGTGTGTGTGTGTGCGCGCGCGCGTGTGCGCACTATGTATGTGCAGGTGCCAGCGCAGGCCAGAAGAGGTCATTGGATTCAGTGGAGCTGGAGAGGCAGGTGTTTGTGAGCCCTCATGTGAGCTAAGATTCCAGCTTTCTGCAAGAACAGCAAGTGCTCTTATCTGCTGATCCAGTCTTCAGGCCCACGAAGCATTTTTATTTTTAAAGCACAATGCTACACCAGTGTAATTTTATTCGGAAACAAACCCCATGGGAAAGAATTGCAAGGTTCAGTCAGAATGTAACTTACCAAAACAGAGCAACCCGAACCCCAAATCTATCTAAAGTAGAACAACATTCCATGATGAGTTCTCCCAAATAGAGGTAGGTAACAGGCCGGGGAGGACACTATGTTGGCACACGAGCCACACGGGTTCTCATGGGTCGGCTTAACTTGCACCAGGCTTAAATTTTTAAACTGTCAAAATTGAAAAGCCAAGAAAGATCAAGTCAATGTTTTAAATTTATTTTTTATAATTTTGAGAATTTCATACATGAATACTGTATATAATTCCTACCCCCCCCTCTCTCCCACTTCCAACTCTACCCAATGTCTGTTTCCCTCTCTCTCATGGCTTCATTTTCTTTAATTATTATTGTTATACATATATGCACATATAGATATACAAAACTCACAAGTACCAGTTTTCCTCATATGTTCATATGTTTAGGGCTTGGAGTTGAATAACCAACCTATCAGGCCTTGTCCATAAAACCTGGTTCTCCCTTTCTCAGCAGCCATCGGAGGGTGGGGCCTTGTGGCATTTCCCCCATCCATGTGGCATGGTGGTGCTGACTCTTTGCTTTCCTCGAACAAGCTGGGATCCTGTTAGTACACAGCTTTGAAGCTCCACGATGACTCCCCAGCAGGGGAGGCTGGCAGTGCCTACAGGTCCTTAGACACCTGCTTATCCATTCATCTGTTACCAGCCCAGCCTGTGTCTGCAGTCCCCAGTTTGGGCACTGTGAGACACCAGGACACGTGGCTGTGTACCTGAGCAATGAGGAGCTACTCTGATCCACAGAGAGACACTACCGAGCACACCCCACCACTCTTCTTCTTTGTCCCCCTCCCCATTTTGTGACTGAGAGGAGTTCTAGCCCCCTTCCTAACCCTTTCTGCCACTATTCTCCCCCTTGCCAGGTTTACCCTGCATCCCCTGTCTACAAGTACAGGTGGAGGGAGGCCTCTGCAGTCTCAGTGGCTGGGAAGAGCGCCACGCAGGTGGATCATAATTATTACCTGGAACCAAATTACTTTTAATGACTTCTGGTAGTTTCCCAGCCTGGTTCCAGCCCCCACCCACCAGGGAGGAAAGTTTAATGGCCCGGGGATAGTTGGTAATCCTGCAAGTATTAAACTGCTTGGCCAATGAGGGGGAGGGCACTTAAGAAGCATTAGCCAGGATAAGCATCGAGGAGGGCACCAGGTTCTCACGCTGATCCAGGGAGCCATTATCTGAAGTAATGATATGAAAAGAAAGACAACTTTGGGTTGTTTGGCAGGGCAGTTTTCCTGAGAGCGAAATCAATTAGCCTGTGAAGTCTTGTTCTGAGACAGCAGCACACTCCAGACCTAGAAGGACCTCTGGGGAGGAAACACACATGCCTGTTCCAGCAGAGTTCAAGCCTAGGCTCCCAGGCTCTTCCCCTACTTCTTTAAATGCATAAGTATTTGCTTTTTACCCTCAAGGTCTGTTGCAACCAGTTTGACCTAAGGTTGCTGCCAGCTCCCGAGTCTTAAGAATTCCTTAATGTTTAGTATCTCAAAAACTGGGAATATAAAGATGTTGCCTTCTTCTCCACCAGCTCTTGATCCCTGGCCCCTGATCCTTGTCTCCTTACCCCACATTTTTCTTAATCTCCTGATGGTGCGTCTTTTTTGTCCAGTCCATCACATGTCAAAAGGCAGCCAATGTCGATTGAGTACTTAGAAAGCCTTAGACATAATAGCTGGTACCAGAGAGCTGAACAAGATCTGGTCTGCCTCTCTGTCACCTCTCAGAGCAATCCATTTAGTTTGTAAACCAATACACCTGAAGTACTCAGTGTCCCAGACTTCTCTGCAGCAGAGATGGTCATGTGACCCCGTCCTGAGCCATAAGGTAGATGCAAGCGGGTTGTGTGGTCTGCTTCACCAACAGTCACCCTCTTCCAAGGGATAGAGGTTGCCCCTGCTGGTCCTTTGACCTTGGGTCTTACCGTTCTGAGCATGGGTGCACTCTTCAGTTATCTTGAAGCCACAAGGACAAAGCCACATATGCATTCAGGAGAGAGAAGGGCCTGGTGTCCTGGACAGAGGAAGAGTCCTGCCTGTGGAATGCTGGTGACATTAGAGAACTAAACCTCTCTGAGTCTTGCATCCTAAGATTGCTTACAGTAGTTGGATCTCTGCATTGTGTCTGAACCTCACTTTAATCACAAGAATAAATCACCCCAGAATCACCTTGTTTCTTGTGCTATTTCACTAAGAATGTGTGGACATGCTGGTGAGCTGCACAGTCACATGCTCTTGCTCTGAAAATACGAGAGGCAAGGCTGGGCTCCCACATGACGCATCCGCAGGTGACATTTCTATGTCATAGGATTCCAACAGTGAGAGCTTGGCAGAATGAGGGGGGTCTACATGGGCCTTCTGCACCTCGTCCCAGAGCCCTTCATGCTGGTGTCCTTCCACTGTGGTCTGTGGGAGAAGTCACAAACAGCCCAGATCCAAGGGCAGGAGATGATGACTCTTGATTACTCAGTGAGAAAAATCAGAGAAATGAGGTCTGCTCTCAGACCCTACAGCCTTTAGGGTCACTTTCAAGAAGTTTCCCTTCAGCACCCGGGCCTTCCTAAGGTTTCCCACTGAGTAGCTTTAGAGACATTCATTTCGCCTTTAGTAATGCATTGTTTGACATTTGTTCCCTCCAAGTAACTGTGGGTAACTACCCAGACTTTGAAGCGACCTCTTGTCTGTGGAGCTGGTCATCTTTGGGGCACTGATGCCATCTCTCATCTTTGGTTCTCCCTAGTTACGTCTTTTCTTCTTTGTCTATGGAACAGATGTTTTAAAGGGATCAGGAGTGTGGTCTTTAGAGCCCAAAGAGCTCACTGGGACCTTTGTTAGGAAAGATGAAGTTGTAATGACTGTTAGTGACCGAACACGTGCAGACCTCTGCACCCTACACAGGGCAGGAAATTGTGCTTGAAACAGTGTCTACCATCATTGTTACCACCACCACCATACAGTGTCATCACTGTAACCGCATCACCCTTGTCACCAATCAGGAGCCTCAACATCAGCAGCACCATTATACGAGTCACCACAATGATCATTGTTATCATCACTGTAACAATCGACATGATCATTACCATCGGCACTGCTGACATCATTATCACAATTGTTATCACCAGGACCTTTGCCATCATTGTCACCACCACTATCATCACCACCACCATCACTCTCACTGTCATTATCGCCCTCAGCATGACTATCTTCACCATCATCATCATCACCATTACCCCATCATCACAAATATCAGCATTACTGTTATCACCATCAGCACCAACATCTTCAGCATCACCACTGCCATCATCACATCCTGCCACTTCCCTTTTATACATCTTCACTTTCCCTCATACACATCTGGTTTTCCTTTGAATAATCTTCAGTAATGGAGCTTCGTTGAGAGTAAGTACTGTCACTGTCAAGACCTATTTGGTTAAGAGTCAGGACAAACAGACATGAGTAAACAAACCTCTTCAGAAAGTCTGGAGAGTGTTTGGAGAATTTTATCATAATTGAAATCACAGTAGGAGGGTGATGATGTAGTCCTCCTGGGCAAAGAGGAAGAGCATAAGGATATTGCCAAGGCTGGCGATACCAGGACAAGACTTTTATGATAAGCTTGAAGGCCAACTCTCTACATGCTTCACTGGGGCCCTGGGCATCATCTCTGGTGGGTCAACTTGACATTGGATTCAGTTTGGGGTGGGCGTTAGTTACTTACCCAGGAGAAAATAGACCAAGATGTCTCTAAGGATGTCTGCTAAGATGGACAAACTCCACTTTTATCCTTAGGATCAAAACCAGTGAATTATTTAAACAAGAGATCTGCTTTGGCCAACTGTGATTGTCATGAGAGAGAACACCAGAGATTTTCATCCAAGCCCAAAGGGACTGTTAATGGGAATTTTCCCAAACTTTCCTCTGCTGACTCTGAGAAATAAATGGCACAAAGGGGACATTCTACTTGTGTCCTTCACCTAGTGGTGGGGATGTATGGGTGGGTAGATGCCCTTAGACGCCAAAGGTGGAGTTTCAGTTATAAGCATCTGTGAACCATCCAGTGTGGGTTCTGGGATCTAAACCTGGGTCCTCTGGAAAGAGCAGTATATGCCTGTACACTCAGAGTCCTCTGTCTAGCCCCGAGTGCTTTGTTATCACATCCAGGTGCTGTTTAGCCGTGCTACATGCCAGGATGCTGCAAAACAAGCCATTCTCCCCACAGTGGACGCTGTCTGCTGAGGGCAGAATCCCAAACCCGAGCGTTCTAGTTTCATTTCTGTTGCTGTGATAAAATACCTCAACACAAAGTAACTTAGGGAAAGGGGGTTCATCTGGCCTATAATTCCAGGTTACAGTCTACCATTGAGAGGAAGTCAGGAACTCAAAGCAGTTAGTCATATCGGTAGTCAAGAGCAGAGAGAGAGAGAGAGAGAGAGATTGGTGCTCAGCTGGATCTCTCTACTTTTTTAAAAAAGATTTATTTATTATTTATATAATAAACAGTATCCTGTCTGCATGTGTGCCTGCTCACCAGAAGAGGGCGCCAGATCTTATCTTAGATGGTTGTGAGCGACCACGTGGTTGCATGGGATTTGAACTCAGGATCTTTAGGAAGAGCAGCCAGTGTATTTAACTTCTGAGCCACTTCTCCAGCCCAATAGTGTAAGGTCTAAAACTAGGGGATGGTGATGCCACCTTCAGACTGGGTGTTGCCACATCTATCAAGGCAATCAAGACAATCCCCTACAGACGTGCCCTCAAGCTAATACCTCAGGAGCCTCTCTTCCTTGGTAATTCAAGTTTATATCAAGTTGAGAATTAGAATTAACCATCACACCGAGTCTGTGGTCACTTCTGCTTCCCTGACACTAGCGAGGATTCTGAGCCGAAGTTTGCATGAATTCTGCTGTAGGCTTAGAGCCATATAAAATAGGAGTAGGAGATTGGCCGGACGTACATTGGGGACTCTTCTACACTGCTGTACATGTCAATGACTAAGAATTTCATATTACTCTTGATGACGGACTCGCGTGAGCTTTTCTTTGGGCTGGTGGTACCATCCTAGTTTGAAAGCAGATGTCAATTTTTCAGCTTGCCCAAATGCATCACTTAAAGTTTTACTTAATATCATTGCCTGTTTGCCCCGGGGCAAAGCCAGAGCACAGTGAGGTTTTACACGGTGGATGTACAGAGTGCGAGCACTTACAGGCAGCATTTATGGACTCTGCAAGTCTCTTCCCAACCGGAAATGTTCTGTTCCACCTGTGAGCTTCCCACGGCCAGGCCGTGTGCACTGTCTGATACACACATTCCAAACACCAACTGGGAAAAAGCAGCCTTTGCATGGCTGATTGCCTCAGTGGTGGCCTTGCTCCCCTCCCTGGAGCATTTCTGGTGGTTTCTAAATGCACTTTGAAATTCTCAGCAATTCCATTCTTCACGAAGCATGAATGAACTCCTCTTCCTTCAAGCTAGATTTGAGTGGCTCCTAAGTAGACAAGGATGATGGAAGTATTGGGATGTGGCTACGTCATCAAACACTATATCATCAAAGAGTGGTGGCTTCTTTCTTGCCCTCTCTCTTGAATTCTTCAACTAGGGAAAGCCAGATGCCCTGTCATTACAGCATTTTCATGCATCTCCTTAGAGAGGACCACATGGCCACATGGAAGTTCGCCATTTTGAAAAGAGATCCTCTGTCTCCTGCTGTAGTCCAGATTTAGCCAATATCAAGAGAGACTCAGAATTAGAGCCATTTCCTAGCACAGCCATGTACCCACACGTTCCTGACTCAGAAGCAAAGTGTTATGCCCAGTTTTGGGATACTCTGGGGACACCATGTTCATACCTGCCCCTTTCCTCTTGAGGATCTATGCCCTTGGGGGTCCCACTGCCTCTAGAATGAGAACAATGACTACTACAGTGGTGCAATGAGGACCAGCTTTCAAGGTCCTCAGAGGCCATTGATAACACTAAGTGATCTCATTCTGGGGCAGACCAGAGATTCCCCAGGATATCACTGACAAGAGCCTCACAGTGCTTACCCACGCCTGATAGTGTAACCACAAAACATTCTCACCTTTATAACTTAAGCTCACTGCCCTAAGAACTTAAAGATATGAAGCCCTTGAGACTCTTAGATATGCCTTGTCATGTTTGAATTAAAACAAACAAACAAACAAACAAACAGACAAACAAACAGCTCCTGCTTGAGGCTTCCTGTGTCAAAGTTGATGATAAACATACAAACAGATGTACACCAGGGGGTGTTGGTTGACAGGAGGAACATGGTGTTTCTCTCGGTGCTTCTTCCTGTTAGCTTAGAAAAATTTCTGCTTTCTCCTCTTCTGGCCCATCATCTACTCTCATACGGAAACACGAAGCCTAGCACATTCAGATTCTCTTTTTCCATGAGGGCATCTGGCTCCTCAGAGTTCCTATGTGGAGGTGTGTGTGTGTGTGTGTGTGTGTGTGTGTGCGCACGCACATGTATGTCTTTTCTCAGCTCCGTCCCCAGGCAAGCATCCAGGATACGGCTGACACCTCTGTCTACCGAAAGTAGGGCAGCCTTTGTTATTGTCATAACCTCCGCAGGGGTGGGTCCGAGCCTCACAGTAGGCGTTCAGGGCCCTCTGGGCTGCGTTGGGAGGTTGGCGAGCATACAGTGGATCTGGGCTCCGATCAGAGACAACAAACACTGCACAGGATGCTTAGGTGATTGCAGTCCTGAAGCCGGGTTTGAATGCGGTTTCTGTTTTTAACTCGGCACCTTTGTGACAGTTAAGCAGAGGTTTCTGCAGACTTTCAGCTGACTGCAAGCTGTGGCTAGATGGGGCGATCAGTGTTCTGCGCAGGATGCTGAGATTATGACTGACAGTCTAGGAGCTAGAACATGGGCTTGTTTTCATCCCTTTCTTCTCTCCTTCCCTCCCCTCCTCTCTCTCTCTCTCTCTCTCTCTCTCTCTCTCTCTCTCTCTCCTTGTGAGGGTGAGGTAGGCTCTTATTCTATAGCTCAGTCTGGTCTCAGACTCACAGCCATCCTCAGTCTCCTAGTTCTGGGATATTCCCAGAGGAGGCAGTGTGCTGCTGGCTTGGCTCTTCTCAGTACTGCCTAGCTAAGTTCTTATTTACACTTTGCCTCGGTTTCCACATCTGTACAAGTCATGTGACAATAGCGTCACCCTTATACGGGAAAGTGGTATGGTCTGTGCGTGTAATTTGTAATGTAATTTATAAAGGGTAGTGATCTAAGGATTTAGTTCATTTTAACTCCTCTTTGTATTTGTAGTTTTAAAGGTTTCAGGGGATGGGCTATGTGCTCCCATTCTTACTCACTTCTGGTGTCTGCAAACACTCAGGCTGTTGTTTATGCTGGCACTGGACCAGGGTCTAATAATCTGGCTTGAAGGAGCCACCTTGTCATTGCTGTGAGATTACAAGAAACAACAAACCTTGCTTTATGTATATTAAAATTAGGTTCTTAGTGGGAGGGGAACAAATAAAAGCTATGACACATGTGTGAGGATACCATGATGAGATCCATTATTTTGTATGGTAACCTAAAAAAAATGAATTTTTAAAAATCATGCTTTTGAAAAGGAAATTTAATTCTTGAACACACTTTGCTATGCAATTAAAGGAGGGGGTGATAAAGCAGGAACCAAGCAACATGATTGGCAAAGCTGTGCCATGGAGGCCAAGGCCCTGCAGCAAAGCATGGCCCAGGCCTGACCTCCAGAACCTCAGAATGTGACATCCTGGGATAGAGAAGATGATGGTATGGTGGAAAGATGCACAACCACTAAGTAATGGACAGATCAGTTCGATGGACAATGGACAGGGAAGTGGGCAGGCAGATGGTGAATGAGCAGATAAATATGACAGATGGATGGGTGACTGAACAGGTGAATAGACAATATATAGATGGAGGGACAATGTGTGAATGGGCTGACGGACAATGAATGAATGAAGGAGGAATGGAGAGTAGATGAGGAGACAGACAACGGATGGATGGATGAAACATGTATCTCATTTCAAACTGATCCATAGCCAGTGACAGTGACTCAGGAGGAATCACCAAGTATTTATTTGTCTAGTCCCACAAGGTTTAAGAAAATGGGTCTCATCATCACACTTTTCTTTCTCAGAGTGTCCAGGGTCGCTAAATTCTCCTCTGGGGCCCAGAATTGGCAGGCATCACGATGAGGGTGTCAGAAAGGAAGGATGGATGAAGGTATTCATCCCATCAGATGGAACAAGATGTTCTAATGCAAAGAGGAGGGACAAGGGATGTGAATTTCCTCAACCTAGCAGTATCCATGGGGGTCAACATGCTGGCCTACAGCTCTCAGTAGCAGTGTGTGGAGTTTGTATGGGAGAGATTTCAAGAGGGTCTTATCTGGAGACAGACTGGTTAGTCTGGGTATACTATTTGGGTATCTTGGGAAAACTATTTCAGCATCTACTGTCTTCATTTTGGTATCTGTGAACTGGTCTCAAGAGGTCACTAAGATACTTGATAAGCAAATAAAAAATATAAACAAAAAAAGAGTTTGAACGGGGGTACCCAGTATGTGCGGATAATGTAACTCCCCAAAGCCATACGGTATATCAAAGGAAAACAATGCCAGGGGTATAATTGTTGGTCAGGGGGCTCCTGAGACGCCCCTAACACAGGTGCTTGCTACTGCTGTTGCTTGCCCACCAGATGAGATAGCAAGACTCTATTGCTGAAGACGCCACTGGCCTTCGTCTGAAGACATAGAGAAACTTTCTCTGTGCTGGCTAGCTTTCATAGTATCAAAAGGTGCTGTGAGAGCTGCAGCGAGATGCTGTCCTCAGGGGTCTTACTCAGCTGTAGAGCCTGTGTGTAACTATACTGACCAGCTAGGCAAGATGAACCTCTGGTGCAATGGTGGCAGGTCTGTTATAACCAACCACTTTCCGGTTGGATTTGTGGCCTGCTCCACAGGAGGAAGGTAGTCATGTCTGGTACCCTAAACCTAGTCACAGACAATGATGGACAACCTACTGCTGTCGGCTTGCTACACGGACATGATGCACCTGTCAAATGGCTTTCTATTGTGTTTATGCCATAGATCCGTGCTGCAGCCAGCCTTGGTCAGAGAAGCTTCTTTTTGCAGTGGGCAGTGGTAACTGCAGAGATGATTAAGAACAACTGCTGAATGACCAGCCATAAAGGGGACATCTATAACATGAGGTTTAAGAAACATCATGGAAGACGAGGTGGAAAGAGTGAGTGTAAGAGCTGGAGGAAAGTAGAGGAAGAGAGTAGAATGCTGATTTCTGGGTCTCACCTGGCTGTTGTACTCTTAATTCACAGTAGGGTAATAAACCCATGAAGAAAGATTCCTTTGTTCCTCTCTCCCTAATTTCCTTCCTTCCTTCCTTCCTTCCTTCCTTCCTTCCTTCCTTCCTTCCTTCCTTCCTTCCTTCCTTCCTTCCTTCCTTCCCTCCTTCCCAAATCCTGCTCAGTTGCACCCCCTGTAGGCCACGTGAGGATCTACATGGTGAGTCATCAACACCCTGGGGCAGGTGCGGCAATGTTTCTGCTCTGGCTGAAACAGTGAAAAGAGAGGCAGAGGTTTGTAAACACCAATCCTTGGGTCTCACCCCAAACAAAGGGATAAAAAAGAAATCCTTGTTTGTCTTGAGCATCAGCGGTTTTTAGAAAGAGGTCCCTCGTATTTACCAGTTCGAGCTGCGCTGCAATTATCCCTCATGGCTGTGGTTCCCTTCCCGTCCTCACTGGAACACGCGCTTCCTACTCCACACAGCAACCCAGGTGTGGGGCCTGTTGCTGACTGCATCCTGGAAGGCCCTCAGTGGAAAGAATTTATTTTTAATTCTTTATGGAGACAGGGTTGCATGTGGCCCAGGCTGGCCTCAAACTAACCACGTAGCCCAAGATAAACTCAAACTTCAGATATTCCTGCCTCTGCCTCCAGAGTGCTGAGATTACTGGTGTGTGCCACCATGCCCACTTCATGCAGTGCTGGGGATTGAACCTATGGCTTTGTACGAGCAAGGCAAGCTCTCTACTATCAGAGCCGTGTCCCCAGCACTCCCCACTTGAAATTTTAATAGCTACACCCAGTTGCCCAAAAAGTGTCTGCTAATTCACCCTGTCTCTGGTCAGCGTGGCTTCTCTGCTTCCACCCGATAACATCAAACCTGAGTAGTTTTACCCATCGGATAGAGCAGGTTTTGTTTTTGTTTCTTCTTAAATGGCACCGGTTTAAAAATAGTGGGGAGGACTCTGCCCACCGGTTTGGCAACCTTGAAGTGAGTGAAACAGGTTTCAAGACGTCTAAAACCACACAGGGAAGGGTAGAGACAAGTTCCGGGAGGACTGGGTCCCATTGCACCCCACCGTGTCCCTCAGGGCTGCATGCGTCCTTGAGTGTAAATGAGGAAGGTGTTTCTGTAGCCTGTGAGGCAGGTGTGTGTGTGTGTGTGTGTGTGTGTGAGAGAGAGAGAGAGAGAGAGAGAGAGAGAGAGAGAGAGAGAGAGAGACAGGGCTGTGGTGGGGCGAGGCACTGTCTGTCTGGAAATGGCAGCCTTTTCAGAAAAGATGGTTTCTGTTCTAAACTGGTAGGTGAACTGGAAAGTCGAACACACGCACTCCAGACCCTGTATGCATTTACATGGTCTCTGGTGCATGTGTGTGTGCACGTATGTGTGTGCATGTTTGTAAGCATATTTCTGTGGTGGTGTGTCTGCGTGTGGTATGTTTTTGTGTGAACCTGTGTGTCTTTATGGAAATGTGTGTCTGTGTGTGGTATGGGTACCTGTGTTCATGAGTGTGTGTGTGTGTATTGTGTGGATATGTGTGAGTTGTGTACTGTGTGGTACAGGTTGTTAAAATTCCTTCCCTGAGGGAGACAAAGAACTGTCTCCTCCTTCTAAGGCCCCAACAAACTGAGGTGTGATTCCATCAAAGTTCATTCTGGGCTACCAGTGCTTTTATTAGGCTCACTTACAGGGTAGTGGGTGAGGGGTTACAGGGAGGAGCAATCACACTGAGAGATCCTCACCCAGCAGAGGTGACTCCCCTCAACCTTGCGGGCCTCTAGCCCCTCCCCCGAGACCATGTGCAATTAGAGCAGAACAGAATACAGCTGTTTGAGAGGGATGGTTGGCTACCCAGGTGAGGGCCACATGACCTTCCCTGCCCCTCTTTCTGTGTGGGAAGGCCGGAGTCAAGAGGCCCAGCTGTAATGTTCTTCTGCAAGCAGGACCAGCAGAACTCTTGAAGATGGGGGTAGTTTGGTTCAATGGACAGTCCCCTACAACAGCAAATGGGGCTATGTGTCTGGTGTGTGGTATGTGTAGTATGTATGTTTCTGTGGTGTGTGTGTGCAATGTATATGTTGTGTATATGTGTTGCATGAGTGTGTATGTGTAAGATAGAAGGACAGACAGTATCTGCAGTACCTGAACAAAGGGCCCTGGGATTTCTCTGCAACGTTTTGGATCATTAAGTCCAGAGTATATCAGAATAAAATACTTTAAACAGCTTTCAGTTTCATAGAATAAATATGCCTTGCTGTCAATTGCCTTAGTGCAGGTGGGCTCCAGGCTCAAGGCTGGAGGACTCTGGGAGAGGAAGCTTTTAGGGGCTGTGGGTAGCTGGCCATACTATGGAGGCACTGGTAGCCTTGGTGGCTTGGGTTCCCAAGAGAGCATGGGGTCATCAGCACCTCCGTCTGCCAGAGAAAGGAGAGCAGTTCTGCCCTCAAAGAAAGGCCACCGCTGCCCGCTAAAGCCTCTGGGACTGAAGTTCAAAGCCACTGCCCTCCAGTTCTGCCAGAGCGGCTGTTTGGTTGGGGATTTAGGGGATTATTCAGTCCTTGTTGAAGGCATTGGGTACCCAGGCCTCAGGTGCAAAGAGGCCTTTGATAAGCGCCAGCTCTTTAGGGGCCCAAACAAAGGGAGGACAGGCCAGCTGGGCCGCCCAGGAGGGGGCCCCCACTGTTGATCCTTCTTTCTAGTCTTAGGAAAACAAATACTTGATATTCCAAAGGCTGAGTAAACTCATTAGAAGGATCTTGGGCTTCCTGCCTCCATCCTCTCCAGCTCTGAACACTTTTGGGCCAGCTCTGTAGCAGGGGGAGGAGCTCAAGCCCTCTTGCTAGCTCCCCAGCTCCACACTGCAATCCTGTCACAGGACGCTGGGGTTGCAGTCTCCCCTACCCCATCCTGCTCCGTCCGAATCAGCACAGGGCAAGGATGACAGATACAGCACCAGTGGGTAGACCGGCTCCAGGAAAATGCAAAGTGATTTTCTTATCCAAGATGGGGCCTGAGCAGCTTTAGATGCCCCTCCCCCAAGAGGCTATTCTTTTGTGCTTGGGTATCAGGCACCCTGCTGTACCCTTCTCTCTTAAGGACGGTATCACTCTAGATCAGGGGCCACTACAATGCGCTCATTATAAACTGACCGCTTCTTCAAAGACCTTGTGCCCAAATGCTGCCGGGATAGGGGTGCCAGGTCAAGGCTTCAGGTGGAGCTGGGAGCAATTCTGCCATGGGGAGAAGCCTCACTGTGGATCAGGTGTGTGTGTGTGTGGGGGGGCACTGTGAGTGCTGCTGGAAGAAAGAATATTGATCTGCGCTGGCACAGCCTTGAGTTGAGGGGGAGCCCTGACCAGGGCTTGGGGGAGTAAGGCAGATGCTGCCGAACGCTGGCTCTCGGGTGGGGGAGCCACCTCTGCTCAGCCCCAGCTTCATCCTGCCGGAGACAAGACTTCCCATGGTCACAAGGATGGTGCAGGTGTGGGCGGAATCCATCAGTCTCTCAACGTTGACAGCTCAGTTTATAAACAGTCAGTGGACCATATGAGACACGTCTGTAGAGCAGGTGTGTACCTCAGCTCAGGTTGCAGCATGTGGTTTCAGCAGAATTTAAACAGGAAATGGCAGGGCCAAAGGCCTGAAGTGGAGAGGGCTCTCCATCCCAGTATCGTGCACCTGGGCACACGTCGAGCCAACGTCACTCATCCCCTGAGATGCCACAGGCGTGTATAAGCCTCATATGTGTGTGAGCGTGCATGTGTGTATTCATGTGTGTGTCTACACGCATCAGACACACAGGCATGCGTGTGCTTATGAGTATGCATGCGTGTGCATGCAGGCCTCTCTGCACCTGCATGCGTATGCTTATGTGAGCATGCGTGTGGCAGTGCAGGTTTGCTTGCGTATATCTGGAACTGCATGCAGGCATGATGGTGTGTGCATATTCTTTAAAATATTTTGATGATTCCTTTTTATTTTTTTTATGTGCATTGGTGTATTGCTTGTATGTGTGTCTGTGTGAGGGTGTCAGATTCCCTGGAACTAGAGTTACAGACAGTTCTGAGCTGCCATAAGGTTTCTGGGAATTGAACCAGGATCCTCTGGAAGAGCAAAGATACACATTCGCTTATGGGCAGGTTTGTCCATGAATGTGTGTATGTATGTATGTATGTATGTATGTATGTATGTATGTATGTATGTATGTGTGTGTGTATGTATGTACGTACGTATGTACATACACAGATGTGTGAATATATGCTTGCAGTGGCTCCTGAACACAGAGCACCTCAGGTCAATTTGCTAAATCTTGGCTGTGGGAAGAGGACAGGAAAGCGCGGATTTCTGCTTTAATAGCCAGATTCTCCGCTATGGCAGGGTCCCGAGTTCCTCTTAAACAGTGTGAATGCTGCTCCCTTGTGGCAGGTTTCAGACACTGCAGATAACCAGGCAATGGTCTCCAAGTGTCTGATGGGGGAGGCAGCCATAGGGTTGAACACCATGGTAGGTCTGTTGAGAGGCACCAATGCCCAGCTGTTTGCATGTTTTATGGATCTCAGTTTTCACAGGCAGGCAACCGAATCTGTGGCAAGTCTTCACACAGGGGAGGAACTTTTCTCAGAGTGGGCTCTGTGTAGCCTCCGGGCTGGGCACACTTCCAGTCACAAACAGACTCTCTTGGTAGAACCTAGACCCCTCAGTGACTCTCTGTGGGAATAGCAAGCTCACTGGCTTCTGCGTCAGTTTCTCCATTCACAATGGGTGATTGCAGTTCAGGGGAGTGTGAGGGCTGGGCAAGATGGCGCCTCTCAGGGCAGGCTCTCAGCCAGCTATGGAGAGCATCGGGACAGCACTGCTCACAGTGTCCCCGAGATTCGTCCACCTCAGCTTCCCGCAGGCAGTGTGGGTCAGGCAGAACATGGGGGGGTGTAGCACCACTCTCTGAGAAGGAGCCTCCTGACTGTGTCTGCTCAGGTGACACACTTTTCTTTTTATTAGCCTGGGGACAGGAGGGTGAGAGCATTCTAGGAGATGAGGGGCTTAGCTGTTAAGTTGGCAAGAAAATCTGTATAGAGTCTGTCAGCTGTCATCTATCTATCTATCTATCTATCTATCTATCTATCTATCTATCTATCATCTATCTATCTATTATCTATCTATCTATCTATCTATTTATCTATCTCATTTTTATATAGCTTCCATTCTTTATCAATCATCTGTTATCTATGTATCAATGTATTTATCTATCTATATATCATTCATCACTTCTCTCTCACACACACACCTGCAGACTGAGCTTCACACACAAACATACACACACAGGGGCATATTAAAATGCTACACTTTCCTGATACAAATGCTGAGTGGTAAAAGAATGAGACATGCAATCACGCTTATTACAAACTTTACTGAATGCATTTAATTCTCACAGACATCTTGTCTGTTTTTGCTGTACTCTGGAATCTACAGCCAGCCTCGGGTCACAGTTGACCAGCTGGTGTCATTTTGCTGATGGGCAGGTGCCTTTCTAACATGACTGTGGGGCCATCTCATGGAAGTAAAACCGTTATCGCATGGGGAGGTGTGCTTACGGTGTGGTCCTGGAGAAAGAATCCCAGAGTTCAGGAGTCCAGCAGGGAAAAAAACCTGTGCAGCTAACCATCTCCTCCGGGGTCGACCTCAGGCAGATATGTGGGAACCTGACCTTCATATGGGCCCAGCCATTCATTTGATCATCTTCCCTTTTTCTCTTGCTGCCCTGGTGTCCCTTCCAGTTGGGCTGGGCTCTGCCTTTCAGTGCTCTGGGCGGTTCCATAACAAGCTTATGTGGGTAGGTTCCCCTGGGTGAGTCCGTACTGGAATGGTATGAGCAGATCCCCTCAGCTCAGTCTGCAGGAGTGTGTGTGTGTGTGTATCTGTATAAGCATATGTGTGCCTATGTATACATATATGTGTGTATCTGCATGTGTGTATCTTTGTGGCGTGTTTATGTACATGTGTGTATGTGTGTGAGTGTATATATAACTTTGTATGTGTGTGTTGTATATGTGAGCATGCATGTATGTATTATGTGGTATGTGTGTATGCATGTTGTATGTGTGTATGCACCTGGTATGTGTATATGTTTGTATGTGTGTTTGGTGTGTGTGCTATATTCTTGCTTTCAGCCTCTCTCCACACAGCTGGAATTGGATCTTCAGGACCAGATAGATGTTCATTTGCTTAACTTGTGGAGAAGCTTCCAAGTGGGTCCTCAGAGAAACTGGCCCGGCCCCTCTGCCATCCCCTATGTCTTCCAGCATCTATCTGTTCCAGGGCTTCTGACCAGTCAGCTAGAGGGCTGTCTGTGGTTTCTTCTCTCCCACTGTCCCCTGGCATTTCGTTTCTGCTGTGGACGAACGTCTGTTTTTCGGTCAGTCATGCTCACGGCTCAGCAGGCTCTCGCAGCATGGATGAGCTTTGCTTTTCGTGCAGCCATTGTCCCAGCTGTCGCTCCAGCAGCAGATGAGTTCTCAAGTCCAGGGACTCTCTCATGATCCGAGTCTCCTGTACTCCACCCTTTGCAGATCATTCAGGCTCTGGGACTCCCCTGGGGCAGGGAGTGGGTGGGGTGCCCTCCACCCCATCTGTGGCAAGGGCTAATGGCACCTGTCCTGCAGGCCATCATTAGGATAGCTGTTAAGCCCCATTCCCATATGGGGAAATTCAAGATGCCTGAGCTACCTTCTTCCTTTGGATGCCGCAGCGGCAGCGTCCCACAGACATGCTTAAACTGTTAACATTTCTAAGTGTGCGGCGATGCTGAGATGAAAGGTGTCTCCTTGGGCAGGCCTGTTATTATCTAGATTCTTGCTTTCCAGTGAGAATGCTTTGGCGCTTCTCTGGGCTACTGGGGCAGGGGTGTAGAGGCCCCACTTGAAGGCTGGTTAATCTCCTCCAATCCCAGAATGCCCCCTGTTCCTTGCCTCATGTGCACCATTAAGTCTCTTCTGAGAGGGCGGCTGAGTCCGGTCAGCTCCCTTGAGCCATTTGCCAGTTCACAGGGTCCATTGTCTTCTTTCATTGCTAAGATATTAGGCTAAAATTCTGACACATTTACACAAACCTATTTGCATTAAAAATTCCACATGAGAGAGGAGATGAGGGCTGGGAAACCATGATCAGACTATATATAAAAAACATTGTTTTCGATAAAAAAGAAAACGAAAAATTTCCGTGTGATGGTAAAATAATGAGGAAAATAATGAACATCACCCAGGAGACCTTGCTGTTTCCTCTTCTGTTGGCTCTGGACTCTCTCCCCTCTAGGAGATGCCCTTCTCTTCACACTCAGTGCCAGGGCTGTGACCCGGCGCTGGCAGAGGCTCCGGCTTGAGAGACTTTGCAGAAATCAACCGTGGCTGGTGACCCTGCAGACAGCACCTCTGGCATCTGAGCCAGACCAGAGATTCCTCAGCTGGACCTTGCTGCGTTGCTTCCTGACTAAGGCGCTTGTGCGAACAATTTGAAGGAGGAGATGACTCTCCTAGATACCGATCCCGTGAAGGAAAAACAACAAAAGAGGACCCGCTGCGGGCCTGCCGTTAAGGAAACACCATACCGTGTCAGAGCAGGTTTCCCAAGACAGACACACTGTTGGGGAGTCCCGCTGGCAGTGGTATGGGTGTGGGCAGACTCTGATGGGGAGGCTAAAGGAGAGGGCTCAGGTGAAATCCTGCGCCCAGACACCCCCTCCCTCGCAGGAGCCCTTTGCATCCCTGACAGAAGCTGAGCTGCCAAAAAGACCTTCTCAACCTGGGGAGCCACAGGGGATGAGCCATTGACTGCCTCTCAGGGAGGCCTTGTGGCAGTCGCTTAGGTGAGCAGGTGACTGAAAACTGTCATGTTTTTGGTGACTGTTCAGGACGTGTGCCATTTACCTCCTTCCCATTCAGCAGCAGCAAGAGCCTGGGATAACGGATGAATCTTTTTTTTTTTTTTCCTCCTTTGATGGCTTCCTTTCTGAGCCAACTGTACTTTACGTGAGAAGCTGAGCCCTACAGTGCTCTGCCAGCCTGGGCGGGTCCTACTCACAGTGTGGGGAATTTCACACAGGCACAGAACAGAGGCAGAACTTCAAGGCTTCGTGGCCCATCCGATTTCCATCATACAGGTCCCCAGGGTGCACATCGTCGGCTTCTCATGAATCACTCGCAAAGAATCTCTCAGAATTAATACCCGCACTCGCCTGGCATCTTCTGAGAGTGAACTGGGCCTGTGGCTTAAGCTGTTAAAAGAACACCCAGAATACCCTGGCAGCTTTTGTCTGAGAGGGACAGAGGGGATTGCCGGCAGTGTACATTCTCAGAGGTTGGCCATGGAGACAGCCAGGACACAGGCTGGAGGGGACAGCAGAGATCCAGGGAGATGTCTGTCCGCCTGGCAGTGCTGATGCAATTCGGGCCATGAGAGAGGCTCTGACCCGTTGGGGACTGGCTAGCTTGAGAGAGTGTGCCCTGCCTTGTGGGGAAGTGTGTGGAGGGAGCTATTGCAGCGGGACTTTCCTTTCTCATTGCCTCTTGACTCGGGGAGCTTCGTCACTCAATTCTGTCCCTGCAGCAGAATACATGAGACAGTTCAGCTTACAAAGGGTTGTTATCCCAGCAGTAGAAGGTTTAGTCTTGTTACATGGAGTCTGTGAGGGAGGATGGTGGGGAGGAGAAGAAAGGACACAGTTTTTTTTGTGGCAAGGGTCACAAAGTAGAGAAAAGCTGCGCACACCACAGCCAGGAAGCAAAGAGAGGAAGAAGAAAAACAGGGTTGGGGTGATGTACCTGTGATCCCAGCCCTGAGGAGGTAAAGACAGGAGGTTCTGGAATTCAGAGTCACACCACAATACGTGAGGTCCTACCTCAGGGGTGGAGTGGGGAGGTCACTCCTCCATGAAATAAGGGCCTCCCATCAGGCCCTACCTCTTAAAGATTCTACAGCCTCTGGGTAGGGCCACCCTAAGTTGGGACCAGTCTGCTAACACATTGATATTAGGGAGAAGCTTCAGAGAAGTTTATCTCAAGCAGCCTCCAAACACAAAAATTTCAAGCTTTTAAAGCACTACTGACTTTTGGTTTCTCTGATGAAACATAGACTCGTCAGCACAAAGCCCAAAGCATGTTAGGAAACCCCAAAACCCAGCCTCTGAGAATCCACCGTGTGGAGAGCAGAGGCTGTGTCCCAGACAAAGGCTGTGGAGTCCCCTCCCTTCCAGGAGCATCTTTGTAGGGGTTCCACCGGGTTCACTCAAAAGCCAGACATTGCCAATGGATCCAAGACCCTCCAGAAAGACTTTGGGGTGGGGCGGGGAACATTAAGTCATCTCCACTCTACACTGGTGTAAGGTCGGTCACTTTAAAGTGGGGTGGTGGGCAAATGCCTCCGTAAGTTGCTTCTGCTGTGCTCTCTAACTTATTGGGGGACTCTCACATGCTGCAATCCTTTTGTGGTGTAACGAAGCAAGGCTGGAGAGCCACGGAGCAGAAGAGAAGCCCAGCTATGGTGATAGTAAATCCAAAGCATTGCTCTTTCCCTGGGAGCAGGCATCATTGGCTGGAGTCACTAGGACAGCCATAGCTAAGATATGGCTTGGAACTGAGATGAGGAAGGGGAGCTTTGGAAACAGCTAGCTGGTCTGATCAAGTTGCCCCAGTCCTGCATTGCTAAGGCAACAGGCAGTAAAACATTCAAGTGCTCCTAGATCGGCGATGTTCATCAGATGAGAAGCTTCATCCCCTACAAAACTTGTAGTCAAAATGGTACTCACTGTTTCAATACACAGAAAGCATTTGGACAGCATCTCACTGGTCAGTCTCTATGTCCCCAGGGCTGGGATTTTGGGGTGGGAGGCACTACAATAGGGTTTAACGATGTTGAGTTTTATGTTACATGTATAACTGTTTTGTTTGCATCGTGCATGTATGTGTACCGAGTGAGTGCCTGGTACCCGGGGAAGCCAGAAGAGGGCACTGGATTCCCTGGAGCTGGATTTACAGATGTTGATGTCCTCCATGTGGGTGCTATGGAAGAGCAGGCTGTGCTCTTAACAACCGAGCCATCTCCCCAGCCCCGCACGCCTGTCTTTAAAATGTGGGTTTTAAGACTCAAACTCAGGTCCTCATGTTTGTAAGTCAAGTCCTGAAAACAGTTCTCTTATGAAAACTATGCTGTCACATTTGGTGACTGGAAAAAGTTCCCGACAACCTCTGCTTTGCACAGTGCCGTCTTCTATGCCAGCGGTCCCCAACTTCCTAATGCTGTGACTCTTTAACACGGTTCCTCGTATTGTGGTGACCCCCCAAACATAAAATCATTTCGTTGCTACTCCGTAACTGTAATTCTGCTACTGTTATGGACTGTAGTGTAAATATCTGATATGCAGGATATCTGATACATGACCCCCCAAAAGGGGTCACAACCCACAGATTTCAAACTACTGTTTCACAAAGAGATGCCAAGGTCTGGGGCTTGCGGCTGAAACCTTAAATGAATACCCAGGACTCAAGATTCATGGCAAATTATCAAAATTAGGAACGAGGCCAGAGCAGAGAGTGGTACTGGAGCCTGAGGCAGAGGGACAAGCTGGAGCAGTCACCAGAACTACTTCCCAGCTCTGCTTCTGTGCCCAGCTTCCTCTGCGGTGGAGGGGGCCACCGTGTTTGGCAAGCTCTCTCCAGTCTAAGAACTGCTCCGAAATGGGGCCAAGTTAAGGCTCAGGGAAGAAACACGGTGACGTCCAGGGTCTTCACACGCCTGCCTCCTCCGTTTCTTCTATTCTCAGCTGCTTTAATGTTCTAGAAAGATGATCATTAAAGCCAGATATAATCACATGTGCGAGACCCTCAATTTTCCATTTGCTCAGGGCAGAATCAAGGCATGGGGACTTCTGGTTATAAGTCCTTGTTTCTTAAAACGCCTAACAAACCAAGCCAAACAAACCAAATCAAACCAAAACACCCAACTTTTTAATTTTTTTAAGTAGCTTTCCAGGACTAGGGTCAGAAAATAAGGAACTTCAGTGTTCTACTGAGCAATGCATATTTCCCAGCCTTCCGCTGTATCGTAAAACATGTCTATGTGTTTGTGACATACCGATGGCAGCTGCTTCTCGTTCTCTTGTGAAATTAGAAAAACGTGGCTCACCGTTTGAATTAAGACCAAAACAAAATTTAAGGTGAAAGAATTTAAGGTGCTTGAGTGCTTGTTCTCAGTGTCACCACTAGAGGGCACTATCCACTTCTGCTTTCCAAACCTGGTGCCCCAGCATCTTGAAAAGGTGTCTTGGGGCTTGGCTGTGGTGGTACACACCTTTCATCCTGGCCCTCAAGAGGCAAGAGGCAGGCAGATCTCTGGGTTCGTGGCTAAGCCTGGTCTGCAGAGTGAGTTCCAGACATCTAGGGCTATGCAGAGAAACCCTAGCTAAAATATATATATGTATATGTATATGTATATGTATATGTATATGTATATGTATATGTATATGTATATGTATATGTATATGTATATGTATATGTATATATATATTAATACACAGACATCTATATCTTGGACATTGATGAAAGAGGCCTTTATTTCTAGAGCAAAGGTGGATTAGAACATGTTTCTGCTACTTTATTCTTTCAGAGGTTACCCCAGCAAGCTTGAATATATATATTTGTTTGTTTAAATATATTTTTAATGAAAAAATAAAAAGCACCTGGTCTGTATTATTCTAGCAAATTGAAATCCCAAATTCTGGGCTTTTACCTTTATTCCACCTGTGTTTGTGCTATTTGGACCTTAGCAAGTAAGTTTTGATAAGAAAAATATGCAAAGGCTGAAAAACTCACTCGTGTTTTGAGGGTATTTTTGTTTGGCTGACATCACTCTGGGTGAATAAAAAAGCTGGTTTCTTAATATTCATTTGGGTTGTGTGGGGCACCATTACACAGCTGCTAAATTCGAGAGTGACCAGAGGCATTATGGGTAGCGTGAACAGCATCTTGCCCTATTCAGTGGCACGTGTAACTCCCGCTTTGTGATCGTAGCAGATGGGTGGGTCTGTACGTTCGACCGTTTTATGTGAATTTGGCACAAGCTAAAGTCATTTGAGAGGCGGGAACCTTGATTAAGAAAATGCCTCCACAAGATTAGGCTGTGGGCAAACCTGTAGAGCATTTTCTTAATTAGTGTTTAAGGTGGGAAGGCCCAGCCCACTGTGGGTGGGGCCATCCCTAGGCTGGTGGTCCTGGCTTCTATAAGAAAGCAGGCTGAGCAAACCATGGGGAGCAAGCCACTAAGCAGCACCCCCTCCCCCCGTGGCCTCTTCATCATCAGCTCCTCCTTCAACGATGAACAGTTCTATGGAAGTGTAATCCAAATAAACCCTTTCTTTCCAGCTTGCTTTTGGTCATGGTGTTTCATCACAGCAGTGGGAACCCTAACAAAGACAGGCTGCCTTGGGGACTGGATCTACGGTGCTCTAGGTAAGTATGTGGCAACAGCCTCCTGGTCAACATCAGTTCCTTGGGTCAAATTCCCTGTTTCTGTAAACTAGCCAAACACCGCTGCTTCCAGACACAGAACACTTGGCTCTCCACCCCTAAGCTCTGGGCATCTTCCCATCCTCCACTGGGTACTATGAACACAGCACAGAGAAACATGCCACTCAGGCTGGCACCATCATCACTTGAGACAGAGTTTCTCTGTGTAGCCCCAGATGTCCTAGAACTCACTCTGTAGATCAGACTGGCCCCAAATTCACAGAGATCTGCCTGCCTCTATCTCCTAAGTGCTGGGTTAAAGGTGTGTGCCACCGTGCCTGGATACAGAGCAACTCTTGTTGACTGTAGTCATGGCTTTTTTTTTTTTTTTTTGCTGCTGCTGACTACCAATTAAAATGGCACCTTTTTCACTGTCCTCACACTGGGCTCACTATGGCCATTCTACCTCTTGTGCTTCATTATCAACAAAGAAGGATAAGCCTAGAAGTATAGGGACAATACATTTGTGCACTGTGCAAAGATCGTCCCTGTATTGTTCAAATGCTGATTTCTGTTCTGGCAGAAATCTGATTACAGGCTGGACTTTGGTATTGTCATTATAATGAAGCGTCTCCTGACTCAACGCTTTGTAAACATTTTTCTCCATCGCCTTCTGATTGGCTAAATAAAAACCTGAACAGCCAATAGCTGGACAGGAGAGGAAAAGGTAGGAGCCCAGAATGAGAATTGTGGGGAGAGAAAGAGAGAGAGAGAGAGAGAGAGTCTCAGGTGAGGGCAGAAAGAGTTGCCATCAGGACAGGAATGAAGAAGGAGATGCCAGAGATTAAGATGGCAGGTAAAGGGCAAAATGGCTGAGGCAGAGGCCAGGCCAGTATTATTGGGTTGGAATAGATCAGAACCTGCTCAGCTATTGTACCTAAAGCTTATGATAGATAGATAGATAGATAGATAGATAGATAGATAGATAGATAGATAGATAGA
>NW_026590062.1:16596109-16629432 GCF_907164565.1 Psammomys obesus | reverse complement strand
AGATAGATAGATAGATAGATAGATAGATAGATAGATAGATAGATAGACAGACAGACAAATAAATGTCCCTGTATCATTATTCAGATCAAGGGCAGGCATAGAAAACCAAACATTTCTACAGAAGCAGGGCATTATAATCACATAGTGAAATAGAAATGGGGAGAAAAAAAATCCCCATATTATATCTGGGTGGCACCAAATTTAGCCAGCATTCCATCTCTCAGTGAATGTCAATATTTCCCCAAGTATTAATACTGCCAATGTACGTCAAGATATCTCACAAAAAAGCAAGCAAGATCACTTTCTATGTTATTTTAGACATGACCTCCAAAACCCAAGACATGAATTTAATTCTTTCCATTAAATCATAGAGCCAGACATTACCATTAGCCTAGAGGTAAACAACCAGGACAGGCATTTATAGACCAGGAGATGCTGGGGGTGGCTATAGATGAACCCCAAGTTCATTCTTCTGGTGGCTAGAGGTCAGTGGACCCCCTGCTCCAGCCCATCTTCCCCAACAGAACATCTGTGATAGTGTATCCATAAGACTTATTCAACGTTGCTGTGGTTGTCATGGAATTCATGGGTCATAGAGACATCGAAGGCCATGGAAATCTGATCAGACAGCGTGGAGGGACGTTTCCGTAGACAAATGACAGCCTTCTACTGAAGCGCAATTTGTTTTCCATACACAACAATTAGACAGTATTAGATGAATTAATTCATCGGATGTGCTTGGCGCCGATCTGACCTTGTTTTCTGTGACAGAATTGGAGAGAGCACAGTGCTGGGCTTGTAGCAGGCACTTGAGAAGTAAAGAAGCCAGCAGACTAATAAATGCATGGCCTGTGTCCTTGACTCCCTGCCCAGAGGTTCCTATTGACTTCCTGTGACTAGTCAGCTGCTGCTGAGATGGATGGAGTCATCTCAGAGCTCTGGGAGGTTTGCATACATAGCAGCAGCCTGCAAACCCAGAGGAGTAAGCCACGGATCTACTGAAATGCCCTAGAGTTGGCTAAAATGAACAGACATGCATGGCTGCTACCTAGAACCCATCGGCCTGCATTGTTAATGTTGACCCGTGTCTGCCAAAAGAGGGGGTGAGTGGCCTTGGAGAAGTTTCAGGGTGTACCCATGTTTTAAATTACTTTTCTCGCTGTGAACAAACCTGACAAGAATGAACTTGAGGTAGAAAGGGTCTGTTTCACAGCTCTAGGGATACCATCCATCATGGCAGGTGTGTTGGTAGGACCAGTTCCTGCCTATGATGGTGTGAGGGTACTTATGCACATCTTGGTGGGTCAGGAAACACAGAGACTAAAGCTGCTTCTTTGCCAGATTTCATCTTTCCCCTTTCTGTTCAGTCCAGGACCCCATCTTCCAGGATGGTATGGCTCACATTCTTGTCTTTCCTTTTCAGTTAAACTTCTCTGGAATTTCTCTCAAAGACATCCCCAATTGCAGGGCTCACTAACACTCTAGACATTTCTCAATCCAGTCGAGCAGCTAACTAAAACTGACCATCATAGCTCCTGTAGGTTAGCTCCTGTGTAGGGAGGTAGAGTGGTCCTCCAAGGGAAACAGCTAGGATTTTCAGTTAGGCTGTGCTGCTAGCAAGAGAACATCCTGAGAGGCTGTGGGCTGTTGATGTCCCATTGGAAAAGGAGGGAGTGGGAAGAGGGCTCGTTGCACACCCTTTTGAGTTTCCAGCCGCTCCTTCAAGCCGCTTGTACACAACCCTGCTCTAACAGCACACAGCTTCATGTCTCAGGGAGGGGCTGGTGTGTGTTGGCTAGGGAAGCCTAGGGAAAGGCACTCCACGTGCACAACCATGCGGGGAGCCATCATCCACGCTGGGTGAAGATCTCCTAGTGTAACTGCTTTGGGGTCACCCACACACCTTTCAGTAACCCCTCACCTGAGCTCAGCAAATGAGCCCAGTGCGCTCATCGGTCTCCTTTGGTGAGCTTTGGTGGAATCATACTTCTGTTTCTCTGGAACCTTCTGATGAGGAGGTAGGTATTGTTTATTCCCAGCATGACTGGGGATCTCATGAAAAATTCCACACACTGATTTCTTTGAATGAAACAGGGAATCTCCTCCACTTTAGGTAAACCTCCATGAGATTCTTTAAGTGACGGATTCCAAGTCACTATTGTCACAACACTGAGTTCTTCCATCCCTCTTCATCACCCAGCCCCCACTGTGAGTAACCCAACTCTGTCCTCTGTCACCCTACATTGTGTTCTCCACTTACAGAAGCTGACACCGAGAGAACACTATTTTATATACACTTATTTCAGCCTGACAGCTTCTGTTCTGAATAATGTTTTGAGTTCAAAGTTGGTGTGGGTCCTAGTTTCATTTTTTTATTGCCACAATAAAATATCCTGACAAAACTTAGGAGAGTTAGAGAAGAAGGGCTTTATCTCAGTTCATGGTTTCAAGTTATAGTTGGTCATTGTGGGGAAGTCAAGGCAGGAACTTCAAACAGCTCATCACATCACATCACATCACATCTACTGTCCAGAGCAGAGAGAGGTGAATGCATCCCTGTGCACTTGCTTGCTTGCTTGATCTTAGCTTCATTTCTTTACTTTTATACAGTCTAGTAAATCCTGCCTAGGGAATGGTACCACCCACAGTGGACAGGGTCTTCCTACATTAGTTAACTTAATTAAGACAATCCCTGTAGTTATGTCCACAGGCCAACGGAATATAGGGCATCCTTCATTGAGATTATCTTTCCAGTGATTCTAGGTTGTATCAAGTTGACAATTGAAGGTGCCAGCAGAGTATGTGTGGCTTTTTCCTCTGTATAAGAGACGTGAGTGGACAACTTTGGTATGATTGGTCTTCTCTTTATGGGGCCACATAAGGTATGATTTAATGATTATATGTTGTCTTCCTTCCTTCCTTTGTTTCTACCTAGAAACAATCTCCTCTGAGCTTTGTGTCTGTGTGGCATGCTTTATGCTTACAGAAAGTGTATCTGAAGAGCAGTGGGACCCAGCACCTATTCTAATTCCTTCAAATTTTATTACGAGGCTGAACCAGCCATAAAGCAGATTGACAGATATAGGGGAAATGAAAGCCCATATTTTACAAGCTAACAACATTATTTCACCTCACATTCCCACCTAGGGTGATGGATTGTCCTGACATTTCTGAATGAGGACAGACCCTTCGGCTTCTGAGATGAAGCCTGGCAGCCACAGTGATGAGTGTCCATAGCCCAGCCCATTTAATCTTCCCAAATGGTTCCCTATTCATGTTTCTTTCAGATGGTTTGTTTAAGGAGGGTTGTATTTCTAGGCTCCAAGCTGTTTATGACACCCAAAGGCCAAACTGCTTGAAGTAAGTCATCAAAGGTCAAGAAGGGCTGATCTGGAAACTCAGCTTCCTGTAGGCTGGGTTTCGGTCTAGACTACTGATGGCCAAAAGAGCCCACACGGGTGGTGGGGCTTAAACTATATCCCAGGTACAAGTCTCAGCATTCATCCTCCAAAATGCATTGCTTTCTAAGGATGGGAGGCAGTGGCACCAAAACCATTATTCTATGTGTGTTGGGAGGAGTTCATGTGTGGGCACACATGTATAGAGGTTATAGGTCAACCTTGGGTGTCATTCCTCAAGTGCTGTCCACTTTGTTTCTTGAGATGGATCCTCTCCTTGGCTTGGAACTTGGGGATTAGGCTAGTGTTTGAGTGAGCCCCAAAGACCCACCCAACCCAACCCCCCCAGTGCTGGGATGCCAAGCACACATCACCAAGCTTGGCTTTTCCACATAAGTTCTGGTGTTCAAATTCAGGTCTACCTGCTTGTGAGGCAAGTGGTTTACTACCTAAGCTGAGTCCCCAGCCCTACAAAGCATTTTTGCTCTGGTTTGCACAGAACAGAAAGAAGATCCCAGCTGTCACTTCGAATGGGTAGAACTCAGAAGTTCCAGTTCTGGGAAATGGATAACCCTGTTCTGGAGCTTCCGTGGATGCTGACGAAGAGCAAAGATGGTGAGGAAGTTAGTTACCAGTTAGTTACCTTCCTTATTGTTTTGTTCAAATACCTGACAAGGTCACAGCCATCTGCAACACTCATTTCAGGAGATCCAATGCCATCTTCCAGTCTCCAAGGACACCAGGCACACACAGACATGAGTGCAGGCAAATGCCCATATGCATAAAACACAAATAAAACAGACACCTGGGACAGAGACACCACCTTAAGATCAAGCTGGGGCCTTAGCATTGTTCTCCATTCCTGCAAAACCAAACCAGTTCCAGAAGCTTGCCGAGAACCCCCTCGTCCCCCGCCAAGTTACTGAGTGTTATTCTTGACTGTCACTCAGAGTCTCAGCCCTCCCTTTTGTGCAGTTATGGCCTAAATACGAACTGTCCCCACAGCCATATTTAATCTCTAGTTGGTGGAGATGTTTTAGAAAGTTGTACAATCTACAAGGCAGAGCCTATCTGGTGGGAATAGATGACTGTAGGGGTGGAGGAGGGGGTGAAGGAGGGGCAGACTTTGAGGTTTATATATCAGCTCCCTCTCTGCTTCAGGGGAGATGTGAACAGGCAGCCTCATGATGGTTTGAATAGAAATGGCCCTCATAGACTTGTGTGTTTGAATGCTTGGTCCAGATAGAGTGACACCATTAGGAGATATGGCCTTGTAGTAGAGGTAGATATGACCACCTTGGAGTAGAGGTGGTCTTGTCTGAGGAAGCGGGTCACTGCGGGGGCGGCCTTTGAGGTCTCATGTGCTCAAGCTAGGCCCAGTGTGGGAGACAGTCTCCTGGCTGAGAATCATGATGTGGAACTCTCAGCTCCTTCTCCAGCACCATGTCTGCCTACATGTACCATGCTTTTTTATTTTGTAATATTATCTATGTATTTATTATAATTTATTTACATTGTATCCCAGCTGTAGCCTCCTCCCTCGTCTCCTCCCAATCCCATCCTCCCTCCCTCTTCTTCTCCTATGCCCCTCCCCAGTCCAATGATAGGGGAGGTCCTCCTCCCCTTCCTTCTGACCCTAGTCTATCAGGTCTCATCAGGACTGGCTTCATTGTCTTCCTCTGTGGACTGGTAAGGCTGCTTCCCCCTCAGGTGGAGGTGATCAAAGAGCCAGCCACTGAGTTTATGTCAGAGACAGTCCCTGTTCCCCTTACTAGGGTACCCACTTGGAGACTGAGCTACCATGGGCTACATCTGTGCAGGGGTTCTAGGTTATGTCCATGTTTTGTCCTTGTTTGGAGTATCAGTCTCAGAAAAGACCCCTGCGCCCAGATTTTTTGGTTCTGTTGCTCTCCTTGTGGAGCTCCTGTCCCCTCTAGGTCTTTCTATCGCCCCCATCTTTTATAAGATTCCCTCTGTCCAAGATTCACTATGCCCAAAGTTTGGCTGTGAGCCTCAGCTTTGATACCTTTGATACCCTGCTGGGTAGAGTCTTTCAGAGGCCCTTGTAGTAGGCTCCTGTCCTGTTCCCTGTTTTCTCCCTCTTCTGATGTCCATCCCATTTGCCTTTCTGAATGAAGATTGAGCATCTTACACAGGGTCCTCCTTCTTGATTAGCTTCTTTAGGTGTACAGATTTTAGTATGATTATCCTATATGATATGTCTATTATCCACTTATAAGTGAGTATATACCATGTGTGTCTTTTTGCTTCTGGGATACCTCACTCAGGATGATCTTCTCTAGTTCCCACCATTTGCCTGCAAATTTCATGATTCCCATCAAATTACCAACACAATTATTTACAGTCCTTGAAAGAAAAATTCTCAACTTCATATGAAATAACAAGAAACCCAGAATCGCTAAAACAATGCTCTATAATAAAAGATCTTCTGGAGATATCTCATCCCTGATCTACTATAGAGCTACAGTAATGAAAATTGCATGGTACTGGCATAGAAGCCAGCTGGTGGATCAATGGAATTGAATAGAAGACCCAGAAATAAACTCACACACTTATGGACACTTGATTTTTGACAAAGATGCCAAAACCATACACTGGAAAAAAGATAGCATCTTCAACAAATGGTGCTGGTCTAACTGGATATCTACATGTATAAAAATGCAAATAGATCCATACTTATCACCCTGCACAAAACTAAAGTCCAAGTGGATCAAAGACCTCAATATAAAACCAGACACACTACACCTGTTAGAAGAAAAATTGGGGAAGAGCCTGGAACTCATTGGCACAGGAGACAACTTCCTGAACAGAACACCAACACCACAGGCTCTAAGATCAACAATCAATAAATGGGGCCTCATGAAACTGAAAAGCTTCTGTAAAGCAAAGGACACTGTCGTCAGAACAAAACGACAGTCTACAGATTTTCAGAACAAAACGACAGTCTACAGATTGGGAAAAGATCTTCACCAACCCTATATCTGACAGAGGGCTAATATCCAGAATATATAAGAGCTCAAGAAATTAAATAGCAACAAATCAAGTAATCCAATTAAAAAATGGGGTACAGGGCTAAACAGAGAATTCTCAATAGAGGAATATCAAATGGCAGAGAAACACTTAAAGAAATGTTCAGCATCCTTAGGTATCAGGGAAATGCAAATCAAAACGACCCTGAGATTTCATCTTACACCCATCAGAATGGCTAAGATCAAAAACTCAAGTGAGCACACATGGTGGAGAGGATGTGGAGAAAAGGGACCCCTCCTCCATTGCTGCTAAGAATGTAAGCTTATATAACCACTTTGGAAATAAATCAGGTGCTTTCTCAGACAATTAGGAATAGTGCTATCTCAAGATCCAGCTATACCACTCCTGGGCATATATCCAAAAGATGTTCAAGTATGCAACAAGGACATTTGCTCAACCATGTTCGTAGCAGGTTTATTTGTAATAGCCTGAAGCCTGAAACAACCCAGATGTCCCTCAGTTGAGGAATGGATACAGAAATTGTGGTATTTTTACACAATGGAATGCTACTCAGCAATTAAAAGCAAAGAAATCATGAAATCTACAGGTACCGTGCTTCTTACCATGATGATAACGGTTTATTGTGAAACTGTAAGCCAGCCCCAATTAAACGTTTCCCTTTATAAGAGTTGCTGTGGTCATGGTGTCTCTTTGCCAAAATGAAACCCTAACTGAGACTCTCCTGTGACCATGCCTTCTCACCATGATGGATTGTATCCCTTCAAACCATGAGCCAAACTAACCCTTTTTCTCTTCCTCACCACCTCTGAGATTAAAAGCACATGCCACCATGCCCAGCTCTTTTATGTTGATCTGGGAATCAAACTCAGGGCCTTGTGTTTGTATAGGAAGCACTTTAACTACAGAGCCATCTCCCATTCTCTCCAGGGCACCCGTGATGGCTGTCTTCCGTGCCTGTAAAGGGCTCCCACCATTGTTGCACAGTCTTGGGACAGGGAATGAGGGTAGAGTGACTCATCTAGATTCCAGGGATGGCATCTGTGGCTCCCACTCCAGCCCTGCCACTCCATTTACCTGCTTCTCAATTTTACTCTCTGTAGAATGGAAACGTTATTGGCATGTGCTTTAAGAGATAGCTGAGAATTAAATGTATCTGATATAGTATGATTAGATATAATTTGTGGATATAATTTAGTAGATATGGATCTAAAAATAACTAGTGATGTTATGTAGCAGGTCATTAATATGATGCAGATGAGTATATGCGGTGGGGTCTGGCACACATGTAGTCCAAAAATGTATTTTAATAATTGTTGTCATCAATCATCATCATGGCAGCATCGTCACTGTCACTCTTAGCTCCATGGTGAGGCTGCAAGATTTATTTTCTTCATCACTGATGTCACAGCTCACATATCTTGTTTTCCATTTCAGCAGATTTACTTGTCACAGGAACCAAAGGATTCTTAATTATTTACCAGCAGACACAAATGTATAATTGTGACTTGGCCCTTGGATGCGTTGGATGTTTGAAAAGCAACATGAGGGGGCTGGAGGAATGGCTGTGTGGTTAAAATGTCTTTGCTGCTCTTTCAGAGGAATGAATTTGGTTCCCAGAACCCACGGGGTAGCTCACAACTACCTGTAACTCTAGATTAAGGGGGATATGATGCCCTCTTCTGGCCTCCGTGGGTACTGCACTTAGGTGGTGCACATACACACATTCAGGCAAACACTCATACAAATGAAATTAAATAGGAAGCAACAGAGCTTCTTCCTCATTTCTCAAAGAACCGCCTAGGTTATGGCCCACAACAGCATGAGGCTCAAGCAACTGTGGACCAACACAAGATTATAAACTTACTTTAAACACTGTTTGTTTGTTTGTTTTATATATCATGGTTCTTGAGCATGGCCCTTGTTGATGTCATGTCCCAATGTCACACACAGAATACATGTATTTTTATGTGGCCCATGAGTTGAACATCCATGGATTTGATATGGCTGAGATGATTCTACCACCGGTGTTGCACAAAAACAAAACAAACAAACAAACAAACAAACAGAAACCCCCAAATGGTTGGACACCCTTGACCTGCAGAATCATGCCAGACATTCTTTATGAGCTGAATTTCTCTCCAGGTTCACTGGTGGGGAAAAATGAGCTACCACGCCCAGCTGAGAGGTACATGTTTAAAGACTGTGTATATCTTTGCACACATCTGCTCTGAGGGACCATTTTCCTTTCCTGTGGAACAACGTAGGCTGGAAATGTTTTGTCTGTAGCTAAGGGTCACAGAACCAGGAAGTGGCAAAGCTAGAGTGTGGCAGCCCCATGAAACTTGCCCTGGAAACCCCAAATCAGTAGCCCAACTCCGAGCCACACTGTAGACCTATTTTATGTGGCTCATATGATGTTTAAATAAACCTCATATCTAGATTTAAAGATAGGGATACTTTAAACACAAACCCAGGAAGATCAGGAAACCTCAGGCAGCTGTTACTCCAGAACTGGGCCATAGATGGTCATTAGTGTGACATGTTTTCACCATGGTCAACCGTCTTCCTGACTCAATGGATACCCTTGTGCTTGTTCCCCAGATCTCTGTCTAATAAGGAAAGATTCACTGACATTTGTTTTACCAAAGCTCAGAGGGAGAAAGGCAGGGGGTGGGGGAAGAGATTGTGTGTGTGTCAGGTGTTGAAAGAATAATGAGAGACCCTTGTTTGGGAGAGAGGCTAGCCCTATGTTTAATGGTGAACCACATCTGGCCCACCTCCTCTCTTTACATCACTTGCCCAGCCCCTGTGGCATCACGCAGCTCGCTCTAGAAAAGCAAGTAGGAAGCATTTTATGATTCATCAGGATCTGAAAAGTGTCCTAGCATCAGGGGGCCCACCAATACTCAGAACATGTACCTAGCAGAAGCACGTGCCAGGAAGAACAGGACTGATATTGGCTGCTAAAATCTGAAGGACTTGTAGTGGGATGATTGTATGATGAGCACCCCAGGGGATGATGGTTGTGATGGTGAGGATGGCAATGATGGTGATGTTAGTGGAGATTATGGTCATATAGTGCTAGTGCTAGGGATGATGATGATGTTGATGGTGGTGATGCTAAAGGTGCTGGTGATGGTAATCACAGTGATGATGGTGATGATGGTAGTGATGGAAGTTATGATTGTGATGGTGGCAATGGTAGTGATGCTATAGATGTTGGTTATGGTAATCAGGATGATGACAGTGATGGAAATGATGATCATGATGGTGGTGATGGGTGATGGTGATGGTGGTGATGGTGAAGGTGGTGCTGATGGTGATATTGCTGATAATAACAGTTACAGTGGCTATTCTTGCTTGTCAACTTAACTGCATACGGAATTAACTAAAACCCCAAGCAACTGGGCACACCTGTAAGAAATTTTCCTTGATTAGATCATTTGAGGTCAGAAGGCCCATCCTAAATCTGGACTACACATTCTATATAAATGACATGAAAGAAGGAAGCTTTTGCTTCTGTGCCTGCTTGTTCTCGTCCTGATTGGCAACTTCTTCTACCTTGCTGCTGAGGCATTCCTTCCCTGGCATTAGGGCCTGCTTTTTCAGGATTCTGGCATCCAGCCTCAGGGTCTAAACAACTGTTGGATTCTTTGCCTTTCTGTTGGGGGACAGCCATTGTGTACTAGCTGGACCGCAGCCTGTAAGCCACTCTAATAACCCCCCCTTTGATACAGATAGATCCATTCTATCAGTTCTGTTCCTCTAGGGATCCCTGACTAATACAATGGTGATAACGAGAATGCTTTGGGCCATGGAGATTTGATGTGAACTTTGTGTCTGGCCTGTGGTTTCACAGGATAACTTTATAATGTCATACGTTTTTAGCCTTCAGAAAGTTTGGGCAAATCACAGCACAGAGCTCATCTCAAATGTTTTCTTATATGTTGAGAAGAGGCTGATTAATTATAACGAGTGGCATCATTTTTAGTTGTTCTTTTCAGACAGCTGCTCACAGAGGTTTGCATAGAGCAGTGGTTCTCAACCGTAATGCTGTGACCCTTTAATACGGTTCAGGTTGTGGTGACCCTCAACCATAAGATTATTTCACTACTACTTCATAACTGTAATTTTGCTAGTGTTATGAATCGTAATGTAGCTATCTGATATGCAGACTGTGTGATATGTGACCCCTGAGAAGGGGTCTTTTGACCCCACAGGTTGAGAACCACTCCTGTAGATGATGGATGATGGCTGTTAGACAAACTTGCCCTTGATGAAAAACCTTCAAGCTGTAATGTTTCTCTAGGAACACCAGGGGGCAGCATTATACTACAGTTCCTGCAGGTGATGCTTCGATCTCTCTGTTAGCAATTGCTTCTTTTCCTCCTAACAAAGCTGCCTTTGCTCTGGCCTGACTTTGTGTCCTTTCAGATTCCACCCTTCCCCTTCTCGCCTTCATTTCCTCTCCTCATCCCAGGCAGTCTATTTCCAAATACTGAGGCTGACTTCCGATTATTCAGTGAGTTTTCTCAGGGATGAATCCATCCTGTGTCTGACCTGAGACCTCCCCATGGAAGAACAGTCACTCAGGCTATGTGCCTTGCTCTGTCTTCAGTGGCTTCCCTCAGCCCCCACACCCGCTAATGCTAACCCAGACAGAAGAGGTCAGAGCTTACTGATTTTTGTTTAGGCTGTCACACACCCAGCTACAGAAGCCAGCAGTAGCGCAAAGATACATTATTTGAAGTATCCGCCTGCACCTCAAGGGGAGGTCTTCAGACAAAGGATAGTCTAGGTGTAGAGGTACCCATCTAGAGATGTGGTTCGTACTTCTGTTTATTGACTAAATAGCACTCCAGGCCATGGTGAGCCTCATCCAGTCAGCTGAAGCCTTAAGGACACTAAAACTGAGATTGCCCAGAGAAAGAATTCTGCCTCCTGACTGCAGCCTAGAATTCCTCCCTGACCTTCCAGCCTGCAAGTCAATCCGCAGACTGTGAGCATGAGGCCAGGAAGGCAGCTGCTAGACATCATCAGTGTTGCCCTTCATGTCTCCCTTCCCTGTCCCTGTCTCCCTCCTCCTGCTCTGTCTATCTACCTACCTACCATCTATATTTGTATCTGTCATCTCTCAGTCTATTTATTATCCATCTATCTATATCTATGTATTTATTTGTCATCTATCTATAGATATATCTATCATTTATCTGTCATGATCTATCATCTATTATCTATCAGCTATTTAACTATATTTATCATCTAACATCTATCATCTGTCTATCTAGATCTATCAGTTATCTATTATTCATATATGTATCTATCATCTATCTTTCTATTTTTCATCTATATCTGTCTATCTATCTATCTATCTATCTATCTATCTATCTATCATTTGTCTATCCATTTATCTATAGATGTAGCTATCAGTTTTCTAGCATCATCTATCTAACCCATTTCTCTCTGGCCTCTATGCATGGGGCACTACTATCTAACCGCCCATCCATTTGTCTATTATCAGCATAAATGACAGTTCTCATCTCACAGTGAGTGTTTGTTTGTTTGTTTATTGAGACAGGGTTTCTTTGTGTACCTGTCACTGTTCTGGAACTCTGTTGACAGGCTGACCTCCAATTCAGAGATTCACCTGTCTCTGCCTCCAGAATGACGGGATTAAAGGAATGTTGCCACCACCACACAGCCAGGGAGAGTTTATTCTTAAGCCAAATACAAGTGACCATGATCCAGGGACACCGATTCAACCCCAAATAATTTGTGGCAAGGTGGAATTCTTTATAGTTACAGAACAAAAAGGAAGCTGTAAATCATGGCATTTTTCAAATACACGCATGTATCGAATAACCAGGTAGATGGGTTACAGCCAAGGGTAGGACATCTGCCATAGGTGTCAGATGCTGTTTGAGAACATTATTACATTTTGAGTGGTGGAAGTAAGCCATTTGTTAGCATGTCCCAAAGGTTTCCCCTGACAGTCAAAGGATGTTGGGTCAGTGTCCTAGTTTTCTTTCTGCTATCGTGATAAATCACTCTGACCAAAAGCAACTCAGGGGAAGAAAGGATTTATTTGGCTTATGCTTCTGGGTCACAGTTCGTCAGAGAGAAACCTGAAAGCTGAAACCATGGAGGAATGCTGCTTGCTGACTCAGTCACTCACTAGCTCAGGCTTGGCTAGCTTTCTTCCAGAGCCCAGGATACCTGCCTAGGGAATGGTGTCACCCACGGTGGGCTGAGTCCTCCTGAATCAATTAATGATCAAGAGAATTCCCTGCAGACATGCACACAGGCCAATCTGAGTTAGGCAATTCTTCAATCGAGGCTTTGATGACTCTAGGCTGTGTCAAGTTGACAGTTAAAGCTGATTAGGACAGCCAAATGCAGAGGCGGACATTGGATGGCTGGTAAGGGAGCAAAAGATAGCCCAAGATAATTTGGCTTTGGATCTGCAACATTCTAAACTCCCCACCATCAATGAAATTCTACTCAGCCAGTCAAGCTGTGTAAATTCTTCAACACAAATGTGGCTTTTCAAAGGGAGCTTTACTTCATACCGCCCTCATGAATACATCAATTATCCATCTACCTGTCCATCACTCTTCTACTAATTAGCCATCTACCTAGCTATATCAAGCTACCGTCTATCTACACTCTGTTGATTATGTGTGCCTGTCTCCCCATCAACCCATCTACCTACAATCTCGCACAGATCTACCTCCATCTGTTGGTCCTCTCATCAACATGTCCTATCTCTCCCTCCTTGTACACCCATATGCAGAGGAATCCTGTCTCCATGGAGACCCTGAGGGATGCAGTTAGCATGTTCCATTTAGTAACCTGGGTGCCTGAAGATGCTGAGCTGTGAGTCCAGGGTCATGTTTGCTTTCAACAAAACCACTCTTGTCACCTGGAGGAGGATTGGAATGAGGCCATCAAATGACATGTTTTGTTTGATACTAGTGCTGTTAGGGAAAAGATCAGACACGCTAGGCAAGAAAACACTATTTCCTCTTTCATAAGAGTGATGGTTAATCTCAGCTGTCCGCTTGATGATACACAGAATCACCTGGGAAGACGGTGGGCCTAGAGGCATCCTGTCAGGATTATCTCCACAAGGTCAGTTGATGCAGGGTGAACCATATTCTTTTCTTTAATCATTCCACATGCTCGAGTATATAAATACAATCTACTGAGTCCATTTAGTGTCGCTCATATGTACATGCATTTTAAGGCTGACCAACTGGGCCTGGAAGAACGATCAGAAGGCTTGTCCCTGGAGAAAATGGATTCTTCCTCTTTCAGCAGTGGTTAATTGCCCACTTCTTCATTTAGGTATGGGGATTTCCCCACTCGCACTGGCATGTCCACTTACGGTGTCACTGTGTAGGTCTTATTTTGGCCACCGTGCTGTTGGGATCCCATGCACAAGCCTCCTTGTCGTGTCTAGAAGACATTATCTTGCAGCCGATGCCCTGGTCCTCTGGCTCTTACAGTGTTCCCACGTCCTCTTCCTCGGTGCTCCCTTAGTCTAACGCGTGGGGATTGTGTGGCAGATGAAGGTGTATCAGCCAGGCCTGGGTGTCGTTTGTCCGCCGTCCCCATCCCTCCTGCCCCCCCCCTCACTTGGTCACTTGTTCCCCTCAGCTGACCACTTGTAGATTTCTGGGGTGGCAAGAGCTCACCTAAAGATGTGGTGGTAAAGATACGAGAGAACATGCTGTGTTTGTCTGGCCCTGGGTGAGTTGCCTTGCTCGGTATGTTATTGTCCGGAAAGCGCCATGTTAACTGTGATGGGCGGGATCATTCCCTGGGCGGGACATCCTGGACTGTGTGAGGAGAGAGCAAGCCGAATGCTGGTGTCCACCCTCCTCTGCTTCCTATCTGTGGGTGCCATGCGTCTAACTGCTTCAAACTCCCAGAGCCGAGCATCTGCCTTACTCCCTCTCTCCTCACTTTGTCTGTGTAGCCTTGCCTGTCCTGGGGCTCACAGTGACCGCCCCACTGCCTTCCTGAGGGCTGGGATTAAAGGCGTGCACCCACGCCCAGCTCTGGTCGCCGCTTCGTTAAGGCTCATCCGCTGATTCCCACAGCCTGGCGTGGTCCGGCACCAGCCCGAGATCCTCGAGGCCCGCACAGCAGCTTCTCTCTACCTCTTCCGTTTGGCTGGGAAGCTGTTGGCTGGCTCTGAGCTTTCGGGGGAGGTGGGTGACTGTTTTGTAGTCCTTCTCTGCGAAGCCCTATTTATCACACGCAGATGCAGGAAGTTAGAGTCTGATGAGGTGATTGGCTTCGAGGGAGGCTACGGGAGACACTCTCCCTCCCCTTCTCAACAGGGAGAAAACGAAGCATTCATCCCTAAGAAAGGGTCCTGATTGGGCTGCGGGCAGATGGCAAGTGTTGCCAAGTGATGGGAGCCTTGTGTGTAGGAGAGGGGGCTGGGGGCCTGTTTCAGACCACAGCTCTCTGCCTGGGGCTTCGTGGGCTTCTCCCCCAGCCTGATAGGATCCCTGAGGTCAGACTTGGTGACTTTGTGAGTAGTGTGTGTGTGTGTGTGTGTGTGTGTGTGTGTTTGTGTTCGCGTGTGTTCGCGTGCACGTGCTGAATGGGCCTTTAAGGCCGAATGGGTACTTGGGTCCTTCTGAGGCAAAGGGGGCTGCACAGGAGAAGTTCGGGCAAACCCTTATACGTACCTTCACCATGGGGTGCCTGATTCTAGATCCATTATTGTGTCTGTTGTCTGATGCACTGAGTTACAGATTGGAAGTGGTCCTTGTCTGCCAGTCTGACTGTTCTAGAAAACATGGGCTGGCCTAAACAGCACCCACATCACAGGGGCTAGGGGTTGGTGATGGAAGGGTTTTGTACCTGGTTTTCTTTTATTGGACTTATTATTGTTGCTGTTGTTGTTGTTAATTTCATGTGTTTTGTTTTGCCTTCCTGTCTGCTTGCCTACCATGTGCATGCAGTACCAGCAATGGCCAGGAGAGGGCGCCAAATCCTTCGGAACTGGAGATTATATACAGTTGTAAATTGCTCTGAAGGTGTTGATTTTTCTGGAAGAGCAGTGAGTGTTCTCAGTCTCCCTGCCAACTCCCTCTGCCGGGCCGTAGTTCAGGGAGGCTTTTTATAAGATAATACCATGTTGGGGCTGAGAAATGGCTCAGTATTAAAGTGCACACCTCGAAAACATAGGGACCTGAGTTTGATCCCCAGAACCCTAATTAAAAAACAAACAAACAAACAAACAAACAAACAGCAGGCGCAGTGATATGTGCTTGTAATGCCATCACTGGGCATTCAACGACAGGAGACTATCCGGGACTCGTTGGCCACCCAGCCTAGTCTACCTGTCCAGTTCCAGGCCAGTGGTAGATGTTATTTCAGCTGTGTGCTCCTGTCTGAGGCCAAGGCCTTCTCCACGAAGCCTACACTAAATTCAGGGGCATGATTCCCACAGGGAACCCAAGAGCTATAGTTGCTCATGCAGATGACGATGAGGATGGCAATAAAAAACACAAACACAACCGAGGGCCCCAGGAGCATCCCTGGTAATTACATAGGGACAGCCAGGGTCAGCATGGCCACGGGGCTGGAGTGGGGATGGGAATGTGGGGGTGGGGGAACCCTGGTCACCATTTGACCTCTCTCTCAGTAGAGAACTCAGGAGAGGGGGTCCATGGCGAGGGTTCAGCCATCACTGGGGCTGAAAATCTCTCAGAAGGGTCTGTCCAGCCATGTCTGCAGCTTTATGCCAGGCTGGCAGCTCAGGAGTGTGGGACGGAGGGGGCTCCACTGGTTACAGGGTTGGCTTCATGAATGCTGAGAGCACTTTCCACATAAGGCATGTTGGGAGACACTGCATGGTACTGCGGCTTCCGCTTCTGTGTGGCCCCCAGCGAGGACACTGGTTGGTCGGGACGGCACTGGTCTAAGGATGCCTTAGCCCCCTCTCCAGAGAAGCCCAGGGGAGCTTCCTCCAGGACCCTGTCCTGAACCTTAGCACCTAGACCTCAGGGTGGTCCCCGCTGGTCTTCACAGTGAAGTGTGCAGGCTCTGGCATAAAGCCGTACTGGCCACAGCTCAGCTTCCTTCCTGGATTATTATTGTTTTGAAGGTTCTTGTGTGGTTGACCATCAGGTCAGGTGCCTAGAGCCCCAGGAGGCAGAGTCACCATCTAATGAGACACCATCCTCCCCGGTAGCATTCGGCCCAGTTGTCTTAGTAGAATGAGGAGAGCTTCCTTTGGTGACGAGATAGCTGACACCATCCGCAGACAGAGATGTGCAGCTTCATAGACCTTTTCGAGCAAGGCCCCATGTTCCTGCCTGAGGCCTACGGGAGGCAGATGGGATGCGTGCATGGTGGAAAAATGAGGTACAACTACCTATGAGAATCTCCGGATCTCACGCCAGGCAGGAGGATGCGAGCCGTACTTGAGCTGTTGCCCCGAAAGCAGATCTTCCCTGTGGAAGGCTGGGGGGGGGTATCTCAGTTGCTGTTCTATTGCTGTGAAGACCCACCATGATCAAGGCAACGCTTATGAACTAAGCTAGGCATCGGTAGTGCTCACTTTCAGTCCCAGCCCTCAGGTGGCAGAGGCGGGTGGATCTCTGAGTTGGAGGCCAGCCTGGTCTACAGAGAGAGTTCCAGGACAGCCAGGGCCACACAGAGAAACCCTGGCTCAAAAAACAACAAACAAAGCAACAACAAAAAACCAGAACAAAACAAGCAAACAACATCAAAAAACAAGAATATAAATCTAGATGAACGAGGGAAACTGCATTGTTTACTTTATGTCCTTCCTCTGCTTCTTGTCACTAATGGTCACTATGTTCTGACAGCTGGACAGTGCATCTCATCCCTTGGCCTCTGTGACCATCTGAACTTGGGTGTGAATCCCTCTTGGAGCCCAGAGACTAAACTATAACACACTCAAAGGAGCTGTCTGTTAAAAGCCTCTAGGATGGGAGCTGGTTGTGGTGCCCCCAGGAGTCACTCGGCTAACCAGTCCTATTCTCCTGTCTCTTGTAACAGAGATGTTAGGCAAGTGCTGATCAAGGAGCAGCGATGGTCAGGGAGCTTCCAGGAGGTATGGCCTCTCTCTATGAGAGAAGACAACAAGACCCAGCTCTGACTTCTGAGGGTGGCACATTGTCATGTTAAGAGGCTGGGGTCATTTCTGAATTATAGCCACATTTGTGACCACAGAAGACCCCAGGACGAAGAGGTGGCCTCCTCCCTAGATGATGAGACGTGATGGTTCGTCTTGATTGCCAGCTTGACAAGATCCAGACCACCTAGAGACACACCGTAACAGTGGGTGGCACCATTCCCTAGGCTGGAGTCTTGGACTGAGTAATTGAAAGTGAGCTGAGCACCTGCATTCATCTCTCTTTGCTTCTTGACTGTGGATGCCATGTGACCAGCTGCCTTTTGCTCCTGCTGCTATAATATTTTTTTCCCTGCCAGGATGAACTGTGCCCTCCAATAGTCAACCCCAAATGAATCCCTCTGTCCTTAACGTGCTTTTATCCCATATCTGGTCACATTGACAAGGAAGCCCACCAATGTGTAGCTATGGAGGGCAGAGGTATTGTGGCCAGATGTAGCTTAGCCAGCCAACCGTCTAGGACAGGGTCCACATTTTTTGTTTTTACTTCTTTCATCACTTCTTTGTGGCTATTCTTGCAACCGCAGTATTGTGTCTTGCTTGCTTGGTTGGCAGGTTGCTTTTCTCAGTTCACCTTGAGGCTTCCACATGCTGTGCCAGAACCTTCTCCTTCATCCATGATGAACTTAGGGGTGGGGTTCTGTGGCTTCTGGAGTCCGAACTAGTGTTGAGCTTTTAAAAAGTCTCTGACCGCTGGTGGAATTTCTCAAAGAGCAACTCTCTCTGAATATCCTTCTGCCTTTGGTCCCTCACCACCCCTTATGTACAGCTTTCTTTCCAGGCCACTGATTGATTCTCTGTAGTCTAGTGAAGAGAAAAAGAGGATAGGGCAACTCTTTTAAAGAAAAGGAGGAAAGTTTCAGGTCGATACCTAAGCCACAATTTCCCTCTGACTCAGCATAACCACCTCGATCTGTTTAATGGCAGCTATCCATCAACTTTAGTGTAGTTTTATGAACCTCCCTAAGAGGAAAGCACTGCTTAGCTTTTATAGGACCAGAAGTCACTGGTATTGCAATCCTTTAGATGTAGTGAGAGGAATAAGTATTTGTAATACTGTAGGTGCTGGGAGGGATGGAGGACGCAGACTTATTCAGGGTTCCATGAGAGCTGTAGGGGTAAGGCATGGGGGTCCAGCTAGACTCCTCACCCAGGGACACTGCATATGCCCCGGGTGAGTCGAGAAGACAATGAAAGCAGGGTGAGGCTGGAGGGAATAGTTGTTTGCTGTGGAGACATCCATGAAGTTTTATCCAGACGAGGACAGGGATCTTGAAGGGTTACCTTAGTTACCTGGAGGTTGGGAGCAGAGTGGTTACTTACAAATCTCAGGGACTGGAGAGGTGCCTCAGTCAGTAAAATACCTTGCTACACAGCGTGAGGATTTGCGTTTGATTTCCGGACTCCGGGCATGGGGGTGCATGCTTATAATGCCAGAGCTGGGGAAGCAGACATGGGTGGGTCCCTGGGGATCATGGGCAGCCAGCCTGTCCAGGTTGGTGAGCCAGAGACAAGGGAGAGGCTCTGTTTCAAAAGACGAGGTGGCTGGGACCCGGGCGCTGGATTTAACAGGCATTATACACATCTCAGAATATGAATCCTCAGTTGGATTTTTCAGCTTTCAGATTGTACGGAGAAATGATGCAAAGGTGGAAGAAAAGCTTGAAAATTATACAGTTTGGGGTTCTTCACTCAATCTCTGCCCCAAAAGGGTTGGGGCATTGTGCTGAATTGGACTCACCTGCTTGCAGGCTTAGATTTTTTTTTCCAAAAAGTGTGCTTTATGTATGGTTCTTACATGTCTCTATTTCCCTGCAAAGCCCCTAACACTAGTTAGGAGAAAAAGCAGGTCAGTAGGGACAAGGGACCCAGACCTCTCTAGCTACTTCCTGCTGGTTAGGGGTGTTGTTTTTGGGGGGAGGAATGGGTAATGCCAATCTTAGTCATTCCTATTCCAGAAGCCCAGCTAAAGAATAGACCAGCAATCCAGCAAACACAACAGCAACCTCAGCAGCAACCCCACAGTGTTCTCTAGACCGTTTCTAGGAGCATCTCAAAGTGATGCGACATAAAGAAATGAAAAGCTGCAAAGTGATCTCTCTCTTTGTTTTTGAGCTATTTTATGTCCTAGCAAAGTCTGTACAGGATGTTTTTCAGCTGACAAAAGCCACGCCTCCTCACCAGACAGCTTCCAGCTGACAGACATGAACCTTTTCATGGGGACTGTTTTCTGAGAGGGAATATACCAAAACTGTTTCCACATCCCACACTTGGGATCAAAACAAAAACATGTTCACATTCGATACACCTGCTCTCCACCTCTGTGCCTTTAATCTGTTGATATAGGGGAGGCGTGCAAGGCTCTAGATATTGACATGACTTTTTAAGTCATTTTGATGTGTGTTGTCAAATAAGAATTTTTGATAAGACACTTCACTGTCGCTTTATGAATCAAGACTCTGGGGTCAAACTCTCTGGGCCATCTTGGTCTATGAGGCTCACTGTAGAGTTGGAAGATGTCCACAGGTGTCTTTGTATCCCCAATTCCCAACTCATGGACCTCAGAGGGTCCATGCAAGGGGGCAGAAGTAACACAGTCTATTCCAGGTCTTCCTCTTAATGGCATTTTTGCAAATTGTCCTCCACCCCATTCTCATTGTTACCGCACACTCCGATGCCGAGTAGTTCATAGGAAAGAGCTTGGATCCTTCCACCATGGAGGACAATCACCTGGAAATCCTGTGATTCGAATTTGGCTGTGATGAGAGCAGAAGGTCAAGGGTGCGCTGAGACACCAAGATTTCTGGCTTGTCTGTTATGTTGAAATTAGCATGTAGAGGTCAGAGCACATGCAGTAAATGCTGGCCTATGAAATTCACCTTCAACTGAATGTGCAGGAGAAAGTATTCTTTGCTTACACACTGGTACTATGGCTTTCAGCAATGTGTGGTGGCGGGTGTCACCAGTAGCTTGAGTAAAAGAGGATGGTTGAATCTCTAGGTCCTGAAAGATAGTATGAATCTCCGGAATCTATAATCAAGCAGACGCCATTTCAAGTTCCACTTCTAGCTGCTTTCTGCTATTGCCCTGATTCTTTATTTGGAAATGGGTTCATCAGCACGGCCACAGTGACAAGGAAGAAATGATCTATATATACACAAAGTGCCGTGCCCTGCACAAAAGTTAGGCTGTTGGTATTTGTTGACATGTCTTGACCTGGAGCCAAGAGAGCTGCTCTGTGTGTCTCTGCTTAGGTCTGCTGTGTTGGGTTGGAGGCTCTTGGGCCTACTGAATCAGCTTTCCAGTCCCTGTCATTCAGTGCTGGCCAACAGTTGTTATAATAAATGAAAACCCCATTATTAACGGTTCATTCCAACTGTTCTATTTTGCCAATGAAGTCTTAGGAGCCAGATGATGGGGTGAAAACTTACTAGCTTAGAGAGGCAGAAAAAACACCCAGTTGATATTCCTACTAAGAGGAAAAAAGCCAAAAGTCTAAAGCTAAAAGCTTGCTAGTCAGCTGATGGCCCAGGAGGAAAAGGCTTGCTAGCTCACCCAGCAGCCCAGGAGGAAAAAGCCAACAGCTAAAAGCCCAAGAGCTAGAGAACTAAAGTTCCCTTCTTCTTTTCCATGTTATCTTAAATACTCTTCTCTGAAAGGTCTTCCTTTCAGTAGCTCAGTATCCAACTGGGTTCCCTAGTAAGGGGGATAAGAATTATTTCTGATATGAACTCAGTGACTGGCTCATTGAGCTTCCGCACCCCCCTGAGGGAAGAGCAGCCTTGCTAGGCCACAGATAAGGACTTTGCAGCCAGTCCTGAAGATACCTGAAAAGCTAGGGTCAGATGAAAGGGGAGGAGGACTTCCCCTATCAGTGGACTCGGAAGGGGGCAGTTAGGAGATGAGGGAGGGTGGGGGGGAATGGGAGGGAAAGAAGGTGGGGGCTACGGCTAGGATACAAGTGAATGACCTGTGATTAAAATATAAATAATTAAATAAATAAATAAATAAATAAATAAATAAATAAATAAATAAATAAATAAATAAATAAAGGTCCTCCTTTCTTTTAATCCCTGTCAGCTGGTTACTTTCCACCTCTTGACCTGGGGTTAACTTTATTAAATCCTGTGTATAGAAAGCTCTAGAATTAAAGTTGTGTGTCACGGCTGAAGCACATCATAATCACTTGTTTACAATAAAGAGAAAGTTCTTGGATTAAAGGTGTGTGTTAGGGCTGAACCACACCAAACAAAAGACAGGTTTTTACAGTTCACAATCTCAGGGATCACAATGGGATCAAATATCCTACAGCAACAAGCCTTGATATCCATCCCAGCTCTGTGATATTCCCAGTTATAGCTGGCTGGTTGGTCTCCATCCATTGGTTCCAGACACGTAGAAACAGCCAGCACTTACAGTCAAGAGCTGAGTTAACTCAGCTGCCATGTGTTACCTATAATCAACAGTTTTGCTAAGCCTTGCAATTCTTGACTCCCACAGCAGACTTCTCAGTGATCTGGAGATGGAGTTCTCTGTCTTTGAGATCAACCACCACAGAGAGAAGCCAGAAGGTTGAAGTGTCCTGGCAAGAAAAATAACTTGATTTTCTCCATGTCCAAAAGAAAGCTGTGGCCAATCCCCAAGTGGGGATGCAAACACCTGCAGACCACACAGATGCAGTCCCCTGTTCCCACTTCAGTGACCATGGTAGGAGAGCCATGACCAGCTTTTTGATCATGCCCACACTATTGATCTGTAGAAAATACTTATCTGTGGACAACTTAAGTCTTACTGCTTTTGAAATATAAGATTTTGTCCAGATTATCACTAGTTTTCAATGTCCCTATCTTGAGGCAGATTGACATGCCTAACCTACAAAGACCATTTCTATGTAGAGAGCACAGGTCATTGCATGTGGCTTGATTTTCACTGCACAGAGATACTCAGTGACTCCTGAACCATTGTTGAAGGATGCACGTTAAACATTGTGACTTTGGCTTATATGGATAAATACTTCTGTTTCTCTGCAGTAGAGGAGAGAACAGAAATCTTGAATTCTGAATGCTGTTCAATTAAAAATCCATTCTTTAGGTATTTGGGGTGATTGAGCTGGGATGTTATTAAAGTCCTCATGTTATTAGTATTCATAGCACTGACTCTATTTAAGAGAGAAATTGGCAAATTAGAAAAGAAAATCTAAATCAAATAGCACTGAAGAGCAAAGCCATAAACCAACAAGAACAGATCTGAGAGTGTGGCTTATTTAAATCATCAGACAACGTGTGAGGACTGTGCTGAGCTAGAGAGAGGCCATCTTCGGAGAGGGACCCTTGGGACTATTGCCAAGTGGAAGAGTCCAGAAATGCTCATCGCTCTAGGTTCAGGAGAAGCTCTAGGCTTTGAGTGAAATCGGTCAGTTTGAAAGTATTACATCATGGAGAAACAGAATGGCCCAACTATATGAAGTGAACGTCTGTGAGCTCTACTTGGTCTTTGCACAGCTGAGAAAGGAAAAAAGAATGAAAACGTTAACTACTTATGGTGGAAATGACATTGATGAGAAAAATTGGGTTTCACTGTGTTTCCCTTTCTCTGCCTCAATAATGGTGATGGTTGGTTGTTGTTGGTAAACGTGATGGCGATGGTGATAGTGGAGGCGATGGGATATTGATGATAGCGATGATAATCGTGATGAATGGTGATGGCGATGGTAACGGTAGTCATGGCAATGATGTGACAATGATTATGCGTATGATGGTGATGGTGACAATGTGGGTTACAGCAGTGCTAACAACAGTGTCTGCCCTCCCGTCACTGTAGGGACGGATGGTCAGTCCCTCCAGGGAGGACAGCTATGCAATTTACTGAAATCTCCACCCCTGTTTACCCCTTCTATCTCTGAAGTGAGCAGATGGTGCCGGCTGAGCTCTCAGGGCCACAGACACATAAAGGAAAACATAACCTTGGATACTGGTTATATGGAACTTCAGCCCAGTTTCCAGCGAGGGACACCCTGTGGCCTTCACTCCTCCCTCCTGCCACCCACCCTCCACAACAATGTTTTGAGTCTGAGGCTCTCAGGGTAAGCTTCAGGTCTGGAACCTAGCAGTTGACTCTCATCTGTACTAGAACCCTCTCTGGGTGCCTGGGTTGGAGGCTGTGAAGTCTGCCTGAGTTGACCTAGAGTTAGGACCTCACTAAGAACAAGCAGTGCTTCTGGTGGCTTCCGGCTTAATGCCGTCAGTGGGAGCAGCCCACACAGGAAGAGCCTCCATGGGTGCCTTCTCCCCACGGGGTTTTGAAAAAGTGGCAGACTCGCTTTCTAAAGCAACCTGCACGTTTAGCATGGAACTCTGAATTTAATTGTTTTTCATCAGAGGCAAAATGCTAAGGCCTGGCAAGCCCTCTCCCCCCACCCCCCATACTCTGACAGTCAAATGCCAGCAGTGACAAATGGTTCTCTGGTCTGTGGCATTTCCAGTGCATCTGTCAAATGCTGTTAGGCTTTCCTAACGGCTGGCAGATTCATCTTTTGGAGGAGTGGCGCGATTACTCTGGCCTCTGAATTATGAAAAGTGACAATTTCTCTCTTGTGAATTATCATGGATGGCGCAGCTTCTATGGCCGGCTAATTCTGTGAAACAAGCGAAGCTCACAGAGCAAGCCGAGATGCTGTTTTCCGGGTTGCCCTCCTCTGGGGATTTTCTGTGAACTGAAGCCAGGGTAGGAGCACCTGGGCTAGCATTTTAATTTGCAGGGCAATGGCTGGAGGGTGGTCTCCTGTGTTTGTTGTTCTCGCAGGGTGAGTTCAGTTCCCAGCACCTACATCAAGCAGCCCACAACAGGGTGCCTGGTAATCCAGCTCCTGGGGATCTGGTGCCCTCTTCTGGCCTCTGTGGGCACTGCCCACACTTCAATAAAAAAAATAAATCTCATTAAAAAAAATTGTAACTCATATACATAGTATATGAGGACAGATGACCAATGCTTTGAGGGTCTGAGCTATGCACCCAAACTATGGCACAGACCCATACATCTGTGTGCTGAGGCCTCTCAGCTCTGTGATCCTGAGGTCTTCAGCTTGGCCAGATGAAAATGAAAAATTTATGAGATTTTTTTTTCCCCTAGAGATTTTCAGAATGTGAAATCTACATAGAATGGGAATTTCTAGTTAAAAAAGAAATCAGTATTTTAAAAATGACACAATTACTTTCCCCCTTAAATTTTCCCTAACACTGCCCATAGGAAGATCGTCCATCCCTGCCCTGCTGTGACAAGCACGGTCATGTGACTTTTCTTCAGCATGTGGACTCTGGGAAGAAATGAGTATGCCTGTGTCAGGAGACATTTTGAGACTGATGTGCAGCTCTTTCATGATCTCTCCACTTTCCAGCAGCTCCCTTAGTCTGAATCTCAGAGAGAAAAACCCCAGAGAGTCCTGCGGCTGACTGGGAAGAGGCACATTCTCTGGAGAGACTCAGATTTGTATCAGTGCGTGGGACTGTTTGTTAAGGCAGCATTGCCTCACTAATGCTGACAGATACAGATGCTCACAGCTCCTGCTTCCTACCGTGAGGAGCCAGACCAGCAGAAAGGAGACAAGCCTCTTTCCAGTCACTGGCTGAGACTTGTTTCTCTTCTCTGTCTGCTTTTCCCGGCATCTGCTACCCATGGGACCTGTGTATAGTCTGTCAAGAGAGAAGGAGCCAAGAATTCACCTTTATCCCAGAAACCACACTTCAGTTTACAGCTCAAAACCTAAGGATCTGGATGTCTGTGCTGGTGTCCGTAGTGGGCAGCTTTGCACAAAGCCCCGGAGCTGGACAGGTGTGATGGAAGGTGGGACCCTGGAGACGTGGATTTGCACTGTTGTTGTTCCAACCAAAAACTGAGTCAGGGTCTTTGAGCCTGAAGGGATAGGGGTGGCGCTCAGTAGGACAGATTCAGCAGGTGGAGGGGGAGGGAAGAGAGGAAGAGGAAATAGTCAAAGACAGGAGGTGTCATGCCATTGGCAACAGCAAAGCTGCCTGCACGAACAATTGGAAAGTCTTGCCACTCCTGAGAGTATAAAATATATGCACACCCTTCTGAAGCAACGGCAACAACACAGGTGCACATAGCATTTGTAATACTTCCTAGACCGATTTTTTTTTTCTTTGCACAGTCTGACAAAAGCAAACTCCCAGTGGACAGGTAGGCGAGCGCACGTGCCTACAGCTCCCATCCTGGATTGTCCATCTACAGGAATTCACGGCTGACTTCCAACAGTTTGGGTCCTTCACTGCGTGCCTCGAGGTCTCCATCCTGTGAACTGTTCTCTAGTTCATCTCTGAAGACAGAGACGGTCTTCTGATGTTGCCACTTCACAGCCTCCCAGACATGGGGTCTCCTTCTCTGTCCTGGTCAGGCAGCCTAGAAAGTCCCTCGGCTTGCCTTTCTCCAAGGCTGCACAGGTCATCTGACAGCTATGCCTCTGACATCTTGATCCTCCACCCAAGTCACCCCAACCAACGAGGCATCAGGGACCCTCACACTCTCCTTTCTCAACAGCCCCCACCACTGCTACTGCATCTGAGGACACAGCCACCATCAGTTTTGTCACTTAGAAAAGTTCCTAAAGCTCAGCTGGAGAGATGGCTGAGCAGTTAGAGCACTGCGAACTCTCGAAGAGGACCTGGTTCAATTCGCAGCACCTGCAACGGCCTGTAGCTCCAGTTCCCTGGGGTTCTATACTGTCTTCTCACCTGCACAGGTTCCTGTATTCATGTGGTACACATAAACACATAAAGGCACACACATACACATAAATAAAACTAAGTACATCTTCTTCTTTTAAAGTTACATTTAAAAAAACAGAAAACAAAAAAGTAACAGTGTCTCTGTTGTTTATTCTTGTTGTAACACTCACCTCACCTTGAGTGATGTGTGGCCGATTCTCACTCTCTGGAAAGGTGAAGTTTGCAGGAGAAACAATAAAAAGAAAAGCTCTATCTTGTAACGCAAAAAAAGCACGTTTCACAGGAAACAGCAGCTGCAGATGCTGGAAGCCAGTGGTGCCAGAACAGGAATTCTGAATAGATACAGTCAACTTTCTGGTTTTTTCAGTAAAGTTTTATCAGAAGGGCCTCTAGCTGCTCTGGCCCACCCACAGTGATAGTGAGTGGCTGCGACAGGTGCCATGAGGTACCTGAAGAGAGCTGGCATTCACTTCCTACCCTTTGCAGAAGTTCACAGACTCCTGACCCAGAAGAACCTTATTGGCTGGTGTTTGCTATTTAGGGCAGAGCACAGCCATAGTTGTCACAGACCGGGACGACTGCACAGGCGTTGCCTGAATGTCAACCAGCCCCATTAGTCTGCAGTTGGCCACCTGTCATCATGAGTCTCAGAACTTCTCCATCACCCGTTCAACAAATAGGCTGTGGAGGTGAGCCCGGGTGGGCCATCTATTAGCTTATTAGGGAGCCCAGAGAAGAGAGCTGGAATTCTGTCCTCTTAGGAGTTTTATGTTGTGTGCGGAGCTTTTTATCATTATCTGGCTGACCTTCACACTGGCACCGGGAGGCCTTTCCTAATGTACTTTTCTTCAGAAAGATGATTAAAGCCAGGAAATCGTGGCTTCAGTATGGCTGCTGTATCAGCGGCTTTGTCCTCAGTGGGGGAGCAAGAGAGGTGGAGGTGGTTTAGGAGGAGGCTTAGGGGAGCTTTGGAGTGTCTGAGTGCTTACCTGAATCACTTGGATTCCCACATGGCTGTGTATGCTCCGTCCCTTGTCTTGACCATGTATGTAATAAAGATTGTTCTCTCTCTACCTGTACATAAGAACCTCAGATTTGAGGGAAATCGTGTGTGTGTGTGTGTGTGTGTGTGTGGTAAGTATGGTGTGGTATGTATATGTGTGGTCATGTGTGTGGTGTGTGTTGGTGTGTGATGTATGTGTGTGTTGTCTTTTTATCCCCAGCCCATAGGAATGGCTGCTTGCTTTCAAGTGATCCTCGATGAAGAGACAGAGCCCTGGCCGTAGCTTTTGTCATCTGATTACTATTATTGAACTAATAGCTCATTTGGATAATTTTCTAGTGTCACCAATACAGCTAATTGCCTATCCTTTTGTCTCAAAAATAAAGCCATCAGCCTATGAGAACAGGCCTAGCGGGGGCCCTGTGAGCAACTCTGGGTGGGCGAGGCCTGAGAGGAGCTGCCTCCCCTCCCCCAGCATCTCCAGGCTTCCCTTTCATAGTGACCTTTTACTGTCTTTCACTCCTCAAAATCCTGAAGGGTCAGCTCAGTTCGGCTTCTCTTACCATCCTGGGACTTAACACTTCAAAAGTCCTCTTTCCCTTGTCTCACTTCTTTCTTCCTTTGCTCTGTATTTTTACACATGTACGATGTAGAAATAGCCCTACAGAGAGCACACAGAAGCTCTTGAGACTGCCTCTCTCATCTCTGTCTCTCATCCATATCTCTGTTTCTGTCTCTCAGCTCTATGTCTCTCATCTGTCACACTCATCCCTGTCTCTCTGTGCCTTTGTCTCTGTTGTCTCTCTGATTTCTGCCTGTCGCTCATCTCTGTTTCTCTCTGTGTCTCCTTCATCGCTCTCCCTTTCTGCTTTTGGACCACTTAAAAGAAATCCTACAGCATTAATGATTTGGTGCAATGATGGACATTTCCACAGACAGCTGGAGAGCATGGCTGTATCCCTCACCACCGTAGCCTCAGTTTCTCAATGTCTAATTTCAGTCTGCACTCAAATTTCCCCAAATACTTCCAAAAATAAAGATATTTTTTGCAGCACCTTTTTTATCGTTTCTTTCTTGATGTGAATTTAGAAACTACTGCCCCCCCCCCTCCAGGGTCAGTTTCCAAACTACTGCCCCCCCCAGGGTCAGTTTCCAGATCCTTGGCCCAGCTGCTATTCTGCACGGCGGCAAAATGACCACAGCACTGGGGAACCCCAGGGTCCCTGTGGTTGGTGGCCTCAGGGGTTGGCCAGAGACACAGTTGGCGGCTGTCACTGCTCTGTAGCCCAGTGTCCTCTGGAGTCCCATATGAGAAGATTCCTGGCAGAGGCGATGGAACCAGCAAATCATCTGAAACCCTGCCTGCTATCCTGAGCCGCCCGAGGCCTCTGGTGGCTGTCCTGCACACATGCCACAGTGCATTAGGTCAACTGGTTTCCAGTTGAGACTCCAGTTTAAGGGTTTCAACAGATTCTCCCTTGGGGACGGAGCCTGCGAAGTCCCAGGCATAACCTCCCCACTATAACTCAGTGCTCTCAACCTTCCTAATACTTCGGCCCCTTCATGTTGTGGTGAGCCCCTTCCCCCAACCAAAATAATATTTTTGTAATTGTGATTTTGCTCCTGTTATGTAAATATTTTTGGAGACAGAAGTTTGCCAGAGGAGAACCACTGCAAGAGGCAGAACCAGATCTCATCTCTTGGGGGAGGTCGTGGCCTCATGTGGAAAGTAGGACCCACTCATCTAAGGATGTCAGAACTGGTGTTGCTTTGTGTTGCCATGGTCAAATAGCCACTTTTGGTATGGAAGCAGTCCTTGTCCCAAAGGTCCCTTGTGCTTCCTCTCACATCCCCTCCTCTAGTGCACAATGTCCCTTTCAAAGGTTCCTTAGAATTCAGTGATTCTCCTACCCTACCCTGCTTCCCCGGAACCATTCTTAGAAGGCTCTGACACGAATCAGTCCCTTCTTGGCTTCCCTGATGGTATCCCCACCTTGAACAACTCTGTAGCCATTAAACTGCGCTTGGACCAGATGAATGAGTGATGTAGGCACCTACCAGGCAGCCACAGGCTCCACGGACACACAGCAACCCCTGCCTTCCTCCTATCCTTGGAAAGCCATGTCTCGTGTAATTGGAAAGCACGCTTTGTACTGCTATTAAAGTCAGTGTGGTGCCATCAGTTGGCAGTTGGCGAGTTTGCTGTGGACAGATCTCTTAATGGGTTTCAGGCTTTGGAGGTCAACATATTAACAGGCTACAACTTCTTGGAAGAAGCATTTCCCACTGATGATTAGTTATGACTTTCTGTGCATACTTTTCTAGAGAGTTGCTGTTCTGGGATAGGCAGCAGAGACTCGTTAATGATAGTGGCATTGCAGTCACTAACAGCCCCAGAGGAGCTGGTTGCAGTCTGTGATCCCAAACTGGGCATATAGTCAGCATTAGTGTAACGCTGGCCTGACGGGGTTTCTGTTCCCTGGTGGCACAGTGCCTCCTGGAGACCCGTCCGTTGCATATGGTAAAGGCTTTTGGGGTAAAAGTAAATAAATAAATCCACCGTGGGTTGGGAATTGTAGATAACTTGGTTTTGCTTGCTTCAAATGTGTTAAAGTTCGAAGTGACTGTATTAGTCATCATGTTGCTGTGAAAAAATACCTGACAGGGGCCTGGAGAGAGGGCTCTGCAGTTAAGAGCGCCGCATGCTCTTCCAGAAGGCCTGTGTGTCTCCTAGCGCCCACAGGGCAGCTCACAACTGCCTGGAACTCCAGCCCTAGTGACCTAATGTCCTCTTCTGGCCAATACAAACACACACTCATGTGTACATGCGTGTGCGCGCGCACGCACACGCACACACACACGCACGCACGCACACGCACACACACACACACACACACACTCAATGGGATTACTGTGGCTTAAAGCAGCCCTCCTCCCAGGTGACAGCAGCCTTAGTCTAAGTGTGCTCACACTTGCTTGGTTAGCCATCCCCGAGCTGCAGCTTCTTAGCTCATTGAGCTCAGTCTTCTGTTCCCAGGGAAGGAGGGAATCTCCAGCTGCCTGCTGACAAGACCCTGGCCTGTCCCTGAGTGCCACCATCGGCAGCAAGGGGAGGCTTCTCTTTTCCTAGCCTCTGCTTCCGAGGGTTCCAGCCAAACAGCCCTCTCATGCCCCTTCCTGCTGGTATCCGGGTGGAACGGGAACGGGCTTCCTCCCTTGCTAAGGACCAAAGATGTAATACATTATGTCAGCTGAGTGGCTTCCAAGCTTCTTTCTCTTCAGAGCATGGTTTCTTCTAAAAATAATAATAATTTAAAAAATAATGATTTAAAAAAATCTCAAAGAAAAAGAAAATAGAACAGAAGAATGAGACTAGATTTTTTTTTTGTCTCCCAATCTCCTCCAATCATTTAAAACCTGTTACAGCCACCCACAGACTTTTAAGTGGGATTGCTGAGAAATGCTTCATGTTATAATACCTTTTTTTCCCCCTATCTTTTTAGACTCATTTCAGCTATGAAGAGAAAAAAGGGTTCTAGCATGGGCCAAGCACATAAGATACCCGAGCTTGCGTTTCATGAAGTTAACATCCATCATTGCTCTTCCTAATGATCTTGGAGACAATATTTCCCCAACTCACAATAAAGCTCATAATTGTGCAAAAGGAGATATTGTCTGTATGGGTCTGCCCTGGCCAAACAGGGTTCAAGAGTCAGTGCTTGGCCAGGACTCCCAGTGATTGACAGCAGGTGCGATTTGGGCTCCCACCAGGTGGGGGTAGGGTCTTTTATTCTCTTGGGCTCTGCTTCCCAAGCCCTCAGCGTTATAACTGGTATGAACTGGAGGGCAGCTGTTTTCAACTGCCAGCCTCTTAAAAATAGATACCTACACTGCCTCTCCTCAGATTTCTGCTATTAGGAGTTTGAAAGCAACATATTCTTGGGATTGAAACCAACTCCTTCATATACCCGAAGAAGCACCTCTCTGCAATTTTCAGGATATCCATGAAGAGAAAGAGCGAGGCTCATGTTCTGTTCCCTTCACCACAGTATTCTGCCACCTCCTTCTATTTTGATCTCCATCCTTTAATTCCTTGGCTGGATCCAAGGGGACCCGGCTTTGGCAGTATTTGGACTGATTTGAGTAACAGAAGCAGAGTCCCTTCCTTGAGCAAAATGACCTGAGAGAAAGCAGGGAGAAACGTTAGTCCCTTCCTTGAGCAAAATGACCTGAGAGAAAGCAGGGAGAAACGTTGGGGAAGCATTGCTGCCCTGGACGCAGGTAGGCCCCTCTTAGCAGCAGGAGCCTGGCAGCCACACTCATGGAAGCCAGAAACTGCCTGCACCTGATCTCCAGGTAGCTCTGCAGTCTTTCCCCTCAGCAGCTGGGGTCCTTTCTAATTAGCTACCTCATGTCCTGGCTGACCTCAATTTCTGCTCCCTGGAGAAGATAAATCAGCTCCCTTACCCCCAGCTGATGGCTCAGCTCACCCTTTGAGCTCATGATGGAACACTCCAGAAGCACAGGCCAAGGAGCGGAACAAGGCTGGCTGGGGTCAGGAGACAGCTTTGTAGCCACTTGTGCTTGGACAGGAAGATGCCGGTGGAGCTGAACTTGCTTGTCTGCTCCAAGCTTGGTGACATCAGCAGAGACCTGGCCACAGAGCAGTGCTTTTCTCAGTGGAGGGGTTAACTCAAGAGGGGAAAGAAACCCAGTGGAGTTTTGCAGCCCACCAAGGCCACAGAGCCAGCCAAATCCATGTCTTCAGATTTGGGTAGGGTGGAAGCCAGTGTATAATTATTTCTCATCCCTAACCCTAACAGCTGTTACTGGGCTTTGGGGAAGAACTCCAACAGGCTTTGGATCTCGTTCTCACTGAAGTGGTGGTTCACAGAGGAAGATGTGTGGACAGAGCACAGGAGGGGAGTCACTTAGGGATGGGTGAGTTGTACTGTCTACACCTGTTTTCTGGGGTCTTCACTCAGGGTGCTTACACAAGCCATTCCTTAACAGACTGGGCTGATGACTCAGTGAGAAAGCACAAGGACCCAGGTTCAAGCCCCCAGAACCCATGTAAGGAAGCCAAATGTGCATGCTTGAAATCCTAGTGCTGGGGAGGAGGCGGAGACAGGAGGATCCCTGCAGCTCAGAGGCTGAGCGGCCTATCCTACGTGGCAAGTTCCAGACCAGTGAGAGAACCCCAACTCAGCACAAAAGAAGGTAGACAGCATCTGACGAATGACAGTCAAGGCTGGCCTCTGGCCTCTGGGTGCACATTCACACGTGTGCATCCAAATAGCTGGGCTGGCAGGCCTGTGTCACCAGGCCAGCTCAGTGCTCTCTATAATGTTTCTTTCTACGTTTACATGTTCTCACAGTTAAACATTTGTTAGGGTCCGATGAAGAAGGACCTGACTCAAGTTCTACGCAAAAGCAAGGAGCATTTATTCTGCAGAAACTTACCAGCATGCCGGGGCTACTGTTCCTTAGAATGGGTGCCCAATGTGAACATGAAGGCTCAATTTAAAGGCAATTAGGGAGACTTCCAGGAGTGAGGTAAACTTTCATTTGATTGGCTGACTCAGGAGGTAGAGGGGGATTTAGGATTGGCTAAATGTTTAGGAACTTTCCAGAGTTGCCAAAGTCTTTCCCTCAGGTTTGCTAAATCATTAGTTCAATCCATTTAAGCTGATTGGCTGCCTTCGAGCTGTGGTTTCTCCAGAAACTGTTTTTCTATGTTTGAACATAGAGTCAGATTAGCCAAACAGATTGGGACCTTCTGGGGGTCTCTTGGGGGCTTCTGGGGTCTCTTGGGAGCTTTGGAGTTATTAGCCCTTTCACATCAACACTACAGAAGCCCTCCACGTGTCTTCAAACACCTCCTTTTCCACCTGCAAGTCAGCCAAGCATACCATCCCTTCTTATAATACACATGTGCACCTGTGTACACACACACACACACACACACACACACACACACACACACA
>NW_026590062.1:16573829-16596099 GCF_907164565.1 Psammomys obesus | reverse complement strand
CACACACACACACACACACACACACACACACACACACACACACACACTCTCAATTGCTATCTAGTCCCAGGCAGTTTCCCAGGTACTCAGGACCCAGCAAGGAGGGAACCACCTTCTTTCTCTAAGGTTATCAACTTGGGAAGTGAAGGCACTAGGCCTAGGGGGTGTTCCCTGAAGGAAAGGGAGACTGGAGAAGCAGACAGCCCTGCTGTAACCTCTTCTTTGCCTGCTTTTCCTCATCTCAATATGTCCAACCACGTGTCCATGACTCGGGCAATGTGTTGAGTGATGAAAGAGACTACAGATTTCATCTAACTTTGATGACGTAACAATGGAACAGGTTTCTGTTTGGATAGTACTCTATCAGAAGACCCTATTTCCAGGAAAGAAGACCATACCATGTTTATTATTTATCTTTAGTGTTATATTTTAGGCTTCATGCATGCCCAGAAAAAAACCGAGCTATATCCTCATCCCTCCTTTTACTTTTCACTTTGAAAGTGTCTCCTTTCTCTTGATCAATGTTTCTTTGGCATACAGTATTTTTTTTATTTTATTTTACTTTCAACTAACTTATATACTTCTATCTGAAATAAGTTTCATAAAGAGCATATCACATGGTCATTGTTTGCAGATCCCTTTGACAGTCTGTCTTTCTAATTATTATTATTGTATGCTTGGGTTTTTTGTTTGTATGTGCTCCATGTGTGTGTAGTACCTGCAGGGCCCAGAAGAGAGCATCAGTTCCCCCTAGAACTGGAGTTATAGAGAACTGTGAGCTGCCATGTGGATGCTAGGAATTGAAACCCTGTCCTCTGCAAGAGCAGCAAGTGCTAACCACTGAGCAAACTCTCCATTTCCAACTTTTAAAAAAAGATTTATTTATTTATTATTATTTATTTTTTTTAGTCTGCCTGCATGTGTGCCTGCACACCAAAAGAGGGCACCAGATCTCACTATAGATGGTCATAGAGCCACCATGTAGTTGCTGGGAATTAAACTCAGGACCTTTGGAAGAACAGCCCATGCTTTTAACCTCTGAGCCATCTCTCTACCCTCTCCTCCCCTGACCCCAATCTATCTGTAATTAGTGTGTTGGCGCTATTTTCTTTACATTTCTTAATCCTCTTTTTCTTCCTTCTCCACACAAATTCCTTCCAACACCCCAACACCAGGTAGGAGAGAAAGGAGGTTAGAGAAGAGGAGGAGTTCTCTTAGCTACAGCCTGCTGGTTAGGGTCCAATCTTCATTTCAGTATATCTCCAACTTCTCATCCAACTGTATCAACAGTAATCAGGAGCAGCAGGGGGAAACACCAATAGCCTTCTTCTTCCTTGGAACCCCCCAAACACTCTCTGCGCTCTAGCCTTTGTTCTCTCTCAGAGTCCTCAGAATTAAACTATCTTTAGCTAGCAAAGAGGCCCCTCTCAGAGACTGCACCAGACAAATAGTTGGCTGCTGTGGACAGTCTGAATCATAACCTACACCTGGAATCAAAATAAAAACATGTTTACATCCACAATGTCAGTGTGTTTAGTAGTGAATTTAATTGCTGATCTCAAGGGCTAACACCTGCTGTTTTATTTTACTTTTTGTTTTCTGCTTTGGGCTTCCCATTCTCTTCCTTTCCCGATTCCACATGTATGATGTGAATATTTTCTAAAATGCCCTTTTAATTTATCCATAATCATCCTGAGTGCATTGTTTGGTATAGATTTTTCTTTTTTTTTCTTTTTTCTTTTTTTTAATTTTATTTTTTTCTTATCAGTTACATTTTATTAACTCTGTATCCCAGCCGTGTCCCGATCCCTCATTCCCTCCCAGTCCCTCCCTTCCTCCCTCATCTCCACCGTGCCCCTTGCCAAGTCCACTGATAGGGGGGACCTCCTCCCCATTCATCTGATCCTGTTTTATCAGGTATCTTCAGGACTGGCTGCAAAGCTCTCCTCTGTGGCCTAACAGGACTGCTCCTCCCTTGGGGGGTAGATTTTTCTTAATGGTCACTACAGGAATTTCATTTTGTGTAACATCGTTGTTGCTGGCTTTAAAGATTCAACTCAGTCCCACTTCCCTTCACGCCCTTCATGCTCTCCTCCCCTGGCCCATAATGACATAATTTTCTCAGCATCTCCCATCCCTGCAGGAAAACCATGCTACTGTTACAGGTGTAATTTTTAAAATTATATTATTTATCAAATTTTCTCTGCTCCTTTTTCCCTTCCTAGCTCTTCTTCTCTCCTTCCCTCTATCTTTCCATCCTTCCCTCTCTTCCTTCTTTCTTCCATTCCTCTCTCTCTCCCTCTCTTCCTTCCTCCCTCATTTTCTCTTTCCCTTGCTTCTTTTGCTCATTCCTCTTTTATCTTTCTGTTTAGAACACATTGATCTCTGTCTCTGCTTCAGGAGACCCTCTTGGAAGCCCATTCTCTTGGTTTTGCTTGCTCTGTGAAGGCCTTGATTTTTCATCACCTCCTAAGGATAATGTTAATGAATGTACAATTCCAAGTTCACTGTTCTTTTCTTTCTGCTCTTAGGAAAATGCTCGACTGTCTCTGCCTCCACAGTTTCCAGAAGATGATTCTCCAAAGTCATTTCTTCCCTACAGCAGGCTCTTTTTTTTTTTTCAGTATTTTTCAGTGGTTTTCTTCAGTGCTTTTTAGAATTTTCCTGCTTTGTGTTAACTTTTAACTTTAATTTGAGGCTGTTCCTTGGGATGAGGTTGTTTAGAGTAAACTATTAGGGGTTAACAGCTTCAAGCCTGCAGATTTCAGTATCTTTCTGGCCAAAGTTGAGTGTGTGGTTTTCAATGAGTTTGTCCTGCTGTGATTCTTTTAGCCTGACTGTATTTCTTTCTCCCTTTGAGACTCTAAAAGCAAGTGTTATATCCTTTGTGATGCACCCAACCTGTCTGCAAGGCTCATTTTTCTTTATTTTCATTCAAATTTGTTTCCATGTGCTCAGATTGTAGAGTTTCTATTGCCTTGTGCTACAGGCCAGGCTTTTTCTTCCTATGCCTCCACTCTGGTGTGAGGAGGCTTTTGTTTCAACTTTTTTTTTTTAATCTTTCTGCCAAAATCTGGCTTATCTTTGGGTCTTCTACTCACCTGCTTGCCCACACTTGCTATTTCTATTTATCATCTGCCTCAAATTCTCTTTTAATCATTTACCAGTGTTTCTGCATGGCTGCTTTAAACCTTTCTAGGTCATTCTTTGAGTGTGCCATCTACTTTTGGGGATCTGACTTCTCAGAATGGGAAACCATTGATAATTTCTGGTTTCTCAGCACAAGAAAGACTTCATTTGGTTCCAGCCTGGTCACTTTAGCCTCAGGGGTATAAGGCTCTGGGTGTTACCTAAATCTTGCCACTGTTATGCCCATGTATCTCGGACCCCAAAGACCACCAAGGAGCTGATTCTGATGCAAACGCAGTAGGGTCTTTATTACAAGCTCAAGCTCAGGCCCAAACCATTACTGATGCAGTGGTTCTTGAGTGTAGAGCCCCAAGCTCAGGGAGAGAGGGTTCTTATTTAGGGTTACATCAAGGTTTGGGAAATTCCAGCTTAGCAGTTTTATGATTGATTGATATTTAGCAAATATCGGGTGTCTGGAAGAAATTGCTTGCCCAAAGGGCCAAACTGAAATTGTTTTACTCATCCTTTTATAAAGAACACCTGGGTAAACTTCAGGTATTCATTGATTAGCTTGTTGCTAGGGGTGATGGTTAAATATTAACAAAGGTCGAAGAACATTTTTTGTGGGTTTGTCTCCTTTTTGAAACTGGAGTTTATGCCTAGGTCATTTACCCTTAAGATGGAGTTTCTTTTTCAGAAATGGGGTTATACAGGCCTTACAGCCACAACAGGCTTCCTTAGTTGCCATACCAGCCAGGGACAGAAAAGAATTGTTAACACCCTTATTACCCAGCTCCCTTCATCCTTCCTCTCTCTATCACCTCACCTGGGAGAGGGAATCTTGGTCCTGCTGAGGTGGGGGGAGCAGTGTGAGGTGCTGGGGTCTACACTAATAATCCTACACAATCCTCATGGAGCTGGGGCAGCTGTATCTCAATATTGCTTCTCCCAGCCTCTGCTGACCTTCAGGATGGCTGGCCTTAATCTCCTGACCAGCAGAACAAACTCCTGGTCTCACCTCCGCTGACCGATGTTTGCTGTCTTGCTACACTGGTCGTTTAGCTATATCCTGGCTGAAGAGAGCAGCTCCCGTTGGGGATTCATCTTATGAAAGCCACTGAGGTTCCTACTGTCTGCTTGCTCTCCAGTGGGGAGAACCAAGACACAGCAGGACCTATAGATCTCACTACTTAGTTTTTACCTGGGTCCTGAGATGTGGGTCTGGTCTCTCCACTTTCTCATTCTCCCTTCCAGACTGTTCTCATGTTTGCTGTGTAGGCTGCCCCCGTGGTATCAGCTTTGTTTAGCAGGAAGGATGGGAAAAATGGCATGGACTCCAATCTTTCCTGGCATGGACACCTACATTAGCACCATACAGAAAGTACAGGTGGGGCAGACAGAACACGCTCTCTCATTCTGATTTCTCATTATTATGAGCAAAGAAATCATGGCAAGTTATTTTTTTTCTATTGTTGTATGTGTGTTCACGTGTGTGCACATGTATGTAGTGGCTACAGGTTGATGTCAGGTGGCTTCCTCTCCATCTTATTTTTGGAGACAGGATCTCCCACTGAAACCAGAGCTCACTAATTGGCTAACTTGGCTGGCTGGTGAATGCCAGGAATATCCTTTCTCTACTTCCCCCGTGCTGGGATTACAGGCATATGCTGTCACACCTGATACTTTCTTATAAATTTTATATTTTTAATTTATCATTTGAGAGCTTCACATATGCATATACTATGTGATTTTGTTTGTTTTGTTTTGGGGAGCCCACCTGAGATGACCACTCAGACATCGTTTATAGCCAATTGACAGTCTTTATTTCAGTCAGTTGAGACCATACCCAGGCAATCAGGGACTTAGGTGTGACCCCCAAATGTACAGCACACAGGATCTTTGAAGGTAAAAAACATACTGGCATTATTCTCAGCAGCTGCAGGGGACTTCATAGAAGCAAATAGTCTAACAGAAGCTGAGATAAGCAGTTAGCAGGAGAGGGTTCTGCATAAACAGGCCATGTAGCAGAAGCTAAGATATGTTAGCTAAGACATCCTGACCTTGGGTTCCTAGAATAGTATTGGATAGTTTTCCATGGGATTCTCCATCAAGGAGATCAAATTCTCACTAAATTTGAAATGGCCACAGCAAGAGTACAAGGTGGAGGAAAGTTTACATTGTTTTGCCCTGTCACAGTTTGTTTGGGGTTAAAAAAAAACATTTATTTTGTTTATGCATATGGGTATTTTGCCTGCATGTGTGTGCCTGGAACCATTGGAGGTCAAAAGAAGACATACGATACCTTGGAAGGTCAGCTGGGGTTCGAGGTGGTTATAAGCCACCATGTGCATGCTAGAAATCAAACGCGGGTCCTCTGCAAGAGAAGCGAGTACTCTTAACTCCTCTGTTATCTCTCCAGTTTCCAATATACTGAGCTTTTTATCATCACCCCTGCTCCACTTTCCAACTCTTCCCACTTCCCCATACTTTTCTCTCCCATCAACACGTACTCTTTTGAAAAGTCCTTTGTCTACTTAGCACTGCTGCTGTGTGGAGGGTGTAGGACTAGCCACTGAAGCATGTGCAGCCTACGGGGGCTGTCATCACTGATGAAAGCTGACGCTCTCCCTCCCCCAGCCACCATCAAGTGCTATTAGCTCTTTAGCTAGGCGGGGGGGCTTTGGGAGCCCTCCCCCCACCTAACTTTTTATGGGGGGCTCTGGGAGTTGAAGTCAGGTCTTCATGCTTGCTTACATCATAAGCACATTACCAACACACTTGCAGCAGATACTGCACATGCAAAATGCAACACTAACCATTTCTCAGCATCAAGGCTTCTCCTGTCACTATAAAATCGCTCATCCTTCCTCCCGGTTCACAGCTTTACCCTTTCAAAATCTGGAAACACCAAGTGTGTGTCCACCTTGACCTTTGTGAGCATTGATGGACACAATAATATACCCTAGACCTTAGCCTGTCTCCAAGGCATCCTAGTCACTGCCTGTCTGAGGCCGCTCTGATTTGCTGTACTCCTTCAAACTGCGGAAGGCAGTGTTTGGATCAGAACTCCATGGGCATAGAATGGAGATCCTCTGTCCTCAAGCCACTGCAGTCTTGTTCCTTACGTCTGTACGAACTCAGGAGGCTGAAAACTACAAACAGATGCTATGGTGTTTCTGATGCCTGGGAACATGGCAGACTGCCTCCAGCTAGGCAACACATTTGAAGCCTTTTTTATTTAACGCGGTTTATTTTTGAAACCCAATGTGTTCCTTTGTTGTGAGATGGAATGAAAGACATCCAGGAGGGAAGGAGACAGAGACAGTATCCCCATTGCTTGAATAACCTCTGGGGTTAATGGGCCTTCTCGTTCCTTTGCAGCTTTATGGTGGCTGCATTAGAAGGATGCAGAAACCTGTAAAAGTCTGAGGTGGTCCTGTTCTTTGGGGCTGCTTGCTCTGTCCCTAGAACTGAGATGAGGGATAGAAGGTGGGGACCAGGAACAAGAAGGTATGGCTGAGAGACAGCTATATGACTCTTTAGAAGTATAGATGACCATGGGGGCCAACAGGCATAGGCACCAGGGGCTATTGTCCCTAATCCTGTGCAATTGACCAAATGTAATAGGGAGCCAGAGGCCACCATGTCAGGTGATGCTCTTTGTGATGGTTCAGAATAAAGAGTCACTTGGAGGACAGAGAAGTCACCTAACACTATCTACCCGAAGGACGAAAGCCTCCTAGTGACTTCTGTGCTGAGTAGAAACCAACCTTCCAATAGCCAATAGACCTTGTGAATATGTTTTCCTGTACCTTGACAACCCAAGAGTCCCTGTGTTTACTCTATCACAGGCAAACTGGCCCAGTTGCTCCTTCAAAAGCACAGCCATGTCTCCAGCTCAGCCTCTACTTGTTTGCCCTTTCTACCAGCAATGTTTCTCAAGACAGGGTGATATTTGGTTCTTGTCATCCTGAGGGAAAGGTGCCATTGGATGACAGAAGTTTGAAGACAAGGCCATTGCTTAACATCTTAGAGGATATTTTCCCTACTGTATTGATGAATTTGAGACCCCTTCGTCTATCACAGTGGTTCTCAACCTGTGTGTCATGACCCCCACAGGGGTGGAACATCACATATACTGCATACCAGACATTTACATTACAATTTATAACAGTAGCAAAATTACAGTTATGAAGTAGCAAAGAGATAATCTTATATTTGGGGGTGTGGTCACCACAACATGAAGAAATCTATTAAAAGGTCACAGCATTAGGAAGGTTGAGAACCCTTTGTCTATCAGGACGTCTGCCCACACCTTTTGCATTGGTATGATTTTGGATGTCACTCTTTCAATAGTCCCTTGTGACATCTTAAAAAATAATTGTCTAAGATATACTTATCTTTATTTTATGCATGTGTTTTGCTTGCATGTATGTCTGTGTACCACATGCATGTCTGGTGTCTTCAGAAGCCAGCAGAGGGTGTCTGAGAGTGGAGTTAGAGGCAGTGTGAGCCAATGTGGGTGCTGGAAACTAAACTCACGTCTTCTGCAAGAGCAGCCACTTCTCTTAACCACTAAACCATCTCTCTAGTCACTTTCTTGACATCTGATGGAAGCTCTCCACCTTCTCTCTATACTCCTGCTCCCCCGGTACCCACACATTTTCTGTGACACATGTGTGACATTTTCTAAGGCTCTACAATGAATATTTATTAATCTTGTTCCCCATATCCTAGGCCAATGGTGAGCTGGAATTACAACTTTCCTTTTAGTTAGTGCCTTCCTGCCTCTGTGATCCCAAATAGAGGCTGTGTGAGGCTGGATCACATGCTGTAGAACTTCTCCACACCTCAGAAAATCTGAAGATAAGCTCTAGTATGGTCCGACTTCTGTGCATTTTGCATCCTGCCCCCTCCTCAGTGTGGAAGGAGATGATGCATGGTAGGCACCCCAGAAACAGAAATATATTTTTGTAGACATTAGCTTAGTCTTTCCTTTTATCTTTTGCTTCTAGCCTGGGTTCTGAGCCCAACAGTTTTATTGTTGAATTTATACCACAACTGGCACCATTTTGGAAGGTTCTAAGACCTTTAGAAAGTGGGACCTAGCTAGAGGTCACTGAGTATGTGCTTTTGAAGGGTATACTGGATCTGAAGTTCTCCCTTCTCCCTCTTTCTCTGCTTCCTGCCCATCATGATTTGAATCATCTCCTCCACCACACCACGGGATCCTACCACTGTGGTGGCACCATGAGCCCAGAATCAAGAGTCAAGCTGAGAACTGTGGATTGAGATCACAGAAACTGGGAGTCAAAATTAATGCTTCCTCCTTTGGGCTGTTTCCATCCAGTGGTCTGTCATTGTGATGAGAAAACTAGGCCCTTTCTCAGAGAGTATTCTGTACTCACTTCTGTTTCAGAGAACAGAATAAAATGGTGCTCTCTGGCTATGCACACTGTGGAAAGCTCTAGCCTTGTCATTCATGTCTTCTTCTTGGACCATGTCTAGCTCCACCATCATACCTGCCTGAGGAGTTCAGTTTGGAGCATTTTGAATCCAGAGCGTTCACCTTCTTGTGGATGCTCAAACATTTTGAAAAACTTCAGCTCACACAGCAGCTCACCTCTGTGTAATATGAAAACACATATATTCTCTGTGTTTCTAGAAAAATGCATACAAGGTTATGTTCCCAGGATGTTGGAATTCCATTTATGTCTAAGTCATCCATTATTGGCACAATCTATATTTCAGAAAGTAATTTATTGTTCTTCTGAGGGAAGTTCAATATTTGAAATCAGTCATCTCACAGTGAATGAAATAAAAATTTGAAGCTGATTTAACCTTTCTATTACCTGCAGCTGAGCCAAGTCAATTAAGATGGTTCTTTCAAATTAAAGTCGAACTGTGCAGTAATTGAATGGGTTTCCTTCTAGGCTTCCCTTCCTATGACCTTACCTCAATGTCCCATTTCCTGTGGTGAGCAGTGGCTTTCAGCCCATTTCCTACAAGCCAGAGTGCTTCAGGCTCACGACCAGGAGAAGTTACAAACCGTGTATCTCGTTTGAACAAGGACATGACATTTAGGGCTAGCTTCTTTATGTTTGGTGAGGTTCACAGCCAGGATGAAAGGCTTGTCCCAGAAGGTGTCCCAGCCCTGAGGCCCAACACAGCACTCTGCTAGGCAAGACACTTGGCAGGTGTTAAGCAAGAGTGCTTGGTAAAAATAAAATAAAATAATTAAAAATCTATATACAGTCCCAAATGATTCTTTCTCAAAAGTGAGAAACAGGTGCTCCATGGTTCAGAATACTCTGAGCTGTGGTTTTACAGGCAGCCAGCTTTGTGTCCCCCAGTCGGGAATGATCAGATACATGGAGATCAACATCTGTGCAAACATAAAATTTCACTGTAGACCAGGGAATGAGGCAGGATAGAAAGAAAGTAGAAATATTGTGGCTATGGAAAGGTGGGAGGGGTGCTTACCCATGCATCTAGTTGAAGCCACTCAGGAGCAGCAGAGCAGAAATCCCAGCACGGTTAACTGCTTAAGGCTTTTCTCCTTCCCAGTGACAAACCCTGTGGTTCCTTCCCTAGGAACCTTACCAGAAGCCCCATTCACAGTGATAGGATATGTCCTAAGCCCCATCTGCAACCCTAGTGTCTCTTGGCTTCACCTTCTCATATGATAACATTCTATCTAAGACATCGCCAGAGTCATGCCCGCTATCTCTTTTCAAAAGGGATAGAGGAGAAGACAATGAAGGTTGCTTAGCAATCATTTGAGAGGGAACTGGAGAGCTACCCAAAATGACTGCAAAGAGAGATGATTGCAGCTCTCCGCTGGGAAGCACATTACCCCATTTGGTATGGCCTTCCTTTCTTCTGAGTATCTCTTTTACTCCTCATGATTAAGCCTCTATTGAAACATCTTGCACAAAATTTCCAACTCTGTTTCACTATACCAGTTGGTTCTAAAGTTCGTGAAAGCATTGAAGTCACAGATCCTGGTTTGTCCTGAGCTGAGATCCCTAGGAATCTGGGGAAACTCCATAGGTTAGCAAGAGTGGCAGTGTGGAGCCATGTCTGTCCCTTCACTGTTGCTGGTGGGAGTCTGGGTGGGCTGGGAACTGTCTTTTATCAGGGCTGGATTGGAGGTTAAAGACACTATTGCAGTGTATGAGGGACAACTGTGGGATATGAGGAGGTCCACCTTGGATGCCATTTGGAAGGACCTAATTGGGTGGCTCCCTAGTAGTTACTGGGATGCAACTGCAGCCTTTGAGACACCACAATTCTCCACCAGATGCATGAGGCAGCTGCAATGAAGAGAATAGCTTTCATGACCATGACCAGAGACCATCGTGACTCCTCTTCCTGGATGTCTACTCCCAAGCAACTATGTTCCTGCCTTCACTGTGCCTCCCCTCTGTCATAGTTTCCCTGCTCAGCACACTGACTCACCTGTCTTAGTTTCTTTGTCTATGCTGTGATAAAATACTCTGATAAAAGGAACTTAAGTAAAAAGGGGCTAATTTGGCTCAGCGATCAAGGGCTCATTCTATTATGGTGGGAAAGACAGGGCAGTAGGCTGGGAAAGCATGGTTGCAGGAGCAGCAAGATGGCTGGTGTTGTGGCATCCACACTCAGGAAACAGAGGGGTGAAAGCTTGCTACTATCCAGTTCCCTCCCTCCACTTAAATGAGATTGGTGCAACCCACAGTGGGCAGGTCTTCCCACTTCAAGGAAAATAATCAAGGTAATTCCCTATAGACATGCCTAGAGTCCTGTCTTCCAGATGATTCCGGATGACACCAAGTTGACAACACTAAACATCACACAGGCACAAGACTTTTCTGTTGAAAGAATCTGGGGTACAGGTTTTCCAGCCTTGGGAGGGCATTGGGCTGAACAAACTTCTGATCCTCCCTCTTGATGATCCATTCAATGTTGCTTTATCTTATGATTGATGGCATCTTGTGTTTAGTGATGCATGGGCTTCTCTGTCTAGCAGGGCCATCATTTTAAGCTTCAATATTTCTAAAATATAAAATACAGTCACGTCTATACTTACATTAATATAAAATTACATTTTATATTAATGAATATAACTCAATCAGAGGCCTAATTAATTCCTCCTGGATTCTTACTGTTGCCTGCCAAGGACTGCAAGCCGAAGAACTGTCCCTCTTTGCAGCCTGATGATGAGTCCAAGCTCAGAGATACCACAGTGATGTTAATGCCAAGGATGACTCTGACCTTAAAATAATCAGGACTAACAAGGGGAAACACTTTCACCATTTGTTGTTGTTATTTAGACAGTCTGCCTGTCACTCCAAGTCTTAATTTTCCTTGTAGAGTTCAGGGTATAATGTATTTAGAATCCATCTGATGAAAGCCAAGCAATTCCGAATGACCATGGTGATCAGGAAGAGAAACAAGACACAAGGCTTGTGGCCAAGCATGCTGGTGTTGAGTGAGTGACGGGGCAGGGCGGGCTGGGGGGTTGGAGGAGCCTACTTTCTGTTGCTAGAGTAGTTACTAAAGTCCAAGTTACTTATAAGTGAAAGTATCTTCTATTCATGCTTCTGGGGAAGTTGATGAGAATTATACTGGAATCTCCCGGGCATGAGTCAGGAAGTGTCCTGCAATACTAACACTGAAGAGGGCATGGCATGGAAATTTAAAAAAGTGTGCCAGCTCAGGTCCCTCTCATCTTGCCGGGTTATCAGCACAGCTTTCTGTGGCCTTCTCTGCCCTCAACTGCTTCCCAGATGCCTTCTCTCCAAACCCTACCTCTTGAACACAAGGGGCTGGGGATTAAGTTTCCAGCACACGAATGTTTAGGGGACATGCCATGTTTGGGATACTCCTATTTCTTCCTGAAATGAAGCAAATGTCTGTGATGTGGTAGGTGTTCAGAGATGAGTCACAGTAGTGATGATTCAGGCTGGGACAGGGAGACTGGAGTCTGGAGCCTGGCTGGTTTGCCCAACAACTGCTGTCCACCACGATAGTGTGTTTCACAGTGTTTCTGACTTACTCTCCAAGCTTGCCTTGTCCCCTGCTGTGTAAGTTAGGTCTCTGTTCCAGTGATGAAATACCATGACTAAATGTAAATTGGAGAGGAAAGGGTTTATTCGGCTTACAGGTAATACTCCATCATAAGCCCAAGCAGGAACTCAAGCAGAATGGGACTCTGGAGGCTGGAGCTGAAGCAGAGGCCATAGACTCTATGGCACAGAGGAATACTGCTTACTGCTTTACTCCTCCTAGCTTGCTCAGTCTGCCTTCCTATATATCCCATAACTACCTGCCCAGGGGTGGCACTGCCCACAGTGGGCTGGGCCCTCTCATATCAATCATCAGTCAAGCAAATGTCCCATAGACTAATCTGATGGAGGTACTTCTTCAGTTGAGGTTCTCTCCTCCCAAATTACTGTAGCCTGTGTCAACTTGACAAAAGCTAACCAGAAACAAAAACCAAAAAATCCTGACCAGTGCCTTCTCCGTACACACACACACACACACTCACTCTCTCTCCTGTATGATCCCTGGGCTCTCAGTGGCCCTTCACAGTACCACATCCCATTTCCTTCCTCCTCTGTCTGCAGCCAGCATGACCAATGATGGGATCCTGGTCATGCTAATTTGCTGAATAAAACCTCTTCAAAAGCTCCATTAATCCCTGGGAGGCAGCTTAGACAGATGCTGACTACCCATAGCCTTGCCTCATGATCCCTAAGGCATTTTTGGAGCTGGGGCACTCAGTGGATGAACTATAATAGAAGATCAGGGTCTCTCTGAGATGGAGCTGCAAATCGGAAGGGAGATGTTTTCTATTGATTTAGCTTCTTGAGGTATGAGAAATAAATGGTCCATGGTGATGTCCTTGGTGCGTGACTGGATGTGGGTCTGCCTTACAAAGCTAAATGGAGGACCTGGAGGTAACAGGGACTCCACAAGAAGACCAACAAAGCCAACTAACAAGGCCCCAGAGGGGCTTGCTGAGACTGAAGCATCAACCAAGGACCATGCATGAACTGGATCTAGGCTGCCTACAAAGAGGCAGCCGATGGGCAGCTTAGGTTTCAAGTGGGTCCTCTAGTAAGGGAAGTGGGACTGCATTGGATGAGGACTGACTTGCCAGCTTTTTGATCACGTCCCCCTGGTGGGACTGCCTTGCCAGGCCACAGGGGAAGAGGACATGCTCAGTCCAGATACAACTTGATGAGTTAGAGTGAATGGGAAAGGGAACTTCTTTTCTGAGGAATGGGAGGGCAGAGAGGAGGGAGAGACAAAGGGTAGGACCACAGCCACAATGTAAAGTGAACAAAAAAATGAAAAGACTCAAAACCCAAAGCTTAATGGAAGCAGAGCTGAGCAGTCTTTAAGTTTGTCCCAGAATTAATTCCATGCCTCTGCTTGCCATTGAAGAAGGCTCAGAGACCCAGAAATGACTTGTCTCTGAGGCCTTCTGTCTTGCAGCTTGGATGTGTTCTCTTGTCTGGTATTTCCCTCTCTCCACTTTTCTTTCTGCAGCTCCTCCTAGCCTTGTTGCTGTCTGATCCCCTACACAGCAGGGTCTCACTTGCTTCTCAGAAAATGACACTGGAGTGATAGGAGCTACCAGTTCTCACCAAATGACAGTATTACATGGCTCCAATATTCAATATTCAATAACGTGATCAAGGCAGTGTAGTGGTTTGAATAAAAATGACCCCCATTAGCTCAGGGTGTGGCGCTATTAGGAGCTGTGGCCTTGTTGGAGGAAGTGTGTCACTGGGGGTAGGTTTTGAGGTTTCAGAAGCTCAAGCCAGGCCCAGAGTCACTCTCTCTGCTGCCTGCTGATCTAGATGTAGAACTCTCAGCTACCTCCCTAGCACCATGTCTGCCTGTATGGCGCCATGCTTCCTGTCATGATGATAATGGACTAAAGTTCTTAACTGTAAGCCAGCCCCAATTAAATGTTTTTCTTTATAAGAGTTTCCATGGTTATGGTGTCTCTTCACAGCAACAGGGAAACCCTAAGACAGGCAGAATCCATCTTGGGCCCACAAGGCAAAGAACTGAGGGGAGCTTGGAGAACCCTGTGCCTGCTGCCCCAGGGAGCAGTCTTCAGCTCTCATCACACAGAGATTCAGTTCTCAAAGCATGCAGGAAAGCCAACTCAGACACCTAAGGCACAGCAACAGTGATGAGATAAATGTAAGTGTTTGAATGGATTATTACTTCTGTCTTCATCTGGCCCCTTGAATCCAGCCTGTAGTATCTAGGACTTTTGTGCTTTTTGTGCACAGTGACTCATTGGAAAGTGAACTTCTAGTGTTTTTTCTTTCCTCTTTTCCCCCCAGTGCTTTATCTGTAGCAGTTTTCTGGCTGATTAAGGTATATAAAAATAGCTATTTTATGTATTATAAATACAGTCTAAGAAATATGGAGCCCTATCTGAGCGGGGGAGGGAGAAGAAACTCCAGTTGTTTGAAGCGTATGAATTTGGGGATCATTTGCTACTTAGTAGTAGCTGACACACACACTTTTCTTGGTGGCCTCCGAAATGACCTTAGACCCCAATCACCTACAATCTGGGCCCACTGGTCCCTAGTGTCCCACTCTCTCCTTTGTCAGCCTTCCACCATCCTGAAGCGATAAACTAAGGCAGATACCGAGATGGGGCTCTTCTTTCACAGATTAATGTGCGGCCCAATTCCTGCTGACGCCACACTCCTGAATAATTTGTTTCAAACCAAAACCCTGGATAATTTGTGGGCTACCTTCCCTTTAAACCGTGTCTCAGGCAGCCGCTGTCATCGGTGGCTGAGTTTGGCTTTTATAAATGAACCGAGTTATAAATCAACCAGTCTGATTCTTAAGTACACCAGGGTAATTTATGGATGTTATGGAGAGGGGCGACGTCTCCTCTGAAGCTCATGATTAAAGATGATGTTAGCCCTGAGTGGGAGACCATCCCTCATGCCATTCTGCCTGCGTCGGCTACGCCCATTTCTGTGCAGTCCCTTCTCCCTCCTTCACTATGTGAGGGCAGCAAAAACTACCCTCAAATGGACATGATTTCCCCCTGAAGGTTCTTCACTCCTTGGTCAGGTGTTTCATGGTGGCTTTCAGGTGCTCTGTGGCCCTTTCATGTATAGGTCATGTGACACAGGGCCAAGGTTCTTTTCTGCAGAGCAATCTCTAACAATGTCATTTTGAAACAGAGCAGAACTGGATATTTCCTTGCATTACTTTTCTGTTTGTTCTGAGATAGGGTCTCACTATATAACCCTGACTGTCCTGAAACTCAATGTATAGACAGGCTGGCCTCACACTTACAGAGGTCCACCTGCCTCTGCCTCCTGAGTGCTGGGATTAAAGGTGTGCACCACCACATCTGTTATCTTTTTGTGTTTGTCCTTCACACCCCTTTCCATGGCTCCATGCCCCTAGGTCTGAGCTTTAGAAATGATGTCTTTTGTCTGCTTGTGTTTTGGTTAGACTTGGCCTCTGCCAGGAGATGAGGGTGGGAAGAGAGATACTGTGCGATCTGGGCCACAGGTTCTGCTCCTGCAGGGACACCTTGGATTAACCACATCTTTCTATAGCAGCGATCTTCAGCCTTACTAATGCTGAGGCCCTTTAATACAGTTCCTCATGTTGTGGTAACCCCCAACCATAAAATTCTTTTCATTGCTACTTCATAACTGTTATTTTGCTACTGTTAGGAATTGTAATAGAAATATCTATATTTTCTGATGGTCCTTAGGCAACCCCTATGAAAGTTGTTTAACCTTCCCAAGAGAGTCACAGCCCACAGGTTGTGAACTGCTATTCTATAGACTCTCCCATCTTCTTAGGAAAGGCTCTGCCATCCATGTGGTTTGGCCTGATGCCAGGCTTCATTTTGGCTATCCTAACTCCTGCTGACTATAGGTATTCTGCCCGTGGGTTGCCCCCTCCATTCTCCTCCTCCATCACTGCTCCCTGCCTCTCTATTCTTCCCCTCTATCAGTGGTCCCTTCCCCTCAGGTGCCCCTTTGGAATGTTCCCCTTTTGCCTTGAAAGCCTCCTGAACACTCGTGAGTAGATGGCCTGGTCCTCTTGACATGTCGCTCTGTTCCCATTTTCCTTCCTCTTCCCCAGGTAGAAAGCCAGCTCTATGTCTAGTATCTTATACACAGATATTCTGAGCAAGAGTGTGAAAGCAAAAATCCTGCAACTCCAGCATCTTGGAGAAGATGTGGGTCCAAAGTGTGTGATTCCAAAGTGGTGAGACCACAAAGGGCTTTCTCCTTCAGTCTAGTGCTTCTTGGTACTGGCTCAAAGGTGTCCAGACCCCAGATACAGACATGGAGGGGAAACACAGAATCCAAGGTCCTCAACTGGGTCTGACTACTGGAGGGAAACAAGACACAGTTTCTTCTGTGATGGCCTCAGCCAGGGCCAAGCTGAAGATCCTGGAGAATTGTCCTCCAGTGCCCACTGGAGGCACCATTGTCATTCATAGCAAGCACTCTTGGGTTCACTGGGAAGAAAGTTTATATATGGGTATATACATATATATTTTTATTTAAAACATTTCCTTTAATATATCTGGGTGAAATATCTGACTACGGGCTGGCCTTGAGAATTATGGGAAGAGGGAAGAAGGCAGCAGGGTCTCCCCTTGTTACCATCTGTGACTTGAGATCTAAAGAGACATTTATTCAATATAAATGATGTGTCAGTCCTTCAGATTCCAGCTCTCTTTGGGTCCTGGCCCTAACTTGCAAACACGTTACTCTCACCCCTTTGTTCTCCCCACTCCACTCCTTTTTCCCCACTACTGGCCCTTTTCTGAGGTACACTGGTAGGCTCACCTGCTCACCTGTCTGGAGTTGATGGCTTTCTCTTTAGAGCTGGGCCTTTGATGTTGCCACACATCCCACTGAGAATACAGGGGAAAGCACCCTCTTCCAGCCTCTTCACGTGCTTTCTTATCTTTCTCTTGTCTTTTTCTCCTACCCCTCCTTTGAGCTCTAAAGAAAAAAATGCTGACTGTAGCTTTAGAAGTAACTCTGAGAACCATAGACAATTTGATTTTGAGGAAAATAAAGCCGTTGATCACTATCCTGAAAGGGAAAAAAATACACTTGGAGGGCTGGGCAGTGGGCAGTGGTAGCTCATGCCTTTAATCCCTGCAGGAGGCAGAGGGAGGCAGATCTCCAAATTCAAGACCATCCTGGTCTACAGAGAGAGTTCTAGAGCTGCACAGAGAAACATTGCCCCCAAAAGGAAAAAAAAAAGTGCTCTGGACTTTATGGAAGGGATGCTGACTAACATCCACCTGTCCCTGCACCATCTAAAGGTGACACCCTCCTCACAGACTGACAGATGCCTCTCTGGAACCCTATCCCAGGGTGTGGCCCCCATCCTCAGCTCTGCTCAGGGACCACCCCTGATGACCTGTCTGAAGCCTCCCAGTCAGGCTTCAGCTCCACAACAGGCAGGTTTCTTGCAGCCACTCCTGAGTGGTCCCCTGGTGAAGGCTTGTGCCAGACCAACTTCCATCCCCATACCCAGACCGGTCCTGGGCAGGCTTCAGGAAATTAGTTCAGTTGGATCTGTCTTCTTTTCAACAGGCAGGTCCTATTTCCATCCATTCTGGAGCCATGGTTCAGGGTGAGGCTTGATCGCTCTAATGTATTTGTTTGTTTAGTGTGTGCACAAGTTCATGTGTGCAGATGAGTGACTGTATTGTGTAGAGGCCATAGATCAATGCCCTCTTTCTTCCTCTTTTGCTGTCCTGTCTACCTTATTCTTTAAGACTATCTCTCTTAAGTGTTCCTATTCAGCTAGACCAACGGTTCACATATCCTCCACATCAGATATTTATATTACGATTCTTAACAGTAGCAAAATTGCAGTTAATAAGTAGCAATGAAATAATTCTATGGCTGGGGGTCACCACCACATGAGGAACCATATTTAGGGTCACAGCATTAGGAAGGCTGAGACTCACTGAGCTAGACTGACTGTCAGGTGAGCTCCCAGGATCCTTCATTTTCTACACTAGGATTGCAGGTACGAACAAGCCAGCATCGCAGCATGTCCAGCTTTTTACACAGGTGCTGGGAATCAAACTCAGGTCCTCACGTTTGCACTTTACCAACTGGGACATCTTTTCAGTACCCCGCCTCAAAGAATTTAAGCAGACCTCTATATCTTGGAGATAAAGCAACAGCTGCATTCTCTTGATTAGCATTCTTGCTCAGGGTCTCAGTTGGGGGATTGCTGTGATAAGATTGGCTCATGGGCATATGTGTTGGGGATTTTCTTGATATTACTAATTGATATAAGAGAGCACAGCCTCTCATGGCCAGTGACAACCCTGAGCAGGGGGTCTTGGGCTGTATAAGAAAGCAAGTTGAGCTGAAACTAGGGAGCAAGGCAAAAAAGCATCATTTCTCTATGGTCTCTGCTTTAGTTCCTGCCTCCAGGTTCCTGCCATGAGTTCTGCCCTAACTCTTCTCCGTAATGGAGTGTGACCTGGAGTTGTGAACTTTCCTGCTCACGTTGGCTTGGGGCACTGTATTTTATTATGGCGACAAGAAAGTCAGTTGCAATACTGTACCACCATGGGGGAAGCTCTTAAGCGATGCTGTGTTGAGTGTGTACATCTTCACTTGGCAACAGCTGCTAAGACCTTTCATGTTACAGATAACCACTGAAGGGCCAGACTGCACATCAGGCATTATTTCACTTACTGACACTCCCAAACCCCCTTCATGTCTCACGAGTACCAATTATTTACCTGCAGTGTGTAAATCCAGTGTTCTAGGGTCATATTTTATTTCTCAAAACTGCCACAAAAAGGTTTTTCTCCCTCCTCAAATCAGGGTGTTTCAGTGCAAGTTTGTAAAGGGAAATGGGAAACAATTTAGCGTTTTCATTAGCGAGGTGATGTATTGTAGCGGGAGATGTATTGTAACAGGGTAGGTTTCAAATGCATGGAATAGTGTCTACATATTTCCAAGCTATATATATATTTTTTGATAGAATAATGGTCCCAAAGCTCCTTGGCTCTTTTTCAACCCTGCCCCCAACACACACAACCAATCCAAAACTGTCAGGTTTTTTTTGCTTTAACACCTCAAGCAGGTTTGGGGAAGATGTCTCAGAGATTTAGGATAAACAGAGGTCTAGACAGTCTCTGCGGAAGGTGGAGAGTCTCCGTCTTGGGGGAAGTTGATGGGAATGGCAGCCTTAGTCCTGAATTTTGATGTCTTCCAGAGAAAGTATCTGCATTTATTTATTCCTGATGCAATTAAAATGTAATCAAGTAACCCTGCAGTTTATATTGCACAAACCATAAATAAAGGCAAGACTAGCCACGTAGCGCTAAGATCAAACAGCGCATCAGGTTTCCACATGCTGGGGATGTCAAGGGAACTCATCTTCCTATATAGGTGGCTAGCAGGTTTTTTTTTTTTAGATCACAGATCAGTAGAGCAGCCTGGGCCACACTGGAGCTGAATAATACTCTGTGTCTCTGTGTCAGCCTCCCACCTAGCTGTTGTCTAAAGACCTGGGGTGGAGTATGTACTTTTAATCTACCTGTTGGCACCTTCATTTTCTCAGAGAGTATTGGGGTCCTTTTGGCACCTGGTAAATCCTACCATCACCTATGAGCAACCATGTCTTCACTTCCCATCTCTCTGTCACTTTGACATTTGGGTCCATGGTGGCGTTCCTTCAAGCCAACTCAAGACATTGGATGAAAGCCGGAGTTGTGCAAGCTGTGGGCACAGCGGCACGCTGTGTGGGCACAGTATGGCAAAGAAAAGTAGACTTTCAGTAGACTAGGGGAAGGAAGTGAGAGAAGAGAGAGGGAGGATGGGGCTGGGGGAGTTGAGAGAGGGGGCTTCAATAGGGATATATAATGAATAAATTGTGAAGAAAAGAAAGAAAGAAAGAAAGAAAAAAAAACCCTGGGAGTTGTATGGCAGGAGCTCCACAGCTTTACAACTTAGGAGCTGTTGCAGACATATTTCCTACTCAGCAAAGAGTTCTGGTCCGTGGTGAGTGAGGTTGAAATGAGGCACATGGGATTGGATGAAGCATCTATGAGAGGTCTAAGTAGCCTCTAGATCCACCTCCCATGTTCCTAACCTTCTTGCTGGGCTTCTTTAATCACCCCACCCTTCAGTTTCTGCAGACATTAAGTTCTACTAACATTAGGTTCTCCCAGGGGATGGAATTGAGATCACAACAGGAGTGTAGGCTCAGTTGCTAGGAGGTGTGGCCTCTGAAACTGTTTTCTTCTCTGATTTGCTTTTGTGTTTATTTCTAGAACTTTTTGAGGCAAGGCAAGGCAACCATTTGTTTCTTTGATAATTCTAACTTTTTTTTTTTTTTTTGGCAAGAAAAAGGATAAGAAAAGCCAGCCCACTACTTCAACGCATTCAAAGGCGTGCATCTCTACTAAGAACCAAGATTATTTCATATTTATGAAATAGATGTTGAATTATGTATTACACATAAGACTGTAAAAGAGTGATTCTGTGTCTACAGAATGTTCTACAAATGCTCTGGTATAGAGCCTGCTCATGGCCTATGGCAGCAATACTGGGAACTACAGGGCTTCCTGTCTCACTCCATGGAGCTCAGCTCCTTCCCCTGCAGGAGGCAAGATGGGATCCCACAGCGCCACTCTAGAGATGCCAGGAAGGGAATTAGAAACCACAGAACGGCAGCTGCCTTTCTAAGCTGTGTACGCTCCTGCCTGCTACCCACAGGATAACTTCTACAGTGCTTTCCAGAACATACAGGCATAGGTTAATCCAGAAAGATACATCATCCCAGCTAAGCAGAAAGGTTTGCTGACAACCATGTAAGACCACAGAGTGTTCCCCAACGACCTGTCTAGTTCACCTAGGAAAACATGCATCCCACTAATCAGGACTGAACAAAAGCTGTCCAAATGTCTCTTTCTCTACGGTGGGGTTTTATTTAATCTCATGCTCTCTAATTCAGACAGACCGGATTTGGTGCCAATTTGCCTCTTCACACGCTTGAAACAGTTCTCTGTTTCAGTTTTTTCCCTGTACCATGTGAATGAGACTTATTGCTAGTAATTTACAAAACTGGCAAGTTCTTATCAAAAGTCCCAAAGTCCTGAAGTTTTGCTTCCATGATTTAATCAAATCCAAGAATGAATGTCTGAGTCCCCTAATCTTTTTCTCATAGTCACAGGCTGGCTGCTGTAGTTCTTGCTATCATATTAGCATTGACAGCAAGGAATCTTGAGATTCCTTAGCAGCTCTTCCTTTCCATCTGCCCCACTTGTTCCTCTAAAACAATGAAAATGTTTGAGCACGGGTGACTTCCATTTGTATTTTCTATCCCTGCACTGTGTCACAAAACTTGCTGTCAGAGAGGCGATATTTGGCTCTCCCATCACTGGTTGAAAGAAGCATCAATGGAGGGCTGTGCACATTGCATTTTGGGTAAATAGACAGCCTGTGAAAGACTTGTTCTTTTTTTTTTTTGTGCTGACTGAGCATAGCCACAGCAGTACCCTGGCTCAGTGAGTTGAGCTTCACAGGTTAGCCTACAGGGTAGTTCTGCTCATCTTAGCCATTCTCTCCTGGGGAACTCTCGCATTACACGGTTTCTGAAAACCAGCCCTCCTGTGGGAGAGGCTCTTTCTGTTGTTTAAGATCTGGAACAGAGCCTGGATTTTATCTTTTCTCACAGAGTGAGAGGGAGACCAGGGCAGCTGCACTCATGGCCTGGTTGGGGTCATGGCTGTGACTGAGTATGCTTTGTTCTGAGGGAGGTGTACCTTGTCACCCAGCACCCATTGCTACATATCCTCTTTCCCATAGGCTGTTCTGCCGGCCTCATGTCCCAGTGAGTCTGTATCTCTTCATGCTCCAGTCCTAGGTGACATGTTGTCTCTCCTCTCCATAGACTCTCTGCAACCCAGCCTTTCCTTGTCCCTGGTTTGAGATCTAAAGCCAGTGGAATGAAGAAGCAGTCTTGCCCAGCTGGGTTACCACAAACTTCCTGGGGCTGGATCACCTTTGCCCCCACAGATATTCTTTGTGCCCTCTCATACACACACACACACACACACACACACACACACACACACACACACACA
>NW_026590062.1:16557823-16573819 GCF_907164565.1 Psammomys obesus | reverse complement strand
ACACACTCCTTCGTCCCATTCTCCTGTTCTTCACCCCCAGCTGAATCTTCTGTCTTAACTTGAGTTTACCTCTTTCTTGTGCACAGGGTATGAGCAGAGGATGGGATCTTTGTGGTTCATCTGTCTGACCAGACTGGGGCAGGAAGGGGGGCTCCTCAGAGTAGTGGCTGGATCTTGGAAAACTGTCCTGAGGTCTGATTTACTTTAGAAAATTTGTCCTGACTACTGGTAGTTGGAGTGGTTGAAAAAGCTTGATCCCCATGCTCCACTTCCTGGCCTAGAGGCCAGAGAGAGAAGGCACTAATGTGTGTGTGAGTGTGTGCATGTGTGTGTGTGTGTATGCACGAGCACGCGTGTGGCCTAAATTATCCAGATTGGTCTTGAATTAACAATCTTCCTGCTTCATTTTTCAAAAGTGCTTGGATAACAGGCCCAAACCACCAGGGTTGGCTAGAAACCTGCTGCATTTTAAAGAACCCAATATACATCTCTGGCTCTAATCCACCTCAGCACAGCTTCATACTTGGTGGCTGGGAGCATGAGGGCTTTGGATGGGCCAGACTGACAAGGTGACACCTCTGAGGGTATGACAAAGAGCCCTCGACAGAAATTGATGACGGTCATGAACGCCTGCCAAGGAGATGCTGGTGGGATCTGCCAGAAAAGCACTTGGCGGATACTGGGCAGAAACACAGTTGTCCCCAGCCCTGGTCAAATGCCCTTGTACAGAGTCAGCCCTTCATGCTCTGTTATTTGTTTTGAGATAAGATCTTATTCTGTAACCCAGGTTGGCCCCAAACTCCCACAAATCCTCCTGCCTCAGCTTTCCAAGTGCTGGGATCACAGGCTTGCACTATGACAATAGCTTCAGTACTTTCCATCAGTCCATCCTGAGCACTAGAGATTTAGATAAACATTGCCTGATATACTCTGAGCTCTCGGGCTTTGGGAAAAGCCAGAAAGACAGACACATTGGCTAGTGCATTCTTTCATTTATGAAAACAAGAAACGGTCACCATCCGTAGAGTCCAGAAAAGTTTGGGATAGACTCCCAAACTAAATTTTCCAGGGACTACAGTGACGGCAGTCACGCGTGTTGTCATCTCCCTTGTCGGAAGGAGATGTGGAGCATGAGGCTGCTGTTAGCACATCCCATGTAGGTGACACTCAGCATGTCTGACTCTGCTGCCATCTGAGAGAAGGTGCTGAGACCTGCAGCCGATGGCTTGCTTTTACAGTAATGTGGCTCCCAGAGTAATAAGCACATAGTGTGTCTTTTACAACAGTAAGCACATAGTGTGGCTTCTACAGTAATAAGCACATAGCATGCCTCGCATGGTAGTGGAGCTTGGGGACTTGAATGGTTGAGGCAGGGGTTGGGGCAGGGGTCAGGGAGCACAGGAAAGACTGCTGAGTTGACTTGTGAGATCCCAGGGGCAGAGTGAGTGAGTCTGGGAGGGTGACAGGCACTCAGGATGCCGAGTCAGTCATTAGTCACCGGAGGGCCCTGTCATAGTAGTTCCAAGACAAACCCAAAATCCTTAGTCCTCCAACCCCCAACTCCTCTTTGGATGTAGCTGAAGGATGCCACAGGAGACTGGCTGCCAGGAGATGATGAGACCCTCCAGGAGTTCTAGGGACCAGAGGAAGAGAAAGCTTGGGCAAGAAGCTGGCTATCACCCAGGCAGTCCCTCAAGGTGCACACACGTGGCAGGTAGAGGCAGTCGGTGGCCATCCTAAGACTTGTAAGCCACAAACTCATTGCTGCTCCCAACAGAGAGAAAACTTCACTCTGAAAGGAATCAACAAGCCCCAGGTGTTGCAGTGGCACAAACTATAAACTCAGTGCTTAGCAGGAGGACACTAAGAATGGCAGGCCAACCTGGGCTATACCAAAATCTCCAACAACAAGCAAACAATAAAAAGAGGAGAAAAGTGAGATGGCTGACTTGAGTAGCATGTGTCAGTATCAGTGTGCAAGGACTTACACCCTGGCTTCTCAGTGAATGAAAAAAGAAAGAAAAGGAAAGGAACATGATTGGTCCCAGTTTTGGCACCAGATGAATAAGGAAGAAGAAGAAAAAGAAGAAGAAGAGGAGGAGGAGGAGATAGAGGAGGAGGAGGAGGAAGAAAAAGAAGAAGAAAGAAGAAGAAGAAGAAGAAGAAGAAGAAGAAGAAGAAGAAAAGGAAACATGATGTTTGTAGGTATGGTGAAGGAGAAAGTATATTACAAACAAAACAGAGCATCCCCAGAGGCAGGGACATCTTGGAGAGTCCAGAGTGTACATGACCCTGAGCCATGTGGGGAGGTGAGGGCAGGAAGAGAGGAGAGAAGGGGAGACAGGTGCTACAACCAGGAGGGCCAAAGATACAAAAGAAAGCAGGTAATTAAAAAGAAAATCATTGCAGGAGTCTATGCTCTCCTCCATAGTAGGTCCTAGGGATTGAACTCAGGTCATTGAGCTTGGCAACAAGCGCTTTTAGCCATTGAGCCACCCTGGCAGCCCCATGTCAGTCACATTGTGTCTCTCTCTCTCTCTTTTTAATATTTGTTTTCATTTTTTAATATAATTTTTTATTTATTACAATTTATTCACTTTGTATCTTAGCTGTAGCCCCACCCTTGTTCCCTCCCAATCCCACCCTCCCTCATCTCCTCCCATGCCCCTTCCCCAGTCCACTGATAGTGGAGGACCTCATCCCCTTCCATCTGACCCTAGCCTATCAGATCTCATCAGGACTGTCTTCCTCTGTGGCCTGGTCAGGCTGCTCCCCCATTAGGGGGAGGTGATCAAGAGCCAGCCACTGAGTTCATGTCAGAGACAGTCCCTGCTCCCCTTATTAGGGATCCCATTTGGAGACTGAGCTGCCATGGGCTACCTCTGTGCAAGGGTTCCAGGTTATCTCCATGAATGGTCCTTGGTTGGAGTATCAGTCTCAGAAAATACCCCTAGGCCCAGATTTTTTTATTATGTTGCTTTCCTTGTGGAGCTCTAGACCCTTCCAGGTCTTTCTATCTCCCCCTTCTTTCATAAGATTCCCTGCACTCTGCCCAAAGTTTGGCTATGAGTCTCAGCATCTGCTTTAATACCCTGCTGGGTAGAGTCTTTCAGAGGCCCTCGGTGGCAGGCTCCTGACTTGTTCCTTATTTTCATCTTCTTCCAATGACTATCCCATTTGCCTTTCTGAATGAAGATTGAACATCTTACCCAGGGTCCTCCTTCTTGCTTAGCTTCTTTAGGTGTACAGATTTTAGTATGATTATCCTATATTATATGTCTAATAGCCACTTATAAGTGAGTATATACCCTGTGTCTTTCTGATCCTGGGAGCTCACTCATTGTCTCTTAAGAGTAACAGACTGGACTGAGGTATCCTGGGAGAACCTGTCAGCCAATTTATGCTTTGCTATGTTAAATAGGTACCTCAAATATTTGTCCTGGTTTGAGACCTAACACTCAGGACTTGCCTTTGTAATGGAGATGAAGCAGGGGAGACAAAGCATAGAGGAGTCAAACAGCTTTTGGAAAGCTTTCAGGTCCAAAGAGGCTTAGTCCAATGGACAACTGTCTCCAACACTGTCCTCCCACTCATGTTTCTAGGCACGCTTCGGTCTGTGCCACAAGTTTGAGAGTCAAGTGCGTTGTCACCCTCTCTGAGAGCACTTCTTTTCCTTCCTATTTCTGGGAAGGGACATACAGTGTTCACTCTTGGCTCGAGCCTTTCTTAGGATTGTAGGGCCATTTTTTCTGTGGACCAGGTGCTCACAAAGGGTTTTGCTGCTGTGTCCAGAGATGTCCCCTTTGAGTTAAAGTTCATTTTCCAGCACAAACTGTAATCTGGCAAGCTCTACTCCTTTCCTCCCTCCTTCCCTCCTTCCCTTCTTCCCTTACTGCCCTCAAGTGTAGTTTAAAACCAACTCTTACATGAGATGTTACAGACAATATTTTTTTTCTTTCATTAGACAAATAATTCTAAACCAGGATCCTTGAAGAAATTATAGTAATGTTGGTGCCCCATTTGAATGTATTTTGAGCTCAAGACTCACTGGGCAAATTTTCATCCCATGCAAATCACCACCATTATGCAAATAAGGACATCCTCATTGGCATGCGAGTATAAAATGGATGTTTGTTTTCAGGATGATGGATTATCTTGCCTGGTAGCAGTGCTTCAGAAATCTGTGTAGGGGGTTGTGTTTGTTTTCTAGATCTGTGGATTGCCAACATGGACAACATGGGCTCCCTCTTTCCAGGTCCAGGCTCTCTTTTTACAGAACCTCACTGGGGTTCTGTGTTGTGAATCCATTTTGTGTGTAGCAGGAACTGCAGACCACTGCTAAGGCCAAGACTCTGCTTTGTAGTTCTACCAGACAGTTCTCTGCTGACTTTATCATCTTCTGTGAGCTTGACAGAGAGCCCAGTGGCTTCTCAGAGCGAATTCATACTTCATTATACTGCTGTGTGGCTTGCTAATTGAATATGCCCATTCCAGCTTGTAATTACCTATAAGCATTTCCTAGACAGGAGCTTCTAAGGGCTCAGCTCTTGGCTGATCCTCAGGGGAGTTGCTGATACCCACCTGCCCTGTTTCACAGAGGAATCTGTGCTTGGAGAAACTGCGTATAATCTCAGGGTAACATGGCTTGGGGATGGTAGAAACAAGATGAACAGCCAGGTCTTGTCTCCACAAAACTAAAACTGTAGACACCACACATCTCCTTCAAATATATACATGTGTGTATGTATGTGTGTATATATATATATATATATATATATATATATATGTATATATATTTATTTGTTCATTTGAGGTGGTCTTTGTGTGTGTGTGTGCGTGTCGAAGTACACATGTAGAGGTCAGAGGACAACTTGCAGGAGTCCATTCTCTACTTCTTCTGAGTGGGTCCTGGGGATTGAACTCAGGTCATTGAGTTTGGCAGCAAGTGCCATTGAGCCATCCCGTCAGCTCCAGCATCACATTGTCTCTTGAGGGACACTTAAAGTTGGTGCTAAGCATGCTAAGCAAAGCAGATTTCCTGCCCAGGAGGCAGTGGCTGGAAAGACACTTAGGTGGCGGTGTGAAGCATAGTGAGTTTATTCTTCATGCCACCATGACAGAATGACTGGCAGAGGTAACTTAAGCCAGGAAGGATTTATCCAGTGGGAAAAGCACAGTGGCGTGAGAAAGCAAGCTGAGCAAGCCATGGAGAGCAATCCAGTAAGTAGCATTCTGCCATTGTTTTTTGTTTGCTTGTTTCTGTTTATGTTTTTTGGCTTCCCTCAATGATGGACTATAACCTGTAAGCCATATAAACCCTTTCTACCCCCAAATTGGTTTTGGTCCTGATGTTCATCTCAGTAACAGGAAACCTAGCTAGAACAGGCTCCTCTCCCAGAAATCTTCACCCCCATCCGTCCACCCAGGCTTAGAAGGGGATGGTGCTGGCGTGAGAGTGTCTTTCCCAGGCCGCAGCTCAGAAGTCCTTTGTTACTGTGTGACATTTCAAGTTTGGTTGTTCTGGATCCTTTTAGCTTCTTTTGAGGATGGCAGCCTCATTTTCTTATTGGGAAATAACCATTTCCCCAATTTTCCAGTGTTTTTTTTTTTTTGTTTTGTTTTTTTAGGTTACCTGCTCTTTCTGAGATGATGAGGGTAGACAACACTCCCTCCTTCCTAGAGGAGGCATGAGTTGATTCATTGCAGAAAGGCCTAGGAAGCTAATCCCATGCTTTCTGCTATGGGACCCTATGCAGGTGACTGCAAGGGACATCAAAGAGCCCCTGCTACAGGCCACCACATCTTGGCAATCCTTATCAAGCAGATACGGGAAGAGGCACCTACTTCCTCTCCAGGACCAGGCTGGCAGGGTTTCTATGTGTCAATGGTGACACTGTTGTGGAGGACCTGTGTGACTGGGGGTGAACTTTGGGAGTACATGTAACTTTTTCCCTTTTTCAAAAATGTCTTTAGGTGTATGGGTGTACGTCTGTACTGTATGTATGCTTAGTGCCTTTGGAGGCAAGAAGGAGGCATTGGGTCCCCTTGTACTAGAGTTACGGACAGTTGTGAGCCTCCATGTGGGTACTGAGACTTGAACCTGGGTCTCCTGGAGGATCAGCAGCGTTCTTAACCACTGAGCCATCTCCTCATAGATATGTACTATGTATTATTTTATTGTAGAGCGGGCTGAGCTCACAGGAGCAGGGATGACAGCAGAGAAGCTGTTACCACCATCTTGGCGGCAGCAGCAACAGCAGCAGAGGTGGCAAGGGGTGGGTAATGTGTTCTAGAGAGAAACAGGAACAACGCAATGAGGAGCAGGGGTGGCCGGGACAACGGGGATAGCAGAAGCATCGCAATTGAAAGGACTGGGGACTTGGGACCTGAGACCCAGGCTTGGAGAAAGGAGACTTAGAAGAGGCAGAGGTAAGAAACCATGCTCACTATAGCAAACCTCCTAGTAACCCTACCCTGGTTGGCTCTGTGGTTTGAAGTAGACAGTGGCCAGGTTATCATCTGACGTTTGGCTCAAACAACTTGATGAAAAAGAAAGGGGTCTCCCTTGTAAACTGCTCTAGTGTCAATCATTCTGAAGTAGTTGCTGTCCCCCAGCCTTTTGAAAACAATTGTTTGTTTGTTGTTTACAGCTCAAGTCAATTCAGTCACAGTGCACAGAACCCAGTGAGTTCTGCGCCTTTATCAGTAAGTGATGATAAGCACTGATTTTTTTTTTCTTCGACCCAAAATGGTGGCCTCAGGAAGAAGATGACTAATATCAGCACTCAGGAGGCAGAGGCAAGGTGGATTGCTGTAAGTGTGAGGCTAGCCTGGGCTACATAGCTTCAGCTTTAGAAGTCTAAACAGAGTCAAAGGACAGTGGAAGACAAGTCGCTTCATGATGGGACGGGGCAAGACATGTGAGAAGCCTTCTGCCAAGAGCCAGCAGGTGCACGTAAAATGGAGTGTTAAGTATGTAAACCATCCAAACCCAGCCCAGGTACCACAGGGATGGAAAGAGGGGACACTAGAGTTCAAGGAAGTCGAGGAGTGGGGGCCATCCTGGGGGTGGGGGTGGCAGTCGGGAGGTGAAACTACATAATGTAATCAACAGCATGAGGCACCTACCTTCCTGCCCGAGGGGTGGGTCTGCGCATGCCCCTGCCTCCCGGAACATCCTACCCCTTGAACTTTTCGAGGACTCGCCCAAATAGAACATGGAGGTGAAATGAAGTTCAAGTGCTCTACGGAGCTGGGGCAGGGCAGGCGTTGGGACACAGCCCCCAAGCAATCCACCACGGACCAGCATCCAGGCTTCAACTTACTCCTTGTTTTCACAGTCAGAGGCATGGTGGAATGTATACACTTAGGAAAAAAAATGACTTTTCTGATCCCTGTGAGCGCCCACATGTTTTGTTGTTAGATAACAATTAAGTAGGGAAGAAGCTATATTTATGCTCGTTCGTTGTCAAGTGTGGGCACTGGGCCATGGAACCCGCATTTCCTTTTCTTGCTTCTCGTGGAGGCCCCGAGCTTTTGGGAGGCAAATGCTGTTTATTCAATGGGTTAGGCGAAGCGATTCAAATTAGTTATTAATGGTGCTTATTAATTTGATATCCTGGGACTTTCTGAGCATATATGATGTTGCTTGGGAAACAGACTTGTTTTCCGTTTATGGTCCTATAAGCTGATTTGGGAGTGAATTATTCATGGGGTTGGGGGGGGGTCAATGAGGTAAAGGCTGAGGCTTCATTTTCTCTTTCTTATTTTAAGCCTACCACATGTCAACTTAGAACACCAGATTCCCATCAGGACTTGGCCTGCTGTTTCTTTCCTTTTCTTTTAAGCTGTGGGAATAACTTTGTTGAAGGTAAGCAATTTTACCGAAGCTTAATGAGAAATATGTGGGTCTTGGAGTTGATGAAGAGGGTCTTGTGAGCGTTTCCTGAGAAGGACTCCTGCACTGGAAGTGGTTTGTGGGCAAGGACCGTGCAGCACCCCTTCCTTTGAGGGGCACCTGTTACACCTGACGGGCACAGAGGTTCTACAGTGTGACCTACAGCTGGGATTCAGTTTTGATCTCACTAAAGGGGGGAGCCCTTCCCCTCACATCACCACCTCCCTGCTCACCAGCCCACCCCCTCCAACCAGCCCTCCTTCCCATCAGCCCACCCCACCAACCAGCCCTCCTTCCCATCAGCCCACCCCCAACCAGCCCTCCTTCCCATCAGCCCACCCCTCCAACCAGCCCTCCTTCCCATCAGCCCACCCCCCCAACCAGCCCTCCTTCCCATCAGCCCACCCCCCAACCATCCCACCCCTCCAACCAGCCCACCCCCTTCAGTCAGCCCACCCTTCCAGTCAGTCCACCCCTACTAACTCGGGTTATCTCTTGCTACGTTAAAACTTTATTGGATTGGGCTTTAGGCTTGATTTTTAATCTGTTATTTAGGTTTTTGGTCTTTAAGTCTTAGACGTATTTTTTTTTTCCAACTTAAGCCATCATTGGCAGATACTTTTTTCTGTTTCTGTTGACAAGGGAGTGTCTTCTATGCACAGCAGTGGGTAGGGACTTGAGGGCTGGGGGTGCAGCTCAGTTGTTGGTGTTCAGAGAGCCCCATGTTCACGTCTCAGCACCGTGGAACTGAGAATACTGGTGCAGCCTGTAAGCTCAGTGTGATGGCTCGTCTCCATTGTCACTGTGAGTTTGAAATAGACTAAAACCCAAGCAGCTGGACATGGCCGCAAAGGGCTTTTTGACTGGATCATTTGAAGCTGAAAGCCGCATCTTCTGGTGGCAGCCCCCATGAAAGGACATGGAAGAAGGAAACTTTTGCTGTTGGCTTTGCTCATCCATGCTGCTGAGTTTATCTATCCTGCTGCTGAGTCATTCCTTCACTGGTGTTAGAACCTGCTTCTTCAGGATTCCAACACAGACTGAAGAAAGCAGCTCTCTAGGCATTCTCCAGACCTTCAGCCCCAGACTGGGATAGCTGAACAACTAGGGGACCCATGACCTTTCCACCTGGAGACAGCAGGTAAGTTTGTATGAATGTGTGTGTGTCACATTCACACTGTCACACATATGCATATTCTCACACACAGTCACACACAGTCACACACACACTCAGACACACTCATACTTACTTGCACATACACACTCATATATACACTCATATGTACATACACACTCATACATCCCCCACAAACACATGTTCATACACACTTACCCACTATTTCAGGAGGTGTAATAGAAACCTCAAGAAAATGGTGTGTGTGTGTGTGTGTGTGTGTGTGTGTGTGTGTGTGTGTGTGTGTCTGGTTTTCAGGTTCTGCTTGCCAGTGCTCCATATCTGCCAGGACAGACTCAGAATGAATGCACTCAGTGGGCGTACTCCTCTGGGCAGCTAAAAGCTTTATCAGGGAGCCCAGCCCCCTCCACTGTATGCTTGACCCCCCCGCAAGCAGTTCCAGCCTTGCCCTGACACACATCCTCCTCTGTTGCTTAGCTCAAGGAACAGATGGCAGACACACAGCCTGCCTCAGGGTTCAATCCCAAGTCTCAGGCAGCCTGATCACGTGAATGGTCCATCTGGGGATGGTTGCCTGCTGCTGGCCTCGTCTTGCACATCTCCAGGAAATCCCATTGAAGAAGCAGTTAGAAAGCTCATTTCCCTGTGCAGATCCCTCCAAAGAGCCTCACCGGGGCTCCCGGAAGGAGCCACAGGGGTCAGAGAGTGGCAGACAAAGGAGACAAGAGAGAGAAGGAGCCAAGGCTGGTGTAGGGCTGGGGGGCTTCAGCTGGAAGCCTGTCCTCTGCTGGTGGGGAGCATAGAGGAGCACCTGCTGTGGCCCTTAGCATCTTGAGAAGCATCTGAAGAGGCACAAAGGTCCAGATTATGCATGAGGCTCCCTGGGCTTCGAAGTAAGTTTCCCATACAAGCTGAACCTTCAGCAAGGTCAGCCTTTTCAGGCATTCAAAGCTGTGGGGGGAAAGGGTGCCTTTCAATGAACCAAACATCACCTCCATCTATTTGTGGAGGAACAAGGAAGAAATAAATGGACTCAGAACTCTAAATGCATAATGAATAAAATAACAGCAGCAACAGGACCCAGCTGACCTTGCCAGTCACCTACCCATTCCAGTGAGAGCTGCTTTCTGTACCTGCCGCCCGCTGTGCGTCCAATCAGGATAAAGCCTTTACACAATGTCAGGCTCCCACAGTGTTTGCTGATGACACTTGTAAATTTGGGGAGGATGACTATGTTGAATTACGATGTGATTATTAAAACTCTACAATGCAGCTTTTCAGAAGAAATAGCTGTATTATAGCTATAGCACAAGAAATGGCTTTGATTAAAGCTCCAGGAAACACATACATATTCCGTGATTATGTGCATAGGCTGGGTCTCAGCAAAGAATGCTTTACATGGAGAAACACACACACACACACACACACACACACACACACACACTCCTAGAAGTAAGCAATCTTGTATGTTTAATCATGATGGGTTAGAAAAGTTTTATTTAGGGGGCTACCTGAGTGACTTAGCTTGCTGCCAAACCTAACAAGTAGAGTTTGATCCCTGGCACCCACATAGAAGAAGGAGACAACCAACTCCCAAAAGTCATCCTTTGATTTCTATAGGTATGCTGTGGTACTGCCCTCTCCCCAATAAAAAAAAAAAGTAAAAACAAACAAACAAAAACAAAACCCCTAAGGGGTGATGAGATAGTTCATTGGTTAAAAACAGTTGCTGCCAAGCCTGATGGTCCAGGTTTGGTTCCTTCCGTGGTGGAAGGAGAGAACCCAAAACCCATCAATTGTTCTCTGACACTCCCACATACGCTATTTCAGGCTTGTGCCTCCTTCTAACATAAGTCAGCAAACAGATAAATGTAATTTTGAAAGTTTTAAAAAAGATTTTACTTGAATGGATTGGCTGCTGCATATTAAAGTCATAATTATCCACTGAGCCCAACTTCAGATGGGATTTTCTCAGTGGAATTTCCTTTGCTTAAGATAAATGGAGAAAATTGAGGTTTATTGTATCAGTGTATGATTTTATTTCGTATTATTATTATTAGAGATTTCATTTCTTTTTTTATCTTGTGTATATGAGTGTTCGTCTGCATGTATGTGTGTGTGTGTGCCATGTAGGTGCAGTACCCAAAGAGGCCAGAAGAGGGCATTGGATCCCCTGGTTCTGGAGTTACAGATAGTTGTGAGCTGCTTTGTGGGTGCTGAGAATTGAACCTGGTCCTCTGGACCAGCCAGTGCTTTTAGTAGCTGATTCAACAATTCAGTTCCTAGACTATGATTATATTTTTCAGTTTTTAAAGAAGTTTTAGAACACTGTTTTTATTTCTGTCAGAAGACAGAGAAAGACTGCACCCCAATCTCATACTATAATTAACTCCAGAAGGAGAAAAAACTGCCTTTGAGAAAATGCAGCCACACAGATTAGTGTTCTCTTGTGCAGTGAGCCTTCTCAAGGAGCTGTTGTGTTATGTCTGCAGGAGGAAACAGTGGCTTCAATTAGGGGGTGATGATAGACTTCAGTGGTATATATTTTGAAATCTTAGTTTATATATGTAAAGATCAATAAATCATTCCGAAGGGTTTTCTTTCTCAGAAATATGTGCTGTCTTAGTTACTGTTCTAAAGCTGTGAAGAGACACCAGGGCCAAGGCGGCTTATAAAAGAAGGCATTTAATTGAGGGCTTGCTAACAGATTCAGACTGTGATTCCATGAGTCCAGCACAGCAGGGAGAAACGTGGCGGTATGCAGGCAAGGGTGGCACTGGAGAATTAACTGAGAGCTCACATCTAATCTGTAAGTCGGAGGAAGATAGGGAAGGACTGGATTGATGTGGGCTTTTGAAACATCATGCCCACAGTATTATACCTTCTCCCTCGAGGCTGCACCTCCTAATCCTTTCCCTAAGCAGTTCCACTAACTGGGGAGCAAACATTTAAACATACGCACCTATGGGGGCCGTACTCATTCAAACCACCACATTACTGAACTAGAAATCAGACATACTTCTGTCTGAAGTGAAGTGGTCCGCCCCACAGGAGGCAACTCACCTTCCGCTCCACATACCCCCAAACTTAACATTTCTAAGCCTCTGTCATGATTGGATTCTAAACCATCACCTATGTGTTTGTGTTCTGGATGCGTGGCTCCCATGGAGTAGTGTGGTCTTGAAGGTTATAGAGGCCCAGCTGGTAAAAACAGGACACTTTGAAAGTCATGTTAGTGCTTTTCCTTGTTTCTGGTTTAGCTCCAACTTCTGCTTCTGGTTGGCTATGTGAAACATCTCCTCCACACTGTCCTGCCCCCAGGAGCTCAGCTGTTTTACCATGCTGCCACCCCACCATGGTGGACCAAGACAACGCCATGAGCACAATTAAACTCCTGTCATTCCATCAAGTTGTTTGTGCCAGGCATTTGGTCTCAGAGACAGAACAGTAATTAACACTACCTTTTTGGCTGGTAATTGAGCCCCGTCGATAACGGGCCTTCAGCCACTGCTGTTGGCCATGGCCAATATTAGTTTTCAGCTGTCACTGATTGGGCCCTGTGCTTGGCAGGCTGCCTCCTCCCTGTGGAAGTCTCAGAAGGTTGCAAGTCCCTGACCCCAGCTCAGCAGTTCACAGGTTTCAGAGCTGATATTTCCCTGAGTCTTTTGCCTTCGCTGCAGGACACTCGGGATCACCTGCTGGGATCTCTCACAAAGCTAAAGGAAGGACTCCAGGTGCAATAGGACAGAGTAAAGAAGTGTCCCAAAGACACAAACTGAGACAGAATATGGAGGGAGAACGGTTGTAGACTTCCAACCGGAAGATGCCAAGATCATGTGACTTAGTTCTGCCCGGACTTGTCAAGCGCATACATATCCGAGAGCCTATGTGTCTAACCATGGAAGGTGCTGAGATCATACACTTGGCAAGTCAGACCGTTTCTGAAGAAGTTTGCCAGCATGCTTTGAGCTTGAGAGTGACACACATGGTGAGTGTTTAGAATGAGCCAACAGGCTGAGTGTCCTTTTCCTGGGTAAGCAGAGAGGCTCCTGGGCAGATGGCATTAAAACTACAAGGTATAGAGTAGTGAGGAAATCTGTCCTCTCTAAGAAATGGGGAGATGCTATGCGAAGGGGTAGAAGGGAGAAGCTGGTCCATCTAAAGGGCTTCTACTTGGGGAGTTTGGAAGGCTGAGTACCGGGAAGAGAGGTGAATGATGCTGCAGGTGACTCATTAGAGATAGCCTCTGAGGGACACCAGAACACAGCAATGTTGCATTAAGGAATGAAGTCAAACTTCCTCCTGGATTAGTTTGACCAAGAGAAAACAAAACTCCTGGAGTCATTTGTCAGTTTGTCATTAACCTGTCATCTGTCTATCTGCAGTTTGTAGTTCCTGGCCTGTCTGTTTCTGGTATGTGTGTGTGTGTAATCTGTCTGTCCCCATTGCCTGTGTGTATGTGTGCCTGAGATTTGTCCTGCCTGTTCCTCAAAGGTCTTTGTTCCGTATTTATCAAACAATACTGACAACATGACATAAGGCCCTGCTCTGTATTTATCAAACAGCACTGACAGCATAACACATGGGAAGGGAATGAGAGATCTTTACAGAAACCTTTAACAGAGCTTTATAGGGAAGAAGTTACATTACTGGCCAGATGACCCAGAACTGCACCTAAAACCTCACACAGATGCTATTAACCTATATCCACATGTTGCTTCCAAAATTTATGGGATATTTGTTGTATAAGGTTCCTTTCAATGCATTAGCTTGCAAATGATTACTGTAGCACACATATACACACACACACATGCACACACACTATTGTAGGTCAGAGAATACACAACTTGAGATTAAAGCTATGTGTTTGGGGTGTAAAAACTGCTGCATGACATAAATCCAAGGAAAGAAGATTGTCTATGTTGCTTTAAAGGTAGGGCAAACTTAAACAGTCTAGGCACACAGTAGGACAGCAGGCTAAAGTACATAGTAGGACAGCAGGCCATGTACATTGCCTTAAATGATCTCAGGGCATATCATAAACTTTTTGTGTGATCTGGAAAAAAAAATCCATTCTCTTCTAAGACAAAAGATATTTTCAGAAAATTCTGAGGGAGGGGAACCTCCCACTAGGTACCAGGAAGCCATTGAAGAATCTAGACGGAAGAAGAATTAGGTATTTGTGTTTTCACAGTGGTACTCTGGTGTTAGTGTGAAGAGATAACCAAGACCTTCCTGTTCTATCCTAAGAGAAACAACCATGGCCTATGGGAGGGCAGAATCATGGGAGGGAGGTAAGGGCAGGGTTGTTGGGTTGCTGTAAGCAAGAGGACACTGGGAGAAAAGCTTTAAACATAGCTGAGGATATACAGAGATAATCAAAGGCATGTGTTCGGTGCTACTACAGGAAATTCAAGTTTTGTGGGTGTGTGTATATGTGCTTGCATGTGTGTATGTATGCGTAGTACTCGTGCTGGGCATGTGCATGCATGTGCAGAGGTCAACTTTAGCTGGCATTCTTCAAGCAATGCCCACTTTGGGTTTTGTTGTTGTTTTATTTTGTTGTTTGTGTGATTTATTTTTTGACAGCATGGAACATAGCCCTGCTGTCCCGGAACTCACTATGTAGAACAGGCTGGCTTTGAACACAGAGAGATCTGCTTGCCAATGACTCCCAAAGGCTGCAATTAGAGGCATGTGCCGCCATGCCTGGCATTACCTTATCTTTTGAAATGGTCTCTCACTGGCCTGGAACTCACTGGTCAAGTTAGGCTGGATGGCCAGGACCCAGGGGTCCTCCTGTCTCTGCCTTCCCAGGACTGTGGTTATAAGCACATGCTATCGTATCCAGCCTCTTATGTGGGGTCTAGGAACAAATGCAAGACCTCATGTTTGCAAGGCAAGCACTTTACTGACCAAAATGTAACTGTGGTCTGAGGAAGTCCATTCAACAGGGACTTGCAATCCCACCTGGACCACAGGAGGAATTTCTCAGACTAACATGGAGCTACCTCTCCATGGTGTAAGACTGGGAACTGGGTGAGGATATGTGTGGAAACAAGGAAGCCATGTTCCAAGCACACTTCAAAGGCTAACAGGAAGATTAACTCTTACATTAACAGACAGGTGGATCATGAAAAGAGAAGAAACAAAACATGTATGAGGAAGTAGGCAGGGTCAGCTCTTGCAGAGAATCAGGATAGAGAAGAAATGAAACCATCCTTATGACTCACAAGCAGTGATGAAGTGATGGCTCCATGGTTAAGAGCACTGGCTGCTCTTGCAGAGGAGTTGGGTTTGATTCCCAGCAGCCACAGTGGCAGCTCACAACATGTCTCTCCAGTTCCAGGGGATCCGATGCTCTCTTCTGGCCTCTTCAGGGACTTAAGTGTACATACACACACAGTGCCTGTTTTTTAAAAAACTTTACTTTTGGGGTTCCTTATTCCCTTACCTCCCTTCCAACTCTGCAACCCTATATAGGAAAGAAAGAAGGTTAGAAGGGAAGCGAGACGTAGACCTCTGTAGACTTAATTCCAGCTGGTTAGGGGCATCGGATTCTTTGAGAAAATACCAATGTCAGTCGTCAGGATATCTAGCAGTCCAGCAACAGCAAACGGCAAATGCAGCAGGAGAAACAAGCAGCCTTCTTCCTCCTCCGTCCATCTTCTTCGAAGCATCCTTCTATCTTTCTGGGCTCTGCTATTTATACCCTCTCAGAGTCCTCATGATTAAACTAACTGCATCTGGCAAAGACCATGCCCCGCTCTGAGCCCCACTAGGCAGTTATAAGCTGTGGACAAACTAAAAGCATTCCATACCCCACACTTAGGATTAAAGCAAAAACATAACTGGGTTTTTTTAAGAAACCAAAAGTCTTATTACATATTCAATGTAGCCAAAACACTCCTTAAAACAATAAAATAAAATAAAATAAAATAAAATAAAATAAAATAAAATAAAA
>NW_026590062.1:16468159-16557813 GCF_907164565.1 Psammomys obesus | reverse complement strand
AATAAAATAAAATAAAATAAAATAAAATAAAATAAAATAAAATAAAATAAAATAAAATAAATATAGCCAGCTAGGCACCTGCAATGCTGGGCGACACTTCCACCTGCAAGCATAGGGAAGAGGGTGCCAAGCAAGCTATGGGAGGGGAAATCTATTTCATGTTGATAGAGGAAGACACTTCCAACAGTAATCTCAGATGTGACAATTAAGGACAAATAATGACGTGCGCTCCGTGAGTAATTAACTAGTGAGTCTTGTGCTGTTAGGAAGATGCAGTGTGAGCCAGACTCACAGATAAATGGCAAAAGCCACCACCAACATCAGGTAGTTGTCATGATTGTAGTTTTCAGTGCCAATTAGATGTCAGCACCTGCTCTTGGAGGAGGTCAGTTGCTGATGCAAAATGACGCTACTTGGATGTGTGACACACACTGAAGAAAAGGATGTCTCTCACGAACCTGAAGCACTTCCACATTTTCGGGCTTTCTTAGAATTCTGTCTTCTTTTATTTGTCAACCATGAGCTTCCGTCTCCCACGTCTTTTTCCCCCAGGGCCCGGGTTGCTGCTGTTGTTTGTGTTTCCAGCAGAGGAAAACAGACTCTACCCTCCGTGTGCCAGCCTGAGGGCTCTCAGAGGACACCTGTGACTGCCTGCCTCCATATGCACATTCATCTCCTAGACCAGTCACTTCAGCTCTGGAAAGACTGAGCTGACCAGGTGGGATTCACCTTTTGCCATCAAGAGCTTTTGCAAGAAAACTCACTGGCTAGCCCCACATACTTACAGATGCTTATATCTTATACATTTTGGGTGCATCCGTGTCTAACTGATTTATGGCCTCAAGCTCTGTATGCAGGTTAGGATACAGGTGTAGAAAGGTAGCTACTTGTGTGAATTGACACTCTCTAAAAGCAGCCACCTTTGTTGAAGATTCTTCAGACTAGATCAGGACCTCCTGACTGTGAAGAGTTGGATGGTCACAGATCCAAGGTTGCAATTATCTTGGGCCATCTTCAGCCTCCTTAGTAAGCACTTGTTACCCACTTCTGTGCCTGGCCGTCAGATAACCTTTGAACTATATTAACTTAGACCTCCTTGCTTCCACCAACTCAAAAGCTGAGAAAGTCTTCAGATAGTATTTAAGACCTATCTACATCAGAGATTTCTCTGCTTTGCTGTATGCATCCTGCTTGCCTGATGAGCCCTCAAATCTTGCTGAAAAAAATGCATTGATATATGACTTTCTTTGCCCTATTACTATAAAATAACCATGAAAGCATTAGCCCTTTGAAATATGGTTCTTGGAAAACCCAAATCTGCATTTCTGAGCCCCGGTCACTCATATTTGGCACAAAAATAAACTCTTACGTTTTGGAGAAAGAGCTGTGTCTTGTATTGCCACTTGACACTTGGCTGTGGTTGTAGTCACTGATAGAGATTTGGGGTGCCTGCCTGTCTCAGAGATGTTTGTTGGGGGGCTCTGAGTTTGATGGGGTAGAAGTCATCAGGAATGAGTAGAACTGCTTCTGGCTTACTGCCCTGTTTCTCTGAAGTTGGATTCCATCATGAGCTGAGGTCCCTCTGGTCGGAGAGGAGCATCTAGGTGGTGTGTGCCATGTATGAATGGTATGGTTAGTCTGGGGCAGACAAAATAAAGCCAGAACCCTGGGTCTCAGGAGACTGCATTATTAGATCTGGGTTGCCCTGGGGGACTGGCAGTAGCTGTGGCTTATTCCGGGGGACCCTGCATGATCCTGGCTTGCTTTAGAGCACTGGCTCTCTACCTTCCTACTGCCGTGGCCCCTTAATACAGTTCCTCATGTTGTGGTGATTCCCAACGATAAAGTTATTTTCATTGCTACCTCATAACTGTAATTTTGCCAATGTTTTGAATCATAATATAAAAATCTGTGTTTTCCAGTGGTCTTAGGTGACCCCTGTAAAAGGTTCATTCTACCACCAGAGGGGGCTTGAACCACAACTTGGGAACCACAGCTGTAGAGTGGCCTGCACGGACCCTCCTGGTTTCCTCTAGGGTTGCTGCCTAAGCAGCCTTCTCTCATTCCTATAGAATCCGTGTCTTGGTTTCTTGGTCTACAAAGATGAACAGATGTCTAGAACTCCTGAACATCTGAATTCTAACATTTTTCTGACTGTTCAAAGGACCACACATCCCCCCGCCCCCAACGCCCCACCACTCATTCTCCCCTCTAGGATTTCTGTTGCAAGTAGATGCCCAAAAAAACATTGCTTCAGTGACCACATACAGCACCTTCTGGTAAAATGGCCCTTCCCCCACCACCCCTAACACACATACTTAATGCTCTCATGAGGCTCATATCACCCAGATGACCCCCCCCCCCAGACTCTTGTCACAGAGATTTCTAAATCATTAGCCCATGTCCCTCTTCTGGGTAGCAAGCCGGGTTGACTCAATAGTATAAAGCAACTTTACTTATTTTCCTTCTGGTCTCAGGGTCTGTGGAAAACACTGTCGAGTTGGCTGTTTTGCCTGTGGCGCCAAGACCGTGTTTGGGGAGCATTTAGAAGCCACAGTGACATGCTGGAGGACCCAGGAGGACTCTGCAAGCTTACGAGCCTCTGCTGAGAGCCTTGCTAGTAGGACTATTTCTTGAGATACTCAGCTGTGGCCTCTTTCATGGGGTCCAGCTGTCTCGGCCTGAGGCGATCAGCACATGAGCCTCTGGGTTCCAGCAAGCAAGGTGCACTCCACTCTGTCAGAGCTCCAGTTGTCACCTCGTGTCACATGGCCACCGTGCTGGTGACCAGTGAGGAATATCTATGTAGACAGGTCAACATTAGAAGCCCCCTGGGGTGGAGTATGAGGGTCACATTGAGAAGAATGCACTGGGGAGCAACTTGCCCATCCCTGGAGGACATACTGCCCCTGTCTGGGTAAAGGCAATTATTTGGAATATGCAGGGAATGGGCAGCTGAACAAAATCAATTGTTTACTATTCATTCATTCATTCATTCATTCATTCATTCACTCACTCACTCATTCTTATGTTGACTTTTTTTTTCCTTTTTGACACAAGGTTTCATTATGTAGCTAGCCCTGACTGTCCTGGAACTTGCTCTGTAGACCAGGCTGGCCTCAAACTCAGAGAGCTGCCTGTCTCTGCCTCTCAAGTGCTGGGATTAAACCACACGGTAAATATTTTTAATTGCTTAAAAAAAGTGTGCTTAGTTGTGTGAAGCCCTCATGAGCCATAGGGTATGTGTGGGGATCAAAGGGCAACTTATAGGAGTCTGGTTTCTCCTTCCACCAGGGCATGGGTCCTGGTATTTGAACTTAGGTCCTCAGGTTTGGCCAGCAAGTATCTCAACCCTCTGAGCCTTCTCCTAGGTTCTGGGCTTATTCTTACTTTTGTTTTGAGGTCTGGCGCCTCCCAGTGACCTGCGCCCTGCGGCCAAGCCCTACCCCACATGATGCTATATCTTGAATCCATCAAGGGATGGACCCATGGATAAGGTCAGAGCCCTCAGATTCCACCTCTTCCCACTTCAATCCCCATAGTAGAGTCCTGTTTGAAACTAGTCATATTCACACTTGTTTTGAGACTCCCCAAAGCCGGTCATTTCCCAGCTCAATGTTGAAGCGATACAGCCAAGGGACCTAGAGAAAAGCCTCATGCTGGTTGAATTAAGAGCTGTGCAACTGTAGCCAAGTTCCTTAAACCCCCAGAGCCTCTGTTCCTAGACCTCTGAAGCATATAGAGCACATTACCACCAAGCTTACTGGGCTGTTAGATGACAAGCCAAGGCTGTTAGTGAAAGCGCTTCCAGCATGGAGCAAGCAAGTCAGTACTAGAGAACAATGGTTAGTGTGGATTTTCTACCAGGACAGAAATGCATTTTACAAAACTGCTTTTCCCCATCCTGGTCCCTGTCTGACTCTGAATATAGCATACTGGGCTTGTGCAAGGTCAAAGCTAGCTTGGGTTTTCATAGCGTGGTTTTAAATTGTCTCTGTGGGGAATGGACTGGAAAGAGAACACCATGAAAGCATGTCGCTCATCCAGGAAGCCAGAGCTCCAGTCCCAACCCATTAATGAACTCATTTTGAAATTGGAAGTAAGAACCTTAGTTTCTGTTGTTTTTGCTGCTATTAAAGTTTCTTTTTCTCTCCCCCCCCCCTCGCATTAAAGATGCCAAGATCTGGAAAAGGAACAGACACCTCGGGTTATTGCGTCTCCTTTGTGATAAGGGGCGGCAGGTGTGTGTTGGTTGCTGAGTCCTCATTTCCTTGTGCAGCTGGGAAATGCTGACTGGGCTGAAAGCTGCTCCATTGCACATTTTCGGAGTTTGTGCCCTAGTTGTTGTACCTACAAGTTCAGACCGAGTGTCAGACGCCACGCCGTTTTAAAACAGTGTTGCTGGGTGTTTATATAACTGCAGTGTGGCAGGGAGTTGTGGAAGGAGATTCATCTGGATGTGATGAGGACAGGACACCTGTTGCGGGACCAAGCGCTTCCTAATCACAGAGGCGATCTTAGGCTTGCCCTCCCTGTTGCTGTCTGTCCTGCCAAGTGTGCTTCTGTGGGGTCTGTCTTTATGTCAGCCAAGGGGACTCAAAACCAGAACAACTGAGGCAGGAGCCACTGCTGAGTCCATCTAGCAACTGACTTAGGGAGCTGGGCCGGGGAGCTCAGAACTGGATCCTGGTGCTCGGGTGGCTGAGGCAGGAGGATTGCCAATCAGTTTAAGGCTAGGTTGGGCTACACAGTGAGTTCCCGATCAGCCTGGGTGACAGGAAATGGCTTGTTATCATTCCTTCCTATATTCCTCTCCTTTCTGCTGTCTATCTCTGTTGTTAGGTGAGTCCTCCCTGTCATAGCTCTCATGTTCTCTGCCATGTTTTGTCCTCCCTGCCTTTCGGCCTCATCATGCACCCAGAACCAAAGGAGCTGAGGGCTGTGAACGAAACCCTTTGAATCCAGGAACCTAAACAAATTATTTCAACCTGCTGTTTTCCCATCCCAGATTTTGGTCACAGATACTTGAAAGTAATTCAGAAAGAAAAATCTTGCCTCAGTTTCCTCTCAAAAACACAAGAGGTTTGATAAACTCGACCTTAGGCTTGGGTGCATCATTCTCTTCAATAAGTTGGACAGTTGTTCTCCCAAGAGACAGTAGCTACATAATAGCAGAAGAAACACAGCCCTGGCACAGACAACTTGCCCATTCAGACTGAGGAAGCCATGGCAGAGGAAGCTAGTGGGCAGAGGGGCCAGCCCCAGTCATTGCTCAGTCAGTGCAGAAGTGCATGGAAAGCTTGCATTGCTCTGTCGTGCTCTGAGCGGAGTGAACAGAGCTGTCAGTGAAAAAGACAAGGCTTGATTTGGCGGTGGCGGGGGTGGGATGGGGGGAAGAGTTACCTGAGCTCCCAGATCTCTGAGCAGACACACACTTGGAATTACTAGTGCTGGTTCCTGTTAGAGAAACCAACCCAGGATTAGACAGTACAAGATGAGAGCAGTTATTTAAACATTATATCACCAGGAGGCATTTGTAATGAAGTGTGCTCAGCCAAGACCTCGAGGAAATGAATGAACCATAGAAGTGTCTGATGGTACAGTGTTCCTCAAACAGGAGACTGTCTATGCAAAGGCTGCCTGTTGTGAATTAGGCTGTACTGGAGGCAGTACTGTGGCCAGGGATGTGGATGGTGGTCCCACAGCCTTGGAGAGCATTGCCAAGAACTCTGGCTGTTGGTGGAGCAGGCCAAGCAGCCTGAGAAGCTTTGGGGCTGAGGAATATCGAGTCTGATTTATATTTTTTTCTTTTGTGAGTGTGTGTGTGTGTGCATGTGTGTACCTGTTCACATGTGTACGGAGGTGAGTAGCCCCAGCTGTCATCCCACAGGCACCATCGCTTTGTGTATTGAAACAGGGTCTCTTACCGGCTCAGAGCTCACCAAATAGGCCAGGCTGGCCGACCAGTGATCCTCCTAAAGATCTACCTGTCTCCCCCTTGCCATTGCTGGGATTGTTTTTGCAGAAGGGGATTTGATTCTGGTCTTTATGCTTTTGAGGCAATTACTGTACCAACTGATCTTTCTCTCCAGCCCCCTCCCACGTGATTTATGTTTCCCCCAAATACTCTATCCAAATCAGATACAGAATCCTCACTATGAGGAGGGAAAACAATGGGTAATTTATCTTCTGTTATGAGGACTCAGCTCGCTGATTTCTCAGAGCGAGGTGTGCGTGGAGACAGAGGTGGCTCACAGCACTGGGGGAATGAGGTGACGGGTAGCACAGTGGCTGACAGCCTTTCCATCTGAAACCTCTCTGTTCCCTGTAAAAAACGTCTTTCTAGTAAGAGCACAGGAGACCCACAGAAGCAAAGCTAGTTTCTCTTACAACCCCGTGAAGTCAGGCGTCAGCTCAGATGGGTGTGTGCACAGACTGAGCACCAGACAGAGAGGGGAAAAATATGTTTTGTAAACCATTAATGTTCAGCCCCTTTCTCTTTTCCTCACTTGTAGTCAGCCTGCATTCCAGGTGGGAGCATGTGTGATTAACCCTAGCTTTGCTGGCCCAGAAACTCCAGCCAAGCTGGGAACTTCCGAAGGCTGATTTTTGGAAAGAGTTTGAAAATATTTGCTAAATATGTATACTCGAAGCACAGATTTCTCATAATGAAAATTTCCAAAAATTATTTCCAAAGTAGTTTCCCATCCAGGAATGTCATAATCAAAGAAAAAGCGGGGGGAGGGGGAGAACCCCAACAGCTTGGATTCTGGTACATTTAAAACACACAGCCAGATAACAGCCAGACACAAGTAGTCACTTTTGGATCGAACTGGAACGGTGAACATCAAGGGCCAGTTTTGACAGGAAGTCCCAGTGTGATCTTGTGAGGCTGTTTTACAAAGGTGGCGAGAAGGAAGTATAGGCTTTCCATCATTCTGCTTGTCAGTGGTCTCCAGAGTGCCAAGATTCTCTGTTCTAACTGGTCATGGCCAGTAACCTTAACCCTCATCTACATCAGAAAGATCTCTCACCTGAAACACACATGCCAACTTACATACATCCAGGCCTGTCCACAGCACCACCCATACCCAGCATCCAGGGAAAGAAAGCTTCTGCCATGATTTCAGACCCCACCACAAGGGACCCATCTGATGCTGGAGTGTAGGCACCATAGGCCTGATGTGTGTCTCCCCTAAATTCATGTGTGGGTATTGCCATCTCCAGTAACAGAATGGTGTCAAGAGAGGCCTTTGGGAGGTGGTGAGGTCATGGGGAGGAGCCCTTACCAGTGGGGTTAGTATCTTTGTGAAAGAGCCCCATGGGAGCCCCCCACCCCAGCCTCACCCAATATGAGGTTTCTGTGAACAGGTGGTGCCCGGAAGCAGCTCATTCATTGAGTAATCTGTATTATAAAGATCAGTGCTGGCGGCACACCCTATGAAAACAATTAGATATTTGGCACATTTCAAAGAAAAACTAAATTTCAACTCAGATATGGATGAACGTGAAAGAAATAATTCAAATCACTTCCATGACGCGTTTTTTTCCATGTAAAACTATTATAACTGTTTTCTGTATTTTGAACTCACCTCTAACTCTCCCACATACCGCTGCCTAGTCTTGACCCATCTGTCGAGCCTTTTTTATCTCCTAGACAGCTTCACCTCTGCTGTCGTTCAGCTTATACCTATTGGCTTTATGTGGCTATGTGAGACCTAGGAGCCACAGTAGAGAGAAAACACATGTTATTTGTCTAGGACCGGCTTAGTCTACTCAGTTTCATTATCTCCGTTGCTTCCATTTCTTGCATATGGTACAATTTCAGTCCTCTGTATGGCCGAATCAAATCCCATTGTATGTGTACAAACATTTTCTGTATCCATTCTTCTGCTGGTGGACACCTACATTGCCTCCATATCTTAGCCACTGTGAATGGTGAAGCAGTGAATACGGATGAGCAAACATATAAGATATATTGACTTAGGGTCCTTGAGGTAAATACCCATGAGCACTGCAGCTGTATATATTTATTAGTGATAAGGACCTTTCTGTCACTCCATAGACCCAGACACAGGGTTTCCACAATCTTTATTGCCTTGGTTACCTTCATATGCTTGTATGATATCGTGAGAAACCTTTGCAGTTTTATATATATATATATATATATATACATATACATACAACTTGTCTAAGGGAAGTGTTAGCTCATTATGACAGATGTGGGTCCATTTGTTCAGGGAAAGCAGGTGTCTGAACTGCCACATGCTACCACTAGGAGGCACTGCAGGCCCACTGATGTGCCCATAGCCGCACCTGCTGCTTCTACCCAAGCCATCTGTGTGCCCCAACCCACAGTAAAGCACAGCTGTGCTCTCCAGCTGCGAACAATGAAATACGTGACACAGTCACTGCGCCCCATCCCTTTACAACCTTGGTGCCCATTAAAAAAATAGTAAAAATAATGAAATAGACCCTGTGTTGCCTTTTTTTTTTTTTTTTTAATGTGGGGAAATGTTTGAATTATCTTTTATACTTCCTCCCTCTTAAGCACCTGCCTTGTAGTTATTGCCTCCAGATTGAAACAGTCTCTCCTGGAAGGAGTAAAGAGCTCACACAAGTTACAAGAAAGTTACAAGACCCAGGAGGTGTCCTCCCAGAAGGAGCAGAAGTGAAGAGCAGCTGCTGAGGGTGGGGGTGGGGTGGAGGCTCACGGCTCTGCCAGCTGGGGTTGTTCCTAATGCCCCTCAGCAATGCAGCCTCCGGAGCCCAGCACGTTCTTAAGAGTGACCCCGAACACACGGAACCGCGAGGAAGCCAGTCTTGGGTGGACTCATTTCCATGGTGTGCCACTGGCACTCTGTCTGGGGTGAACCGATGCTTGTCCTTTCCCCCACCATCCCCCACGAGAGAAGTCACACATCAGTGGTGGTACCACTTGGTCGCTGCCTCTGTTTTATTTTCAGACCCAGAGAACTCACTCCCGAGTGAGTCATTAGTCACTAGTCACTTTTTTTTTTTTTTCCTGAGACTGATGTTGCTCATGTGACAAGTCAAATTGGAGTTTACAAGCCACTGGCTGTGTGGAATCACACTGGATGCGCCCCATATTGATCGGCTTAAGTGCCAAGCAAACACGGACCTTTCGATAAAGCCGGGAAGCTGGCGCAGACTTGATAGAGTTTTCCTGAAGACATGTATGTGTTTGTGTAGGAGGGGCCATACCGACTTTGAGTGACAGGTTGGTGCTGAGTAAGAGGCCAGTCAGGCGCGCCCTTAACATTCCATGCCCAAATCTCACACAGAGCTCTACCGGTACAGGGAGGTCAGTGCCTAAAGAAAGCTGGAGAGGCCCTTTTATTACCTTGGTGGTGTTGGAAGGCTTGCTAAGCACCTCACAGGAGTCTCTCTAAGTGAGAGCTTCCCCCATCCTCAACACTTCAATATGTTCATACCCTAGAAACTCCTTTAAGTCACTCCAAATTGGACCATAGGAAATACACTCAGAGCCTCACACTGTGAATGACCACAACACGGCATGTTTACAGAGCCTTTGATGTTAGAAACTCACAAATTGGTGGCTGGAACTCCCCCCTTTGTGGCCGTTAAGCTTTCCTCCCAGGCAGGATTAACTCCCTGCACATCCATTTGATAAGTGATTTCTGATGTGGGGATGGGAGAGGGAGGCGTTTCGAATTGTGGCAAGCTCTCTTGCAAGGCCGGTCAGTCGGTCGTGAGCTCTCCCCTGGAGCATGCAGCCTTTCAGGCCCATTAGAAGATTTGATTTTTGAATGGACAAGAGAAATCAAGCTATTTGGATGCGGGGCCAGGGAAATGAATTGATCCTTCAGACTCCTGTCAAATGTTGCACTCATTACAGGATTGTGGCTCAGGCTTCCGCAGTGTCAGGGCTCGATTGTGCCTGGACCCACTGGCTGGGAGAAATGGCAGCTACTGTCTTGTTTTGGGAAAGTTGGGCTTTGGCTGACCTTCTGGCTCCTCCATGCTGACACAGAGCTTCACTGAAGGTGGCCCAGCTCCAGCCCCCAGCTTGGAAGTATCTCTTCCAGCCTCATGGAGGAGGTAAGCGCTCCAAACAGACTTGTTGGCTCCTGATATCAAAATGATGCTCTACTGGACACAGCACCATCGTCATCTGGACTCCTGAGCCTGGCAGCCTCAGTTTCAATCCTCTCCTGTCCTGAAAACAATAGTAGCCAGAGCTTTGTGGAAGCATTTTGCTCACTTGGGTAGTTGTCTGGAGAGAGCTGGTCAGTCTTGTGTCAGAAAGGGCAGAGACCAAATATCAAAGAGAGTAAGCAACAATTTGAGGAGCAAAAGAATTAGGGTTCCTCTCCTAGGGCCAGCAAAGCCCGCAGTCATAGCACTCTGACAGGATGCCAAGGGCCCTCTGGTTACCTTTGAGTGGGTAGAGAGTACCGTACACCATCATGGCACACTACGTCCAAGCCTTCCCAAGTGAACACAGTTCCGTTTCATTCTTGCCATCCAAGAAGCCTCCACTTGGTTGTTGCTATATGGAATCACACTGGGCTCATCTCATATTGCATGGCATATGTGCCAAGCAAACACAGACTTTGTGATAAAATAAGCTGGGGTGGTCTTCCTGCATTCAACCGGGACTTGTGGGAAGAACAGCGAGCTTGGAGGGTCACCTTGAGGAGTCTTGAGCTTCACTTGGAAGCCACATACAACCCCCCACCTGCGGGCTTTGGGCCTAGCCACATGTTACCTCAGGAGGGCCATAGTGAGACACTGGCTCTCTAGCAGAGAGAAGCGGCCAGTTTCAGGAGCACAGAGACACACAGACAGAAACTGTCTGTGGATTTTGGACAGCTGACTTGCCGTGCCAACCACCTGAGGGAATCCTCACCCCATCAAGCCTTCAGCGGCAGGAAGTGGAATTTATCTAAGCAGTCCTGCCCACGAGTCAGTACTTGATGGGGAACGGAGAGCCATGCTATGCTCACTTAAGAGGCCATACAAGAAATCTCAAACACCCTGGAACCCTGGGAGGATGTGAGTGCGGGAAGGACAGAAGGGAGGGCAAAGAACAGCACAGATCGGAGCACAGTCACCGGGAAGAATGGAGGATTGTGGGGACTCAAGGTAATTGGTTTCCTGCCAAATTCCTTTGATGGCAGAAAGCTTCGCTTCACTCCCCGTCGTGCTGGGCTGCTGGCTCAAGGGGGCGCCACCGGCCTACAGCAGCCAAGGCTTCTGGAGCTGCTTCCATAGCAGGGCAGGTGCAGAGGAGAGCTACAGGTGGCTGCTGGCTGCCTCAACTTAGTGGAGAGCTCCGGCCGGGGTGCTCAGATCCAGTCAGTCACCTGCCTGCTGGGAAGGACTGAGGGGCAGGAGCCGCCCCCACCTACGTAGGCACTCTCTCTGGAGCTCAGTGTGTCCACGAAATCGGTCACGGGCCTGATCTGTCCCCGACTGATTTCATAACCATATCATGAAGTTTGGGAAGTTTTGTTTCGTTTTAAAGAGAAGGTTCAGGGTCATGTGGGCTTCCCTTTCTGGAGCTCCTTGTGCCAGGTGCAATTTAGAATTTCCCATGCTTCAGAAACCGATGGAACTTCTTTTCAAAGGAGACACAGGGTCTATGCGAAAGCAAAAATATCAATCACATGAAAAACCATGAGTAAATTCCAGCTAGATGCTGCACTGTGCAGAGAAAGGCAAACCCTTTGCATCTTACCTCATTTTGTACCTGTGCGGTGGACTGGTCCCTCATGCGCGCTCTGCTGGTTTGAAATGCACCCCCAAAGGTATCGCTCAGAGGGTGCTTCCCAGTGGTGCGTGCCTGAGTTTCTCCTTGTGTCATCAGAAGGATGGGGGGAGTGGTATTCAGCCTTGCATAGCTGGTTCCCGGTGATGTCCTCATGCCTGAGATGGTGCAAGTGCCTGCAACAGTGCCCATTCACCAGGGCGCGTCGGAACTCAACCTCCTTCCTCGCTTGTGTCAAGGGTCACACAGTCAGGCATGAACAGTTAGTGCTATTTAATCATCGGTAGAATTTGCTTCCAATTGATTTATGGCTTTGCAGATGAAACACATATTCTTGGAGGAAAACACCATTGATTTGAGAGTGACAGGGCAGGTGAATCCAACCGTCCCTCTGGCACGGGACTGCAGCCGAGGACCTGGTAGGCTGCCGTGAATGCCTGTAGGTCTCCCTGGGGAGCGGCTCTCCCACCATTAGCTGCTGTGCTAGTTTTCGGCAGAGGAGTGGGCACACACACTTCAACAGCCCCATGAGGAGAGCTGGAGGGGGAGTCATTCTTACCTCTTATTTTAGCCACTCATCAGGGCTGCACAGTTTGAACAGAGAAATGTTTGCTAGATGGCTATGTACGATGAAGAAAGTGCAGGCAGCAACTAGACTCTTTCATCTTAAGGGCATACACAGAGAAGCCTTGTGCAGTGATATACCTTCAAAGAGTCACCTGCTGCTTACAATTCAGGGGAAGGTGATTTAGAAAAAAGTGAAGTCATTTGTAAAATAAAAGCTAGAGGCCATTAGCTTCTAGGAATTGAACTTAAGTATTGTCTTTAAATACTTGGGGACCAGCAGTGGTGGCACATGCCTCTAATCCCAGCACTTGGGAGGCAGAGGCAGATAGATCTCTGAGTTTTAGGTCAGCCTGGTCTACAAAGCAAGTTCCAGGACAGCCAGACTACACAGAGAAAACCAGTCTCAAACAAACAAACAAACAAACAAACAAACAAACAAAAATGAAATAAAAAATTATAGACTTGGGGGTTGGGAGAGATGGCTCAGTGTTTAAAAGCACTGGCTGCTCTTGCAGAGGACTGAAGTTCAATTCTCAGCATTTACACTGTGGTTCACAAATGTCATCAACTCTAGTTGCAGGGGATTGACCTCTCCTGGTCCCTGTGGGTACCGTACAGATCTGATGTATTTATATACACGTAAGCAAACCACTCACATACATTACATAAAAATAAATGAATCTTTTAAAAATATATCTGAATATGCACTATTGGGCCTACCACTGAGAAATAAGGAGGGAAGCTTGGTTAGACAGGTGAGGATCACTCAGGGAAGTGCATGCAGTGAAGAAGAAGCCTCAGTTTCCCCCATCAGTCAGGGAAAGGAAGAAGTGACACGTACTGATGGTTCTCAGCGTACATTCTATCACGGAGGCCTCAGTGTGGCCTGGAATTTGTCAGTATGACATCCTGGTGTGCCATCTACCCGGGCCACATTGGCTTCCGGACTGTGGACAGCAGACCGGAAGTGTTAAAGTGTCATGTCAACCAGGCTCTCTGCCTCATAAACTCTGTAAAGTTTATAGGAAACAGACCCCCCCCCCCCCCACACACACAGAGCTTAACAGCTAAACAAAAACACCCAAACCCACAAAAGTTAAGAAAGACACACAGGACAATGCAGAAACTGTTATTCCAAAGACGAGAATACACAGAAAAGATAGTCCTAGGCAGAACAGTCTTGGCTTCTCTGATCTCCCTTGGAAGTCAGGAAGCTGAGAATGCTGGTGATATTTTTGTAGCTCCCAGACACAGACTGTCCCCTTTAGGGAGATTCTGTGAGTCCTGTGATTGTTAATCATGTCATAAGTTTAGAGTCACCATGGAGACCCACCTCTGGGTGTTCCCACAAAGGATTAACCAAAAGAGGAAGATTCACCCTGAATGTGGCTGCTAACATGAATGGGCCAAGGCCTTGGACTCAATACAAAGGAGAAGGAATGCTGGGCAGCAGCCTTCCTCTCTCTCTCTGCTTCCCGACTGCAGATGGAATGCCTGCCTCATGCTCTTTGCTGCCATGCCGTCCTAGTTCGGCTTCTGGTGCTGTGATAAAAACACAGATCAAAGGCAGCTTGGAGAGGAAAGGGTTTATTTCATCTCACAGTTTAAATCCACCATGGAGGGAAGTTGAGGCAAGAGGCTGGCGGCAGGAACTGACAGGGAAGGAGCGGAGGCCTGCTGCTTACTCACTTGCTCTCCACGGCTTTTGCATCCCGCCTTTCTTATACAGCCCAGGACCACCTGCCCAGGGTGGCACTGCCCACGGTGGGTCCTCTCACATCAACCATCAACCAAGAAAATGCTCACAGGCTTGCCATCAATCTGATGGTGGCGGTCTCTCAGATGAGGTTTCCTCATCCCAGACGGCTCTAGCTCATGTCAACCGGACAAAAGTTAACTCAGATACCTTCCTTGCCCATAAGCCCAAACACACTCTTCTTCCCTTAAGTTGTCTTTGTTAAGTGTTTTGTCACAGCGACAAGAGAATTAACTAACACAATCCATTTTTACCCTCAGAAGTGAACTGAGTCTGGGTTTCCTCTCTGAATCCGCATAGAATCGACTTGTTTCCAAGGCTCCCCTTAGCAGTGAGGAGGTCTTGAGCTCAGAACTCTAGCATGGGAATTAGGTATCTGGGTGCGAGTTTGCCTTAGAGCCTCCGGAAGGCATGAACAGAGGGCCTATCACGTTCTCAGTGCAACATCTTCCCTCGAGCGGTGCCAGGATGGAAATCTTCCAGGGACAGGAATCTGGGAGTCATTTTGGGATTCCAGGGTCACATTCAAGAGATCACTGGGAACACTTCCGTTTATGTTAAGGGTCCTGAGCTGTCTGTCCTTGCCTGAGGACTGCCTGCAGCCCGAGGCTTTGAGAGAGTAGGGCAGAGGGCCTTTCGACACCTGTTGTGAGCGTAGACATCCACGCTGGTCCTCACGCGTGCTCTCCGGGGCTGGCTGGTATCCAAGTCCTCTTCTTAGCATCCACCTCCCATTCGCGCACAGGGAGGCTGGGCGCCCCGCAACCAGGAAGGTGGGACCTACTTTGCGGATTGGGGCTCACAGCTGTCACTCCAGAAGGGTGGGGCCTAAAAAGAGAGCGAGAAAAAGAGAGAGAGAGAGAGGGAAAAAGAGAGAAATTAGAAAGCAACAGCCCCAGCCCGCCTGGGCACGCTGCGCTGGGTGCGCTCGGATGCAGCCGCCCCGGGCCCGCGCCTCCTCGTCCGCGCGCCGCTCGCCCTCCGCCCCAAGCGCCGCGCGTCTCCGGAGCCGGCCGTGCGCCGGGCGCGCGTGGGGAGCCCGGTCGGGCTGGGGTGGAGCCGCAGCGCCCCGCAAACTTTGGGCGGAGGAGCGCGCGCTCGGAAGCCCCGTGGCGCGGGATGGGGGCGGCGAGGCTACGCTTCCCGGGTCCCCACGCGCGCCTGGCCACCCGCCTGGGGACCCCCGCGCCGCCTCTGCCCGCGCCCCGGGCCCCGCAGCCTCGCAGCTCCGCAGCTGCCCGCGCTCACTAGCCCACCACGGCCGCCCAGCCGGAGCCCCAAGAGCGTTCTCCGCGCTTGGGGACTCAGCACCGGAGACCCCCCTTGTGGAGTGAAATTCAATTCACGAGCCAGTTCTCAGCGCGGTCGAATCACTGAGGTGAGCTCGGCCTGCGCTGCGGGACCCCGGAGCCCGAGCGGCCTGGCTGTGGACCTGTGGGGACCCGGCACAGGGCGGCCCTGCTGCTCGGGGTCCCTACCCAGATGCGTCTTGGCCATCCAGCTCAGCTTCTGTTCTCTGGGGACCTGGCGACATTCCTCCTTCAGAGAGACGACACCACGGAGGAGAAGAGGACCCGCGCTCCGAGTCTCCAGGATGTGCCCATCTGAGATGGGGACGCTGTGGTACCTTTGGTCTCCCGTGCTCATCAGCCTGGCTGCCCTTTTTTCCAAAGGTGAGGACGCTGGGGCCACCTCGGCCCGGGGACTTAACTTTGCTGGGAGTGAGTGTGTATGTATGGATGTGGGCGGCCCGGAGAGGCGTGTGTGTGTGTGTGTGTGTGTGTGTGTGTGTGTGTGTGTGTACGAGCGCGCGCGTGCACGCGCACACGCGGGCAGGAGTCTTGTGGCCAAGGTCTGGGGCAGGCACCCTGGTAGCAGGTGATTTCCCTAGAAGTCTGGCTAAGATGCCCTAGGAGAGTGTGTCTAATCCACAAGGTGAGAAGGGGAAGCCTATGCTATCCTGAACCTGGAAGCTTCCTGGAATTTGGAGTGGACTTCCCAACTGCCTTAATCTCTTTAGAAATAAACCCGAACAGCTCTGCTGTACAGGAATGTCAGCGAGCGTACCGTGGGACCCTTAAGAACACAAGTCCCTTTCAGCCCAGGGTCTCCTGGGTCCGCCTCCTGCAGCTGCTGTGGTGGGGAAGCTGTCTCCACACGATGATGTTCTACTGTCTGTGTAACCCAAGCTGTTCCAGTGGGGTCCTGACCTGGGCTGTGAGTGGAGGGAGGGAACACCTCCTACCCCATTTACCTGCTCTGCTACCGGCTCCCTCAGCTCCCTGCTGGGTACAAGCAAAATTGGAAGCTTGGGACAGAGATGCCTTGCAGAGCGATTGGTAGCCACAGGACATTGTAGATGGACACTACACATCTTCTTGACTGATAGGTGGTTTCTGTTTGGGGTAGTTTCTCCCCCCCCCCCTTTCTACAGCAAAAGTCGAGATTCTCTTAAGTGTGCTGGAAAAATCCTGCAAACATATTTTTCTGTGAATATTTATCAGGCGACATCTCTCTTTGAAACTTCCCAGCCAGTCGACAAGCACAATGTTTTAATGATATGTTGATTTTGGTCTCTGGCTTTTCTGATTTCTGGGAATCTAATTGCTTTGGATCTTGTTGAGTTAGGCAGATCGCTCGCTGGGCTTTTGTGTGGGAACCCTTTGGCTAGGAAGAGATTAGGTGTTTATGCACTCCACTGTCTCTTCAAGTGCTGTTGTAAGGAGCTCAGGTCTGCTAAGAAGGAGCAGCCCCCACCCCCACCCCGGGGGCCACAGCTTTGGGGGTGTAGAATACACTGGAAACCAAAGAGGAGGTTGGTGAAAAGGCAGGCCTTAGGTTAAAAACCTGCCTCCAGGGCCGCAATGCCACTCCAGCATGGTTGGGAGGCTTGCTGTATACTTGTTGCTTGGTTTGCTAAGACTAGACGTCTCTGTTTTTATTCCACAATAACAAGGTCTTATTAAGCAAAGTACAGAGCGAGACTACAATAACAATGGTGTTCCCTTGCTCCTGTACTGATGCCTTCATTGTGAGCAGCTGTGTTGAAGGGAGCCACCTTTCCCTTCGTGCTTTTGAACTTGTCCTCAAAGAAGGTACTGTGTGTTGGGGGAGCGTCTCCTTTCTGAATGGCTAGAACCCAGCTTGTCAGTAATGTTTATGTCATGGAATTCGGGGCAAGTGCTGTGCATGGACTTTGGAGATGGAGCCTGCCTCAATCAGGCTGTTGAAGCCGGTCAGAATGTGGGAGCCTTCATGCATCTGCCAGCCCAGCTGAGCACATCTGAGGTAGCTCAGCTATGGTTCTCAGCTGGAAAGAGTGAGGATGGCATCAAACTGTAAAAAGGGATTTCACGGGGGCAGACAACGTAAACCCAAGGGCAGCCCAGTGTTCCACTTTTTTTTCTACTTCCCTCTCAGGTTGTGTAAGCCTGTAAGTTTGTTTTTAAAACTTATGTGTGTGGCATGTGGTTTGCATGCTGGATATGTGTATGGGTGGATGGGGATGTGTGTATGTGTACATGCGTGTGGAAGCTGGAACCCTGCATCTTCTTGGATTTTTTTCCAGTTTATTTATTGAGGCATGGTCTCTCCATGAACCCTAGTAGATCCCCTGCGTCCGAATTGATGGGTTTATAGGTGGCTGCCATGCCTACCTAGCATTTACATGGGTGTTGGGAATTGGAACGCAGGACCTCACATTTAGCAGGCAAATACTTTATCCATAGAGCCATCCCCTGACTCATGTCTGCAGGTCTAACTTACCTGAAGTCAAATATGGGCTATACTGGAGAGAATTTCAAACAAGTTAACACACACTCTAAAATATCTAACTTGTCTCGGACTGAATGAAACATGGAGTTAGTATCAAATATTAAATACCTACTTTATTATGTTACTGCTTTTACTGTTTTTCCTCAATAGAAACTCTTAAATACAATAGAACAATACTTCATGTGCTAATGACTGGCTAATCAGCCCAGTGACCTTGGACTTTATCTATGTATCCGTTTCGTGAGCTAATACTGCCAGCCTAGCTCTCACCTGGCTCCTTAGAAATTCATACATAGATAAACTGTTCTGTCTCCTTGGGACTAGGGGACCATGACACGAAACACACAATTCACTGTCGCCCTTGGCTTCTGACCCCAAACTTCTCCGATGAGTGACCTGATATGGTCAGGTGGCTTGTGTCTTGTGTTTTCACCATAGTCCTGGGTAGAAACTCGATGTTGCTGTCTGCAGATGTGTGAGTACATGGCTCTGAGCTTTTCGAAGGGGGACAGGAATAAGGACACTTAGCTGAGAATTAAAAAAAGAAAAAAAAGAAAACTCTGTGGGCAGACTGGAGACAGCCAGAGACCAAGGCGGGTTTTACATGCAATGTCTGGAAAACTGCCACATTAGGCCGCTTGTCCCCACCTTCTCTTTTACTAATCACTCTGCATCTTGTTCTCTGCCACACGCTCGCTTGTGAGAAGCAGATGCTGATACCCACAATGCCGGGAGAGGAGCCTCTGAAGTGTTGTGGCACTTATGCCTGGGCCACGATGCCAGGTGCACTAGCTGATTCCGGCTGGGTGCATGGGATGTCCTGGAGGGGCATTCCCATCCTGGAATGATGGCTTCCATGTCAACAGCCTCCATTAATGCTCTCTGAAGGTTAAACTCCTGCAGCCTTGGGTGGTAGGAAGAGAACCTCAGTTTATAGTGATTGTCCCATAAAGGGCTCCCTTTTACGACATGAAAAACCCAGAAGGAGAGATAGCAAGGGAGTGTGTGTCCACATATAGGGTTGGGGAGGAGGAAAGAAGAGGGAAACTAGCTTTATTGTTCATGTTCAAATGCTGTAAGAATTAGAAGTCTGGGGACTGCTGAGGCAGGAAGCTTTCTTTTTTCTTTTTTGAACTGATGATGATGGAATAATTTCTTTCAGTAATTTTATTGAAAGAAAATGCTTGCATGTGGTTAGGTATGGTACATGCCTGTAACCTCCAGAGGCCGTGGCAGGAGGATCACAAGTTCAAGGCAAGCCTGGGCTACACAATACGAATATGTTTTAAAAACAAAACAACTTAACATACATAAGTTTTCAAAGGTTGGAAGGTCTGTTTACATGTGTTCTGCTCTTAACAAGTCAAGATAAAGGACTGAACTAAATATATAAAAATACACAATTATGGGAACACGCATCACTGTAATATTTCTAATTCATTTGTTTCTCATCTATGTATTTATCTGATTATCACCCATCTATACATTCATCTGTTTATCTAATCCTGTCCATCCATTTATCTATCTACCTACCCATCCATCCATCTAATACAGTCTTCTCCACCTGTCCATCTATGCATTTGTCCATCTGCCTGTCCAGTCCAGTTCATCCACCCATCCACCATCTATCCAATCCAGTAAATCTATCCATCCATCCATCCATCCATCCATCCATCCATCCATCCATCCATCAAATATTGAAGGCCACCTTTTAGTGACCCCCGAACCCATACAAGAAGTATTTGTGAGTGTTCCAGAGACACAGGGCTAGGTCCTCAAGAGCACTCACACTGAAGAAATTTATGATAGTCTTTTCTCTCAATTTCAAAGTGCCACAAGCACTTTGTTTCAAGTGACAGGGGTAAACCTTGTTGGCTTTCCTTTTGTCTTGTGTCTTCCTTCATTTCTGCCCTGTATTTCTGATTCAAGGCAATAATGCCCCTCCCCCAGGAGTACTGCTCAATGCAGAGGATACAGTAGTGAGAAAAAGGCAGTACACAGGCCTGGTCTGGCTTCTCTGAGCCTGTGCTGTATGGAGCAGCAAGAGAAAGCACACCCAAAGGAAGCTGAGCTCGTACCTTTGCAAGTACTTGGAAGGGCAAGAGTAGCATCTCTCCCAGCAGGTGCCCCAGCATTTGACCAGAGTGTCTGCCTGGGAGCTTTCTTCTGATGCTTAATGTCAGCTGTTAGGATAGCCTGGGGAAGAGGAGGCTGTGCAAAAAGAGAGTCTGGACCATGGTCTAAAGAAAGCTGGTATCAGTGGGGCAGAAGGAACGGTGAAGGTCAAATTGCTGCTGCATGGAATGGGAAGGCAGAAGGCTAGAGAGAACCGGGTGGACAGCATCAACACCAATTCTCAAAATCATCCAAGTGAATGGACTTGGTCACTTTTTCTATCCTGTGTGAGGGGCTCAGCTGGTACAAACAAACAAACAACAAGTCAGTGAGATGGCTCTGTAGGGAAAGGCATTTGATGGTAATTGGTTGCTGTGACACAGACAGTGCAAGGAGAGTACTGACTCCAAGTTGTCCTCAGACTTCCACATACAAGCCGTGGCATGTTCATACCCACACATACATTCGTGAGTGTGATTTTTTGAAAAAGCACACAAGGTCATCCTCAACTAGACAGTGAGTTCAAAGCAAAACAAAACAAATCAACAAAAACTATCAGGAACAAAAAAAAAAAAAACAAAACAAAAACAAAAACAAAAACAAAAACAAAAACAACAAAAAAACCCAATGGAGACTAGGATGGATTTTTCTCTTGGTACAAGTGAGTATGAGTTCCCTACAGCTGCTGTAACAAACTTTCCCCAGTGTTATGGCTTCAGAGAGCAGAAACTGGATGCTGGAAGCACAGCAGCAGGGCAATCTGAGGAGGGTGCTTCTGGCCCTCACAGCCCCTTGTGGCTACTATGCAACTGGATTGGGGCTCCCCCCACCCATTCTTCTAGTGGCACACAAGGTTGCTACCATGTTTCTCAGTCCCTCTTCCTTTTCTCCTTGTGTTTCCTACCCCACAGCATCTCCCCTGTCTCCTCCTCAGGCCTTCACCCTGCTTTGTGTACTGTGTGCATGCTTCCCGCCTCTCCTCTTGCTGGAGTACATGTAGTGGCTTTTATGGTCACCAAATGATCCATGATTTCATTTACTCTCATCCTGGTTTTTAAGTCCAAAATGAGGTGATTAAATACTTAGGACCCAGGGATTTGGATATTAATAATTTTGAGAGGTTGAGACACCGCCCCCTACCTTCTACAAGTACATAGGTGACATTTAAAAACCAGTTTGTAGCCCTTCTTAGAAACTTTAAGTTCCCCTAGGGTAACAAATACCTATTTTTTTTCTATCTCTGACTTCTCTTTTGTATTTAGCATAGCATTTTGGACATTGCAGAGGGTCAATAAAAAATTTTTAAGTGTTCTTAAGAGTATAAAATATTGCCTGAAGAACCTTTGCCTGGCAGTAAAAGGCTCCTTGTCTTTCTGAGTAATTCAGACGGCTACAGGGATATACTGGTCAATAGTTATAACAGTTAATTTTTTGAGCAATTATTGGTGACAGGAATCGTGCTGAGAGATTTATTCAGGTGATATTCACAAACCTGCAGACAAGCCAGTGGAGCTGATGACCCTGAAGCTTAGAGAAGTTGGGTAACTGATCCAGGATCAGGATCTGGAGAGGAAGAGCTGCCAGGTCTGGCTCCCCCTGTCTCCCCTCCCTACCAGCTGTGCTCTGTGTCGGCTGTGATTGTATTTCTATGCTATCTGTCCAGCAGGAGTGGCCCTTGAGGGTTTAAAGTAGAGTTTCCCTTTAGTGTAAGCTCAGAGCCCAGGAATGCTAGAAACTCAATATATATTGGGAAAATGAATAAAAAGGTACCATGCTGTTTAATATTCTCACACTTTATTTTGTCGCTGGTGATTGGAAATAACACCTCAAATTGACTGAGATCTAGAGTTGAATTCCAGGGCTGTTGAAGAGGGCGTATGATACTGTGAGGACAGCCACTTGAAGAAGATGGAACTGGGGGGGTGGCTCAGTCAGTTAAGTGCCCACTGGGTAAACATTAGGTCCCCTGTATTTGATCCCCAGCACCCACATGTAAAAGTTGTGTGGTTATATGTGTTTGCCTTGCCAGTGCTGGGGAGATAGAGGGGGGCAGATGCCCTTAGGCTTGCTGTCAGCCAGTCTAGGTGAATTAGTAAATTCTGGGCTTCTGAAAGATTCAGACTCAAATAATGAGGCAGGTGGCATCCTGAGCCATGACATCCAAAGTGATCCTCTATTTTACAAACGCACACACACACACATACAGGATGCATACATGCACAGCAAAAATAAATAAATAAATAAATAGATAAATAAATAAATAAATAATAGTGATCTGCAGCTGAAAACAGAGGTTCGTGGGTATGTTTGTGTGTGCCCTGTGCCTGTACACATGGCTTCCTGGGTAACACAAGGTCAACGGGTGGCCTACGCTCATCCAGGATTAAAGGATGGTCTTTAGTGACTGCTGGGAGGCTGACGAGAAAGGGGGAGGAAGGAACATGTGCAATGAAGACAGATCCCTGGTATTCCTATTCACAAGAGGTGGGCGTGGGATCCCGTGAGCATATGGATTAGTGAGTTGAACTTTGGATGCCAGAATCAAGCTTGGGTAAGCGGTGGAAATGATCTTGTGGGGGCTGAAGCAAAAAGAACAGGGAGCCATTGCTGTTACGAAATGAGAGCTGAGATTCAGGGTACCTTTATGCAACTTTTGTCTTTTTTTTTTTTTTTTTAACAAAACCTGCTGCAGGACGAATCAAAACAAAAGCCATTCCTCTTAAATGCTGGCTCTTGCAAAAATAAAAATAGAAAACGAATACTTGAAAAAAATGGATGTGTATTTGTGTTGTTTACCTGGGTTTGTGTGTACAGGATGCAGTGCCCCTGGGTACCAGAAGAGGGCATGAGACCCCCTGGAGCAGGCTGGAGTTACAGGTGGCCATGAGCCGCGTGATAGGGATTCTCAGGCCTGAACTAGAGCCCTCTGCAAGAGCAGCGGGCACTCTCAGCTGCAGGGCCGTCTCTCCAGCCCCTTAAATTGTTGGGTTTTAGGGTGGATTGGTTGTTTTTTTTTTTTTTTTTTTTTTTTTTTACATAAAGACACATGACAGCCCATGCCTGACCTCAGTTTCAGAAATTAAGAATCTATACGGGATGGGTCCCTAAACTTGAACGTGAACACACACTTGCGGCCTTTTGAAGAGGGCTCAAATCCCTGTTTCTTGACTTTTTCTCTGACCCCAAGCACATAGTCATATGGGAGACTCAGATCTATACTCGAGGGGACAGAGAGGCTGCAAAGGGTTTTTAGTGACATTAAATTATTACGTTTATAGGATTCTACATCCGTCCAGCGTTGGTCACATGTCATTGTTTGGTTGTTGTTTGGTTGCTTTTAACAAAGCCACATGAGTGGCAGTGGGGGGAAGGGGAGAATAAGTTCCCGACTGAGATCAGAAACATGTGTGACAATTTCAGGTCCCCACAGCAGTAGGCCAGTGTGGTTTCAAAACAGGCCTCCTCTTAGCCTACCACCCCTCCTTGTTCCCAGCAGCCACCTCTTTGGCAGGTGCACAGCATGACAGTAGGCAGGTGCACAGCACGGCAGCTGCAGCCTCTTGCTAAAACCACAAGCTTAGGCTAGAAAACTCAAAGCCAAAATGCGTCAGAAAAGTGAAAGTCTTGGAAACACATATGATCCCGGGCATGTGGCTTTCTGGCCCCATGTCTGCTTTCTTTATTGAGTAAAGACGGTTTTCCTAGGGAAGGGTAGAAATTCAGAGAGGGCTCAGATGTAGGTGTGCGTTTAAGATAGTGTCCCTGCAAGTCAGTGTCACAGTGGAAGAGACTCGGGTATATTTCCTAGCCTGTGGAGAGAGCCAGCTCCAGGTTCCCGAAACAGCAAAGCAGGTGTTGTGCCAAGTAAACAGGGAATAAGGCCCAGCACAGTGCTAGGTACAGTGGGATGTCTTTCTGGGTGGCCACTGGAAGTGCATGAAGAAGTGCAAGGTCAAGGCCAGGAAGGCACACTAGTCTGAGGGGGAGATAGAACCATCTCTTATGTAACCATGGCCAGTTGTGGGGGTTTTGTGGATCTGACTTGGGAAACCACTTTACCCATTTTTACCTGCATGGCCTCTGCCAGGAAGGATGTGCCCGTTTCCAGGGCTTCAGGTATGGGAGGAGGTGCCCAGACACCAGGAGAGGGCTCTATCAGTGGCCAGAGGTTTCAAGGTCAAGTGTCACTCAACACGAGTTACATTTAGAGTGGTTTTCCTGCTTGCCGAGTGCTCCTTTGAGGCAGGCAGAGTCCTAGATATCTGACCTTTCCTCACTCCTCAGAACCTCACCATCATCCTGTCCATCCCACAGAGGGAAGCTGAGATAACAGCTTCCTAGGCCAGACTGGCTAGAAGACAGAATTTTATTTTTTACTTTTAGCAGTTTTAGAAAGGTGAGTGAGAGGGTTTTGTGATCTTGTTACTTTTGAATGTCTCCCAGTGCAGGCTTTGGCCTTCTGTATAGGTGTTGTAGGTGGGTTCAGGATAGAGTGAGGATGGGAAGGGCTGCTTCTAGTTCTAGGGCTCTGGGATCCCTGGAAAAACTCACAGTCTTGAAGGCACCTTGAAGACCTCAGTGTAGGTTGGGCAAAGAGCAGGGCTCAAATGTGAAGGTTGGGTATCTGGTTTTGATGAAGTCCTTCCAGGGGTCGATGGGAATTTTTTTATTCAGATTTTACAGTAGTAAAAGTGAAGTATGGGGGATTATGGGAATATCTAAAATGTTAAGAAATAACAAAGAGGAGGAGGGGAAGAGATGGAGAATGGGAAGGAGAGGGAGGAGAAAAGAATGAGAGGGAAGGGGAAGAGGAGGGAGAGAGAGGTGGGACAAAGAGAGGAGGAAATGGTAAAAAGGAAGCAGAGAGGAGGAAGGGAAAAGAGGAAGGAGATGGGGAAGAGAAAGGAAGGGAGATGAGAAGTGGAAGAAGGAAAAGGGAAAAGGAGAGAGAAGAGGGAGGCGCTCTTGGACAATTAAATTCAGGATGCCCCCAGCATCTATCTGTACAGACTGAGCCCTGTAGCTCTCTTCAGCCAGTATATCTGCATATTTAGGACACACCCAGATGGTGTTTTTTTTTTTTTTTTTAAAGACACTATCCATTTAGACTCAGCTCCCTCCTCTGGTCTGAAGCATGGAAACACATTTCATTGTGTGTCAGAACCGGGGAAGAGCCGTGGTTTGCACTTCCTGCCCTGTGAACAGGGTGAGCTTTCTGTGGGATCCAGGGTTGGTCTCTCTTCACCTGTGGCCTCTCATGGCAGAACTTGCTATTCATAGCTCCAGGTGCTGTGCTCTTGGTCTTGTTAATAAGATTAATCCTCAGCTTTCTTTTATTTTGAACTCTGTTCTTTCTCTTTCCTTCTGTCTGCTCACTTTACCCGAATCCAGTTACTTTATTTCTCTATGTTGTCTGTGTGTATATGCCACATGGATGCAGTGCCTGCAGATGCCAGAAGAGGGCATCAGATCCACTGAAGCTGGAGTGATTGGATGCTGTGAACGGCCTGGACATGGGGGCTGGGACTCAAATTTAGGTCCTCTGGAAGAGCAGTTAAACTCTGTTAATTGTGAACTAACATTTTCAAGGCCCCACAGTTATTTTTATTTATTAATTTTTGTGATAAGCAACTTCAAGCTACTTCAAAATGAGAGGAAAAAAAAGAAACAGTCTTACTGCTTAATCCTGGTGGCTTTGCATTTTTATGTATTTCTGTTTTTTTGTGTGAGTTCTTAAACCACTTATATATAGGACTTACACTTAATTTATCTTCAAGTTTTTTGAGTTCATATGTTTATATAAGCATGTCTTTGCATTTTAAAAATATATCCTGAATATATATAATTTAATGACTTACCACAATTTAGGGCTTTCCGCCTTTGCTGGACAATTATATAATGCAGTTTCTTGCTATAATGTACAGCAAGGTTTTGTTTTGTTGATTTTGGGGGTTATATTTACTTGGCCATTGTAGACTGTTCATTGTGAAGTTCTTTCCTGCATGCTTGGGCTCTCCCACCCCACACTGTGAGGTGGGGAGGTGTCTGAGTTATTGAGTGACCCTCAGTTGTGGCCGTTGTCAGCTTTTGCCATTCCTGGTGATTCCCGCTGACTGCTTTGATAGCCTCTGAGTATAGTGATGAGGCTCTGTTTGTTTAAAATGTGGTCCTGTGCCCTAGGATGCTGGCTTTTGATGGTGGAAGCATTGGGAAGTGGGAAAACGTCAGGAAACCTGTAGAGTGTTGAAGATCTGTCTGTAACTGTGGTCCCAGGGTCTGCAGGGTGAGCCTTGTGAGGATGCTACATGTGAGGATATTGGCTGTGGAGGGAAAGAGTCTTTAATTTCACTGTTGTGAGGAGACAAAATGCATTTACATGTGGAATAGAAGGTGTACTTAGGCATGCCTCCTTCAGACATCTATGACACCTATCAAAGCTACAGGTACACATTCTTGCTTGGAATGTGATTCTCTCTGTGACTTCCATCAGACACAAGACCCCTTTCCCACTCCTAGCACCTGGCTTGAGTACTTGGATAAACTAACCATGTTCTGTTGAGGAATCTGCTTGCCTCTAGGTTTTTATCTTCAAAATGGAATCTCACTGAAATCCCAGATTATTTTTGAGGACCAACTGTGAATACAGCAAAAGCAATGATTAGATATGATGGTGACATCACCTCTCAGGGGGTTACCCAGTAAATGGGGGAAACTGAGGCAGGCTTGGTTGGCATAGCTTGGTGAGGCAGTGTAACCCAAGTGGAGAAAAAAGTGGCTTCCTCATGTGTAACGAAGGCTGTCATCCTAAGTTCCCCTAGGGACCTTTCTGACCTCTCTCTGTCACCAGTTGGCCATTGCTCACTGTAGGCCAAACTTCTGATCAGCTGACCATATAGTATAGCCCACTATGGCAGAGAGCACCATATTGAGTTGTGTATGTTTTCTGGGCACTGTGAGCAGCCTCTGCCACTGGGAAGTCTTAGCTACAGTGTGCTCTTACTCTGATCTAAATCCCAGGATCCCTGATTCACCTGTGACCCTGGGCCTGGATTCTCCGCCACATGGTAGGGCTGCCCAAAATCAACAGACGCTGTATCGTTGCTTTCAGCGTAGAGGCTGACCTCACGCAGGGCCAGCCCCTTGCTCTACTTACTGCTTGATCTTCATTTCAGCCAAGGAAGCTGCTCACGAGGATCTTCCAGAGCATAGCTCAAACTTCTTCAGCACCATCTGCACATCTCACCCACAGGATCCCGGCTTTCTGAGCTTGAGGGGATGCTCTGGCCATCCCTGTGCCAGTGTGGAGGCCACAGAAGAGTTTGACCTGTTCAAATGAAATTACTGACATAAGTTAGGTCTCTGTTACTGTGATAACATTCCTGAAAGAATGAACCTAGAGAAGGAAAGTTTTTGCTGTGGCTCATGGTTTCAGGCTTTGGCTTTTGGCTCTACCGGCTCTGCTGCTTTTGGATGGTGCATCAAGGTGGAGTACATGTGCCAGGAAAAAAGAGGTTCAGCTTGTGTTGAACATGAGGTGGCAGACAGAGAGAAAGGAAGAGGACAGAAACAAAATACACATTTCAAGGGCATGTCTCTCTTCCTCCAAAAACTCTAAGTCTTCTGTAATTTCCATCCCCACCCATTTAGCTATGATCCCCACCAATGGCTTAATCTTCTCATGAGTTCAGAGCCCTGTGATCCAAATACCTTCCCCCCCCCACCCCCAAGCCCAGTCTCTTACTCCTATCACACTGGGGACCAAGCTTTCAACATGGCAGTCTTTGCGGGACATCATTATTATACTCTTGAACTCACAGCAGTTGTGATGATTAGTCTTGCAACACTTCAGTAGGAGTGGGCCTGTGTACATCCTGTCATGGTAAGGAGAAGGGCTCATGAGTTTATTCCAACCCAAGACCTATAGAAAGTTAATAAGAGCTGGGGTGAGAAGTTCATGAGGCTCTTCCCTTTCCTGAGTGTCTGTAGGCACATAATTGTTGCTGAGGGAGAGACACTGTTTTCAGTGGTATAATCATTGGTAAGAGCCCAAACTCCTGGAAATAACCTGTCACACCTGTTCAGGTAAGCACCCCTAGGGAAACTCATTGGGTCACCAGAATAAATAAATGCATGGGAGAAGGAGAAAAGGGGGGGGGGTATGTAAGTAGACAGGGGCCAGGTGGGAAGAGAAAGGGGAACAGTGGGAGGAGGAGGAGAATGGGAATTGGGGGTGGAGTTGATCTAAGTATATAATGTATGAAAATGTCTAATGAAACCCATCACGTGTAGTTCATACATGCTAATAAAAATAGAGGCATTTCAGATCCAAACCATAAGACTGTTACTGACATGAAACATATGTAGACTGTCTTTTGTTACATTTTGCTTCCCAAGAGGATTATGGGAGGAGATTCAAGAGCTCTTACTTGGGCCTGGTTTGGTAGAGACCACTTAGTTGGTGACAGTTTTCATGAGGATGTTTCTAGGCAGCTGTGCATACCTATGCCTTTGAAGTAGTCCCCATGACCTAGAAGCTGTGGGGAAGAAGGGCCAGTAGTTTATCAACTTAAAGAAATCTATATTGCTGCCCTGGACTAGCACCAGAGGATGCAGCCTCAAAGGGATCACTGCAGGTCTACAACTGTTTACACCTTTCTTCAGAGTCTGAAATGGGAACCCTCTAGAATGATGAATTGGATGGAAGAATTCCGTCTGGCTTCATCCATTAAGCAGACAGTTTTTTCTCATGATAATATCTGTGTAAGAGCTGTAGAGAAATCTGAACTTGTTGAAAGGCCACTGTAGTCAGAGTGTTATCAGGTGAGTCCACATCATGGTGGATAAGCCAGAAAGTACTTGGTTTCCTGTTTGAAGGCGCCCAGTTGGACCTTCTTCACTTCACTTAGCTGAGATGTTGAGACGAGAGTTGACATAAGGCATGGCTTGATCTGGGGGCTCCAGTGAGACCTGAGAATCCAGAGCATCATTGATCTTTTGCCTCCCTCCCGGGAAGATCACTGCCCATCTGTCTGTTCATCAGGCAAAGGAAGCCCTAGTTCAGCCCCTTACCCTCAATTCAGAAAAAACAGAAGGCTTTTATTTTTTTCCTTAAAAGTTCCATCCAAGTCACAGCCCAAGTTCTTGCTCTGTGAGGCCTTTGTGAACCAAGGACCACACTCAGTAAGATGTGGTGGTGAAGGCAGCAAGTTTAGGCAACAGCTGGAGTAGCACTCTAAGACTCTCTCAGGGACACAGGGAGGGCATGCTGTCAACATCAGTGACCAACAGGACAGCAGTGTCCAGTTCTTAGAGCCACAACAGTGTCCAACGCGAGACATACACATTCAGCTTTTTTCCTCTAGCTTTTAAACTTCTGGGTGATTCTACAGTTCGTCCCAGTCTGGAATCTCACCCTCACGGAGAAGTTAACTCCACCCTTTGAATGTGTATTTAAATGCAATGTAAGCTTTTGTTTCCAATGACTGTAATTTTTCCAAGTCCTTAATTAGATGTGAAAACGACACGCACAATGCAAATTACTGTGGTGAATAAATATTTGCATTATGTTCCCTTAAAAGCAAGCATCAAAACACACAATCACTTGTTTTACAGGCATTCAGTGTTCCGAGACTAGAGATCTGTGGAGCTACAGAGGATTCTCAGGGAGAAAAGGCAGTTTGAGTAATGTGATTAACATTCTGGGTGGGACCATTCAACAAGGTTGGGGGGGAGGCAGTGGTTTTGACGGCAGACTTGTGAAAGCAGTTTACAAAGAAGCCTGCCTCAATCGCGCCGGATTCTGTGTATCTGTTCCAAGAACATGTCTTGCTTGATTTCCCTAATTAGGTGGTATGCATTAGGGAGTTGGGTTTTGCCTGCAGTTCGGATAAGTGTAACGTCAAAATGAGGAGGAAAGCCAGTTTGGAAGATACGCCGGTGTTATCGATAGCCTAATACTCACACTTGGACGAAAGCTTGCAGTGTCAGTGGGGCCAAAGGTCATGGTTACACTTTCTTAGTTTTCCCAGAATGGCTTGGCAGGACCTTCTTCAGTGCTATAGCTCATTTTGCCATTTAGAATATGTGCTCTTGGATGTCACCCCATGGGAGGGGTGTTACCTCAATTTTAGATAGGAAGAGAATGCTATTTTAATTTATTTGTGCATACATTTGTCTCCCCCCCCCCCCCTCTGTTTGTGTGTGTATACTCGTGCATACACATGCGTGTGCTCACCATGGTGCCTGTAGAGGACAGGAGACAATTTTCCATCTGTCTTTGTCTTCCCTCTTGTTTTGAGGCAGGGTCTCTCTTGTTGTTTCTGCCACTGCACAGCACACTGTGATAACTGACCCCTTGGCCTCTGCCTGATTCTTTGGTCTCTGCCTTCCATCTCTCTGTAGGAGTGCTGAGGTTCCAGTGATTGAACTCAGGTCATCAGGCTTTTACTCACTGAGCCATCTCCTCATTTACTCTTTTATAATTTTAAAGCCCCTGGGAGTTAAAAGGGCTGTGGAACAGATAAGCAACAGGGCGAGGAGACCTGTTCAGGGACATAGCAGCCACAGGTAGACTCTTGATGTGGATCTCCTTCACTCTGTTACGTCAGAGGCATGAGTCTGCGCACAGGTGGCGTGCTGTCAGTGCATTTTGGGGTAAGAAGTAGGTCCCCCCAAATGTGGGTTCTCCTGCAGTTCTTGATGGATGAGCACACTGACTCCAGATGGGGGAGGGCAGCGGTCCCTACAGGACCACCTCTTAGGCATGTCTTCTCTTCCTTCATTGCCATGATCCCAGGGTGTGGGCTGCTGAGTGTGAAGACACAGTTTTCTGTACTCAGTACCCTTCAGAAAAAAGGGAAATAAGCACAGAGCACCCCGGGTTCTTGAATCCTGAGCGCACGATTCACTTTCTATCCCTGGCTCTGTGCAGAAGTGTACTTCCTTCTGATATATACAGTTTCCTTTTAATTTCACACACACACACACACACACACACACACACACACACACACACACACTGTATTTTGATCCTGTTTATTCTGTTACTCGTTCCTGTTCCTGTCCAGATGATCACTTTCTCTTTCTCTCTTGTCCCCCTTCTGTCCCCTTCCACTTTTATGCCTTTCCCTGGTGACCCATTGGTTTTATCCCTGTTGCTTTCAGGAGCATGGGTGAGGAGTTAAGTCACAAGCATCCACACCACTGAAGAAAACCTTCCCAACAACCTTCTGTCTGTAGTGTCTTGGGGAGGGCAGGCCTCCTGAGCTCACCTACCCTTCACCACTTTCTTGTTAATTTCAAGGAACTTCTGGCTTTTGCTTCATGATCTGTTTTACATGGCTGTAAGCAATAAGGAAACTGACTCTTTTTTTTTATTTTAAACCAGCAATGTTTCTATTAAGTTGTATTACGTTTCTGCCTTAATTGTACAGTGATCACCATGCCCCCATCAACTTTCTAAAGAAGAATAAACAATTTATATGTTTGTATTTTATATGCATCATATTGCCTGAACAATGTATACAGTGCCTCTGAAGACTAGAAAAAGGCATCAGATCCCCTGGAACTAGGGCTACAGGTAGCTATGAGCCACCCATGTGGGTGCTGGGAATTGAACCCTGATCCTCTGCAAGAGCAGCCAGCGCTCTTAAACCCTGGGCCATCTCTCCAGCCCTTTAATGAGAGTTTTGAATAAGGAGAAGCCTAAAGTGAGAAACAACTTAAAGCAGCTTCAGCTGGATATGTAAGCACAGGGATTTTTTTTCTTTTTGGAAGACACAATAGGTTGACGGATGCTTGACTGTCAAGGTTAGAAGCATCTTTTGGGTTAAGGTAAAACTGCCAGGGAGAAGAAGGCTCCTGAGCATTTTTGGGGAAAATGGAACAATACAATATTTCTGATTGCTAATGAGGACTTTCTCCTTGATTTTATAATGGATGGTGGTGGGTGTCTGTTATTTATATTCCAATAGATACATTCAAAGGGATGATGCAACTGCTGAACCTTCAAAATGTCAAGAATTTTCAACACGCCAGAAACCGCATCCCTAGCAACTGTTGAAACTCCAATGGGGATGCTTAGAAATTACTTTGGAAAAATGCAACTGGGTGCTGGAGTTTGTGAAGTTTGCTCTGGGCAAAGTTGCAGAACCAGAAATCCCGGAGAAACTTTTTGTTGTTGTTGTTAATAGAGGTGTGGTCTCAGCCTGGCTTACATATCAGAGTCAACATGCCAGGACCCAAGCCCCAATGGTCACATGGTGCCTCGGTAGCTCTACTGTGGAGTTTTAAAATGTGATGAAGGCTGAGAAGCAGGAGGCAAGGTCACTGTGAAGAGCCATGGTGAGCGGGACTGTTAGCGTGGAATGCTGAGCTCCTGCTGCTCCCTAGGACTGTGTATTTGAGATAAGTACTGAGTAACTGAAGCATACGTGAATGCAATAAAGCTCACTGTGCACCTGTGTGTGTGCGTGTACATGCGTGCACATATGGGTGAAAGTCAGGGGTTGGCATGGAGTGTTTTCCCCAATCACTGTCCTTCTTATATACGGACAAAAGGTTTCTCATTGAACCTGAAACGCAATGATTTGACTAGATTGGTTAGTCAGTAAACCTCAAGGGCCCTCCAGTTTTCCCAGCACCAAGGTTAGAGAGACGTGTGCTGTTATGCCCACTTTTTTATGTGAGTGTTGATGATCCAAACTCAAGCCCTTGCAGGGCAAATGCTTAGCTGAGCCTTCTTCCCATAAACACAGCCTTGTATGGATAAATTTTGATAAATGCACACAATCTAATGACCATGTCATAACCAAAATATAGAAGCTTCCCACCTTCCCAGGGTGTCTTCCTCAAGTACCAAGCCCCACCCCTTCCCCCTGGGGATGTCTGGTCCATCCTGATCATTTTGTGTTTTACAAGATGAGACTCCTGCTGTGTGTTATCTGCACAGCCCCACTTGTTTACACCCCCTTCTCCAGGCACAACAACACTCTTGGTATTTCTCTAAGTAGCTGAATGTGGGTGTGGTGGGCTGAGTCAAGAGTGCTTAGCTTAGCCAGGACATGATGGATGACTCAGCTGTTTCTTGGGAAGTTGCTCTATGGTTTTGTCATGAATACATTTTTTCTTTTATCTCTAAGTAAATATGCAGGGATGGGATGATGGGTCACGTGTAGGTTTAATTTTCTGTTGCTGTGATGAAACACTGACCAAAAGTAACTTTAAAAGGGCAGGGTTTATTTGGCTTGCATTTCTAGGTTATATACTCCTGTCATTGAGGAAAGTCAGGGCAGGAACTCAAAACAAAACCCATGGAGGAATGCTGCAGGCTGGTTCACTCAGACTCAGCTAGCATCCTTACACCTCTTAGGCCCTCCTGCCTAGGAATGGTGCCGCCCATAGTGGGTTGGGCATTAGCACATGAGTTAATAATTAAGACAACCCCACAGACATGCCCACAGACCAGTCTGATCTAGACAATTCTTCAACGGGGGCTTTCTTCACAAATAACTCTAGGCTGTGTTAAGTTGACAATCAGTGTTAATTAGGACATATGGGAAATGTGTTTGAAATTAAAGGGACCGCCAAACTGTTTTGCGACCGTTTGGCATCTCCTGCTGATCTGTGTGCCTGCCAACACTTCTTGTTTGCACCCTGGAATTTTACCATGTCAGGATTAGCATGGGTATAATAGCCCCTTGTGGTAGTTCTGATTTGAATTTCCCTAATCACTAATGGAGTTTTGAAGGCCTTAGTGTGGTCATTTACCATCTGTATATCATCTCTGTAAAAAGGTCTGTCCAAATCCTTTTACTGTTGTAAAACAGGCAACTAATTTGGACCATCTTTCTGGGTTTGTCTATAATAATTTTATCATATGTATGATTTGAAAATAGTTTTTCCCCCCCCAACATCTTGTTTAATATACCCATGGTAGAGTGGATTTCCCTTTTCATTTTGAAGAGTTTTACTCCTCTTTTCTTTCTTTGAGAAAATTGCTTTTGTTGATGTATTTAGAAGCCATCTTCTGGGAGTTTTGTAAATACAGGCCATTTGGGCATTTGTGACTCATGTTTGGTTATTTTGTTTGGTGCAAAATTGGTCAAGATTTAAAAAAAAAATTTTTTTTTTGTATAGAAATGATGAATTACCTCAGTAGTATTTATTGTAAAACTGTTGGGTCTCTTCTTTTTAAAAACTTTTATTTTATGTAAGTGAGCATTTGTATGTATACCGTGTGGATATAGTGCCCTTGGAGGCCATGAGAGGCCTTCCTGATCTGGAGTAACAGGTGGTTGTGAGCCACCATGTGGGTGCTGAGAATTAAACTTTGGTCCTCTGGAAGAGCAGCCAGTGCTCTTAACCACTGAGCCACCCCTCCAGCCCCATTAAGGTCACTTTTCTGTTAGGCATTTGGGAATGTTGTCCTTGGTTAATCGTGTCATCTGTGAATTTCATTGTTGTTTACTTTTCTGTCTTCATTCCTTATTGTCTTCCTTCTCTCTCATCTGTTGTACTGGCTACAACCTCTGGAGTGATATTAAGTTAGAGCAGCCACCCCCTACCCTGTCGCCAAGAGTGGGTAGTGCACTTCATGCCATTAAGTCTGATGCTAGTTCTAAGTTGTAGATTCTGTTTGTGGAGATTAGGTTTTGTGTCTCCCTGATTAGCTGAGAGGCTCCATAATACAGGCCCTCAACATCATCTGGCTAAGAGGCTCCATGATTCAAGGCATTCAGAATCCTCATGTCCAATTGTTGCATTATTTGTTTTTTTCTAAGTTCTTCTCTAGATATGGTAGACTCCATCTTCAAATATCAACCCAATGTGTAGTTCTGTAGAAACCCAAATGGTTTATGGTGTCAAATTACTTATATATTGCTGTATTAATTTGCTAATGTATAGAGGAATTTGGGTTTTATATAAGACAGATTATCTGCCTTTTCTTTCTTTTGTGTGTATCTACAGGTACACATGTGTGATTGTACATGGAGGCCAGAGACTTCTAGTCTCATACCATCCACCTTGTTTTATGAGGCAGGATCTCTCACTGGCCTGGGGACTCATCAGTTAGGCTAGGGTGGCTGGCCAGCTAGCACCAGGGATCTTCCTGTCTCCAGTTTCCCAGTGCTGGGATGACAATCATGTACTGCCAGGCTGGGCTTTTTATTTTTTAAAACATGAGTTCTGAGCTTGGACTCAGACCCTGTGGCTGGCAAGGCAAGCACTTCACTAACTCCGCTCTGTGTTTGCTTTTGGTACCTGGGTAAAGCTTGCTTCCTGGAGCGAGGCAAGCTCACACCCGTTTGCATTTGGAGTTCATCATTCTCTAAATGTTTGATTTGTCTTGCGAAACCATCTGGGTTTGGCTTTTTTTTTCCCCCACAAGCTCTAAAATTGTAAATTAAATTTCTTTGATCATTGTCGGATGGTTCAAAGGCTCTATTTTATAACCAGTGAACTTTGGTAGTTAGTGACGGCTGACAATTTGTTTTTTGTCATCTAAATTGTCAGGTAGATAGAAATCAGATCTTTGAGCTCTCACTAGCCTTTTCCTGCCTCCCAGACCCTGGTGACAGGTCCTATTTCATTCCTGCCATTTACAATATGTTTCTTTCTCCTTTTTCTTGGGCAGCCTGGCTGGAGTTTATAGATCCCGTCTGTCTTTTTTTTTTTTTTTTTTTTAAAGAATGGTTTTCTATTTTTACAGGCTTTTCTTTATTATTATATTTTTGTCACTTTTTAATTGAGTCCTGTTCAAATATTTCTTATTTTCTGGCTTTGTGTTGAATTTCTTCCTCTTAGTTCTTTCATATGCACAGTTACATAATATATTGAGCTTTTTCTTTTCCTGTACCAACTTCTATGTTCTGCCGTAGGCACTGTTTTAGCTATGTCTCTCAGGCTTGGCTATCATTTTATTTCTTATAGTTTATACTTAGTTTGCTAATGTCCACTGCGACTTGCTTTTGACTCATAGGTAGGTGGCTGTGGTTTCTTCTGAAGTGTTTGCGGGCTCCTGGCCCCCTTCCTGTTTGGTTCTGTATTGCATATGGAAGATAGCTAGAGCTTACTTGTGCTGTGTAAAAACCCTCCCATGGAGCCTTGTTGCAACCTCAATCTCTTTCTATCTTTTTGTTTTCAAAACAGAGTCTCATCAAGTTACCCAGACTGGCTTTGAGCTTGTCATGCAGCCCAGGCAATCCTCACCTGCCATCCCCCTGCCTCAGGCTCCTGAGTGGCAAGGGCCGGAAGTTTCTACCGTAAACTTCTTGTTTGTTCCATTTTGCTTGCCATATACTTTGTTAATGAATGTACATATTTAAGGAGTTCTTATCTTTGATGGGAGGATCTCACAGTGTAGACAGGCTGTCGGTGAACTCCGAAGTCTCCCTCTTTAGTGTCCTGAGTTCCGGGATTGCAAGTGTACTCTACCACCCCTCACCTTCCCTGATCGTTTTAAAATGGGGTCTATCTTGTTAAACCCTCACTGTGCTCTTGACAAGGGTGCCGTTGCTGTTTCCGGGCAGAGTGTCCTGTAAGTAGGCTGGGCGGTTCACAGTATTATTAGCTATTCTGCGCTGAGTTAAGGTGGTTTTTTTTTTTTTTTTTGTCCACATCTTTCCTCCACTGAGAGGAAGCTTTTGGCATTTCTAACTAAAATTATGGATTTTAATGTTGCTTCTCAGAAGTCTTTGAGCTTTTGCTGTTAGCTGCTTACATGTTTAACCTTATTCTGCATTCCGGGTGAACAGATTCTTACGTAAATATTTTGCTCCCTCCCCCTCCCCCGGTTTTACCGCTTGCTTAGAAATTTATTCTCCTTCTAGTATAAACACTTTGATTTTAAAAATCGATATTAGGTTGGTATACATTTCCCCACATTTTCATTTTTAACCATCACTGCGCTGTGCCCGGGTATGACTCCCTGATAAGCTTGTATTCTAACTGGTGTCCTAACAGTGTGCGTTTCTTGAAATTTGGATACAGCGTAGACTGAGAATACTGTCTCTTCCTGGTTGCGTGTGTTTACTTTCTTAAAATTAGACTTATTCATTTTATGTGTGAGTGTTTTGCCTGCATGCATGCTGTGTAGCATATGTTTGCCTGGTACTCCTGGAGGTCAGAGAGGATGTTAGATTCCCGGGAACTGGAGCTGTGGGAGGTTGTGAACTTCTGTATGGGTGCTGAGAATCACCCAGATCTTCTGTAAGAGCAGTGAGTGCTCCTAATGACTGAGCCATCTCTCTAGAGCCCCTGTTTTGTTTTTTCAAGACAGGGTCCCTGGCTGTCCTGGAACTTGCTCTGTAGATCAGGCTGGCCTAGAACTCAGAGAGCTGCCTGTCTCTGCCTCCCGAGTGCAGGGGTTAAAGGCATGTGCCACCACTGCCCAGCCTGCCCCAGTTTTAAAATCAAGAAATTATTTTATCTTATGTGTATGGTTGTTTTAACTGCACGTGTATGGGCTCCACATGCATGCAGGTACCCTCTGAGACTGAAATAGGGATCAGATCCCCAGGAACTGCAGTTTTGTGAGGTGTCCCTGTTGGATGCTAGAACCTGACTTGGGTCCTCTGCAAGAGCAGAAAGCGCTCTGAACCATCTCCTTCCCACACATTGGGTTTTAAATGAAGGAAAAGCTGAAGGCTGAACACAGGAGGTGAAGACACGTGTTATCCACACAGCTCACAGCTACCGTCTCTACAATGATGGAACAGTAAAGAAGAGGCCAAACAAGCCTCCAAAAGAAACGAGGGGACCTGGGGTATAAGACGCTGAAATATAGGGTAGTGTGAAGTGGGACAGAGCTCTGTCTGTGTCCTCTCCTGCCCCAGGTCCCTGCAGGTGGCTGCCATTGGCCCACTGCAGAAGGAAACAGCCAAGGTGAAGGAGATGCTTTGTGGCAAAACTGTTCATCTCCCCATGGCCAGAGCACAGCTTTTTGGTTAAGCAAAGCTAACTTTCACAATAGAAAAGAGGGCTGCCTGAGCCTCAGCAGGGCATCAGGGAACAGCTGTCAGGAGGTTTGTCAGAGTTTGAGGGGGCTGAGTCAGGTGGCCTTAAGGCTGATCCCTCAATGTGAGGGTCACCTAGACATGGCCAAGAGGGGAGCCCATGGGGACTCTTGACACAGTCTCTCTCTCTCTCTCCCTTTTAATGTGTATATAGCCCAGCTGAGCAAGTGCTTTTTTAAGCAAGGTAGTTTAGGGCAGTGTCCTAAAACAATCAGTAAGAACCTTTACTATTTTCCAGCCCTGTGTTCCTGGCAGAAATTTTCTGGAAAGGGCCATAAAAGTCACTTTGCTAAAGGTGGCTTTATGCTTCAGTCTTGTCAGTCCTGTCTGTTGAATTTAGGTGAATACATGTGGCCTTGGCTGTCACGGAGAAACTTCTAGAACAGGATGCCGCCTTGTAACACAGATTCTCCACTTTAGTGGCCTCTCGGCACGGTTTTGGTTTTACACCTGTTTGAGTGTGTGCTACATGGAGCGGTTACTATGGGGACGCTCGAGTGGCTTCCTGTGGTGTTGCTTGGGAGGACAAACTGCTTACCTCAGTGCCAGTGCAGACATCGGGGGAGTCAGCTTTCAGAAAAGGATTGTTACATACCAGGCATGGCGGTGCATGCCTTTAATCCCAGCACTGGGGATGGGGGAGGAGAACAGAGGCATCTCTGAGTCTAAGCTAGCCTCATCTACATAGTGACCTGCAGGCCAGACAGGCCTATATAGTGAGATAGGCTGTGCTGTTGTCAACACAGACAGCTGCATGTCTCCCAGCTGTGCACACATGCCACATCAGGTTGTTAGCAGGGTCCTGTGCCTGCTGTTCTGACCCCGTGGCTATCTCAGGCTCAGTGAGGAGGCAGAGGAAGGAGATGTCTCATGCTCTTTTCTGTCTTACACAGTAGGGATGTTTCTCTGCTGAGCCCTTCCCTCTGCTCATTGTACTGTGCTCCTGATGAGACACTTGTCCCTGTCGCGGAGGGGGTTTAGGAAGTTAGTCGCTTTGGCTTTCTCTTGCTCACAACGTGGCTCTCTATACGTGGTTAAGTCCTAGACTTGTTGCGATTCTACCTTCTGTCTCAGCTCTGGGGTGGGCTTCATAGTTCCCTGCTCTGTGCTTTGTCTTTGCATGGCCTGGGGGAGGTTGCTAGTTCATAAATATTAGGCTTGTTAAGGGCCATGGATGGGATTTGTTTTTGCTGTTGAGGACGCTGATGTCATCTGTGCTTACAGCCTCCACAGCAGCTTCCTGCCAGAGCAACTTATTTCTTTTTGGGGAGCCATCCCCTAAAGCAGTCTGTGTGGTGAGGTCAGGCTTGGGAGATACAGAGAGAGGCAATGGATCTTCTCCACTGCCTGGCCACCGTGAGTCAGAGGTTGGCATCTGATCAAACTGTAGCAGAGGAGACAGGGGCTTGTTTCTGTTGTTGGAGAAGTGGAAAGGTGATAAGGTCACCTTTGGTGGAAAGCAGTAGCAGCAAAGATGATGAAGGCACAGCTGGGGCTGGAGCTCTGTTTGTAGAATGCCCAGTGTGCACAAAACCCTGAGCCTGACCCCCAGCATCCTATAAATAGTACATGGCAGTACATGCTCATAATTCTAGCACTTGGGAAGTAGAGATGGGAAGATCAAAAATTCAAGATCATCCTTGGCCACACAGTGACTTAGAGGCCAGTCTGGATTCCATGAAGCCCGTATCTTCAAAACAAAACAAAACAAAAAACAAACAAATTAAAAGATGCAAGCTGGGAACTTTGAGAGCCTCCTTGTCTAAGGCTTGATGCAGCCATACCTGAAGTTGTAGCTTAACCACAAAACTGTTCACCTACAAGAACCGACGAGCTGTGTTTTAAGTTTTAGCTGGTAAGTTTGCCTCATTTGTGGTTGGAAGCATTCTGACTGCCACATCATGAGAGGAGCAATGAGGAGGGAGCCAACTGCATAACCCTTCTGCCATGGTTTTCACTCCAGCTCAGTTATGCTCCCAGACAGAGCACAGTGTCTGAGTGTGAGCTATGAAGGACTGTTTTCTTCCTGTTGGGGCTTTAGTGCATTAAAGCATTGAATGTCTCTGTCCTAATTGGTCACATCTAGCAGTGAGGTTGTCAAGAATAACATTTTCACCAGCAGGTAACTGGGCCTGGTAAAGGATTTACATACCATGCTAGGGTCTTACTCCTTTGGCAGAGAGAATTCACACGGGCAGTGACATGGCCTCTTTCTGCTCGTGTCTGGCTTCTGTAGCTCTTGTTTCTGGTACTAGCAGTGAATCATTTGAGATCAGGCAAGTGTGCCAGCACTCTTGAAGGGAACCTGAGCATTTTAACCATACTGAGGATGGAGCCTGAGGAGATACGAACATTCCGGTCAGTAATGAATGCTGAATGGAAGGATGCTGTGACAATACTGACTACTTTGGAACTTGGAGCTGCCTAGGCTGGTGAAAACAAAATGGCATCTGCAAGTCAGATGATGCCAGTGGGCATGCCGTGCTCGGTCAAGTGCAGGCAGCCTCCCTTGCTTTTTGAACAGGAGTGTCAGTGTTTTCAAATCAAGAGAACTGGCATACATTTGGACGTCCAGTGTCTTTTGAAAATCAGTGGCAGAATTGGCATCTCCAAGGCTCATGGGGTCCTGGATAGCTTCTGCCTTCTTTAGAGGAAGCCTGTGCTTCACCTACCCTCTGCCAAGACAGTTTTGCTCAAGTATCACCTGCCACAAAGCCCTCAGGGGCTGCCTGTCTTCTCAGCTTCATGGGCTGATTGTCCTTGTGTCTCCCTTCAGTGTATGTGTGAGTATGTATGCAGGTGCGTGCTGGTAGAGGCCAGAGGTCAATGCCAGCTGCCCTCCTCAATTGTTTTTTTCTTATTTTTTGAAGCAGTGTTTCTCACCAAGACCTGGAGCTCACCAATATGGCTAGACTGACTGGCCAGCTCGTCTCTCTGTTTCCCAGAGTTTGGAATTAGAGATATGCAGCTGTTGTGTATGTTCTTACATGGGTCCTGGGGATATGAACTCAGGTCTTCATGCTTGTGTGTCAAAGGCTTTAGCAACTGAACCATGTGTTCAGCTCCCCTGTTCCAAACTAACCTTCATTAGAACCCACCGATATGTCTGTGGGAAAGAGACGAGGCCACACCAAAGAGGAAGGAAAGCAGAAGTGTTTAAACGAATGCCTGTCACCCAGATGTGGGTCTGCCCCTGGGAGGAACTGTGCTGTCCCCGGACCCTGGATGTGAGACTCCACTAGTTTCTGTTGAGTTTAGGCTGAATTGACCAGCAGGTCACATGATGGCTGTTCCTGTGACAAGAACTCCATGGGCCGTATGAAGCCTTACCTAGAGGGAGTATCATGTCCAGGTCTCTCTTGTCATTTGCTCTCCGGAGGATCACAGCCTAAGGGCCTGTCTTGGAGACTACACTGTCTCTGTTCAGCTTCTCAGCTCTGACCCTGTGCGAGAGCAGCTGGCCCATAGGCGGATACACCGGCAGCATGCTCATAGACACTGACATCACATGCTTCCTAAGTCATGGGCTAGTTCTGATAGTTTCAGCTATCAGAAACTGTGCATATTTTTCCTTTGTCATTGTGTAGGATCTGGGCATTGTGGGATCTGGGAATCAGGGCTTCCTGACCGCTGCCCCTTTGCTGTTCTGTTTTCTTGAAGTACGATTGATAGAAATAGAATCCTTAAAGTATGTATGGGGTCGGATGTGTACAAAGTATATTGGGAAATAATCCCTGCGACTCGCAGACCCCTCACTTCATAATTGCTCTAAAACTTTTGATTTTACTTGCCAAGTAAAAATTACTTCCTTATTTCTTTTTAAGAAATTTTAAAAGATTTGTTTTTATTTTTAGTTACAAATACGTGTTGGCTTTGCACATGATAATACAGTTGCCGTGGGAGCCAGAGGTATCAGATCCCCTGGACCTGGAGTTCACGCACACACACACACACACACACACATGCATGTATGCACATATACACACATACATACATATAAACACATATGTACACTCACTCACACCCATTCACACATATACATATCACACATACACTCACCCTTTATACCACACACATAAACACACACCTGACATGACTCACCTGCTGCCGGTGCTGGGAGCCAATCCTAGGTCCTCTGGAAGAACATCAAGCACTCTTAACCACTGAGACATCCTGCCAGCTCTACAAAAATATTGCTGCTCACAGCTTAGAGGCCAGTGTTTTGATATGTGTACTCATGCCGACTAGTAGAATCAGGCTGATGTGTTTCTCTGCACATATTTGTCAAATTGTGTGGTGAACATGGAAATTTATCTTCTCTGAAAAATCTATAGTCCATGCCCCAAGTCTCATTAACTGCATCATCGGGACTTATTGTGTTCCCAGAATCCTTTTATCAGAGAAAGGAAGGTTCTTGGCTTGAGAACTGACTCTTGTCCTCAGCAAGTTCCCAGAGTTGGGAGCTGGCTTGTGAGAGGAGGTACGTGCCATGTTCTCATGTATGTGTGGGAGTTTACCATACATACGTGACAGGAGGGTGGATACCGGAGCCTGGGGAGGTATAAGATTTCAACGAGATCAGGGCCCTTAGTATTGTCATCATTGGAAGCAGTAGTACTCCCAAGGCCCTGCCCTCCCTGAGGGATCCTGGATAATTGGTGGCTTGGGGAGGGATGTGACTTTCTTCAGTGCTGTGGCCACTAGCAGGCTGCCTGTGTGCCAGTCAGCTCAATTTTAGAATCTACTATCTCATTAACTGTTAGCTCAGCCAAGGAGATGGACCTTTTGAAAATTATGTAAAAAGCATTGTGAAGTCAGGCGATTGAAAGTCACTTCTCAGGGCCTCTGTCCTACAGTTCATCTGCACGCTCAGCCTCTTCGCAAAGGAGGCTGTGAGACTAGGCAGTGAAGATTCTCAGTGGGATGGCCCCTTTCTCTGGTGCAGGTTCAGGGTCTGACCCTTGAAGTGACTCTGCAGAGAGCAGGGATCTGGAGACTCCTGTTGCTGAGTTCTTTTGATGCTTCTGACAAATCGGCTTAGGTCCTCATTGTTTGTGTTTGTAATAACACAGACAACAGCAGGCTGGCTCTCTTTAATCGCCCGGGTTTCTGCCCCCTTCCAGATGCTGTAAATCAGCAAAATGGTATGATCAGGACAAATCATTGCAGCCTTCTTATTCCTGGGGAGCCATTGTGCCTTCCATTTTGTTACTTACGATGAAGAGGGCACATCTGCTCTGCTCCAGGGCTCCTCACCCATCAGGTCTCAGATGTGAGCTAGAGAAAGATCTGAAGATAGTTTTAGCTGTACGTATCTGATACAATGAGTTGAAGTGTGCAGTAACATCTTTCCTCTGTGGAGATTGGAGGACGTATGTTTCCTGGTATCCTTTTTCACAGGTAGGGCATAGAATTTAGAATTCACACACACACACACACACACACACACACACACACACCATATTTTCACGACAGGGTTTGTCTGTGTAGCCTTGGCTATCCTGGACTCTCTTTGTAGAGCAGGCTGGCCTTGAACTCCCAGAGCTCTGCCTGCCTCTGCCTTCCCTGGTGCGGCGGTTACAGGCATGCACCTCTGCGCCCGGCTTCATATATATTTTTAAAGGTTTGTTTTTGTTCTTTCGTTTGTTCGTTTGTTTGTTCCTGACTGTTTGCCTGCATGGATGTACACGCACTATGTGTGTGCGGTGCCCGAGGATACCGGAAGGGGGCATTGGATCCCTCCAGAACTGAAGTGACAGGAGACTGTGAGCTGCCACGTGGGTTCTGGAAACTGAACCTGAGTCCTCTGCAAGAGCAGCCAGTGCACTTAACCCCTGAGCCATCTTTCCTGTTCCTTGTGTAGGTCTTTCAAGAGACTGAAGGTTTCCCTGGGAGAGCTGCCCACTCCATTGTCACCACAGGAACATGCGTTCCCATGGAACAGTGATTTCTGATTTTCAGAGAAAGGTACTTGGGTCCGTCTCATCTTTCATATGTGCAGAGTGAAGTGGAAACAGCAGGGCTCCCAAGCTCCTGTTCAGCCCCACTGCTCACAAGCCTTGCAAAGAACACCTTGTATTAATGTCTTTGTAGACAAGGTGGCGATTACCTTAGCTGTTCAAGCAGGGACTTCCTACGCCCTCCTTGTCTTTTAGTCTGGAACCTTTGATTTTGGGTCACACTTCATGGAGGGATGGGTATTTGGGAATGGGGTGCTGAGAGCTGCTTGCAGATTGTGTTGAGAAAATATCACACCTCTGGCTTTTTGACAGCAATAACCAGCTTGTAGAAAACTGACACATACAGTATTTACTCTCCTCCTCCTCCCTGGGAAAAAAAAGAAGCAAGACTGGTCTGTCTGAAGATGTTACAGTGAATTGCGCCCGGTTGAAAGCAAAGTCCTTCCTAGCTGGTGTGGTGAGGATCCAGCCAGCCTGGGTTCTGCAAGGATCTGTGCAGTGGTAGACAGCCAGTTCCATTTGTAATCAAGAAGTTTGCCTGATCGGAAAGTTTACCTCATGGTGTCGGAAATGCCTGCTGTTTCCCAGTTCCTGTTCAAACCAGATTCACTCTCCTGGACCTCTGAATGTCTCCTATAAGGAAATAGGATGGGAGACCAGCATTAACGGGCTTCAGTGTTAATCTCATAACAACTCAGTAAAGAGGTTTACTACTGTGTGTAGCTGATGAAACCCATCAGAAAGACACAGATGGATGAAAAGCTGCAGATACTCGTGATTTTTGAAGTGGAATTTGTTGGGCATTTCTATGTCTCAGAAGGAAGTGTTTGTGCTACCTGTGTCCCTCTGTGCAGGTATAGCCCCTTGTGGCTCAACACTATCTCTGTCAATAGTCAGGTGATATCTCTGTCACTGGCTCAATCAAGATACCAAACCTAGAGTTGGAGCAGATGCCAAGGTCAAGGGTTTTATTCCCCAATATGGCTGCCACCTTTCAGCAGTGAGCAGAGTCCCCTGGCCCCTGCGCTTCTGCTAGTATTCTAGACTTGTACATTTGGAACTTCATTCCTGTGATCCCACTTGGGTTTGATAACTCTCTTAATCACTCCTAGACATCATTGGAATTAGGCTGTACATGTGGTAGCAGTCCAATGGTAAAGTTCAAAGCTTGGGAGCACCCAAGTGGAAGAGACACAAAGCCTGAGAAAGGGAGGGGCAGAGAGCTTCATTGCACAGTCACAGAAGTGTTGTGCTAGAGGACATTTACATTAGCAATGTACTCCTCCTTCCCCCCCAACCCAAAAAAAGTCAAGAGGCTGGAAAGATGGCTCAACCAGAAGATCCAGGTTCTATTCCCAGCCCCTGCATAAAAGCTTACAACCTTACCTGTAACTCCAGTTCCAGGGGATTTGAAGCCTCTTCTGACATCTAAGGTGACCTGCACACATATGGAAGACATAATTCTGTACCCCAGAGATGGTAATTGAGGCTCAGATTCATGGATAAGTGTGGCTAGTCTACAACTCCCTGTAGTGTGGCTCGTCCTTCCACAGCTGTCTTTTGGCCCCTGACCTTCATTCCTTCTGTCACATGATAGCCAGAGTCTGTGGTGCAGGTTGGATTAGGGAAACCACTGGGCCCTGAGCAGATAGACAGAGGGACCATGGTAGATTGGCTCAGCCCTGGGCTTTTGAACCCCTTCTCTGGGTCTCTCTTGAGTCTCTCCAGCAGGTGCAGAACAGAAGGTGGAGGTGTGTGATCACCAGATAGATGCTGGTGTGGATATAACATCCTTAGGTGCTAAGCCAGGAAGATCTGACTCCTCCTTGTGGCTTGTGGGAGGTTGTGCTAGGGGCTGGGGTAGACTTTCATTGTGCCTGTGGGCTATGCTCATATTGGCAGAACTAAGTCTCTCATCAGAAGTGGGTGTGAACTTTTACGAAGGCTCAAACCTGTACTTTTACGAAGGCTCAAACCTGTTTGCCTAAGTCATCATTGGCTTCAAAAACAAGTTTAAGTGTGCTTTTGGAGATTGTCTGTTTCAAGTGTGCACAGAGTTGTGGGAATGCTGTCACAGCTACACCCTTCCCATCACCCACCAAAAGCCCTCTGCCCCTGTGCCATCATCCCATCAGGCAGCCACTGCTCACCATCACAGCTTACTTTTCCCTTAAAAAACACATATTTGTTTTTTTTTTAACTTTTCCCAGCTTTGTGGCAGCCTAAATACTATATTATACCATCTGTTGGTATAATACCCAATGGCTCAAAATACTTGCACACTGTAGAATGGCCATCATTAAAGAGCTAGCTCATGTGTGCATCACCTCCTGTGCTACCCTTTCTTCACTTTTTATTTTTCATGATAAAAATTCTGAAAGCTAACTCTTCAGCAACTCCCAGAACAGAAGATGGTATCATAAACCATGGTCCCCAGGGTGCATACGTGACCTCCGGAAATAAATTATCATATTACTGAGCTATTGAACCATTGGGCCAGAATCTCTCCCATTCTCCTATCCACCAGCTGCTGGCAGATGGTGTTATACTTGTGTGGTGATGGAGGGGAAGAGCTGGGAGCCTGGCCTGTCATGGGGAAGCCATAAGCCAACTGATGGCAGATTCAGAACTGTGTTCCATGGGAAGGAAAGTGTTTCATTGGTCTCTTCAGAAGGATTTCTTTTTCATCTGGGACCCAGGAGTTGACTTTTCTGTAGCTTGGAAGCTCTTTCAGCCATGGCTCACAACTGCCTTTTTCTGTTTGATCAGAGTCGCAACATTGCCCTCCAGTGTTCTATCTCCTTGGTAACAAACCCTGTAAGACCAATCTGAAAGTCTGTGGTTCACACTTCCACACAAGCTACAGTTATGGCGGTCTTCATGCGACAGTTCACATTAGTCTGACAAGTCCATCACCATTCACTAGTCTGTGTTTTCCTGTGGTTCTCTGGATGAACTGGTGAGTGGCCTCAAGTTCCCACCTCTGTCCATGACAGAACACTTCAATGCTGGACCCTCTAAGAAGGAAGAACCAGCTCACTAGGATAGTCCCATCATCCTGTGCATCTCACAGCTCATCATCGTGCTGTTTCCATCTTTTCCACCTAAGCTCATCTCTGTGTGTGGAGCCAAGTCTGTTGTGCTTCTCATGTGTTCTCAATATACGGAAGTGGAGTAGTTTAATTTTAAACAGCTAGCAGAGTGCCTTTGAATCACAGACACCATTGCTCACTTGAGCACCTTTGACAGAATTCAGATAAACCACTTTATGCAGGAGTATCCTCCATTAGATTTATTTCTAAATTCTTTTAGGATGTCAGCATGCTTCTCCTGAGCTCAGAAACAAAGAGGCATAGCAGACTAGCTCTTCCCATGACCCTCCTTGGTGATGGTGGGGGTATGTTATGAGCTGGTCTGAGCCAGTGGAAATGGAGAGTTTAGAGGTCATGGTTGAACAGGTTGACTCAGAGGCCAGTGGGTAGAAAGGCAGCTGGGTTTTGAGCAGACAAATGTACAGAACACTATTAACCCATGCACAACCCATGAGGGAGTCACAAGATCTTGGCTCCATGGGATCATCAGGCCTGGAAGTCCCCAAAAGGTCTACAGCAAGGGTGATGGATGAGTGTGAGTTTTATACCCGGTTTGGGGTTTGAAATTTCCAGACAGGAGCCCAAGCTTGCTGTGACACTTCTAAGTCAGCCTTCTAAAAACTCTGGAATAGGGGAAGCTTTTCTAGGTCTATCCTGCTAGATTGGACAAAACCTCGTCATAGTATAATCGTCTAAAAATTAAAAATTTTCAGAAAGTTAAGAACATTCAAAAAGTTTCTGAAATTGGTTAAAATGTAACACTGAATGAAAATTTGTGTATTTGTTACTTGTTGTGAATGAATAGCTGACAAAAGCAACTGAAGGAAGAAAGAATATATGCTGACTCTCAGTTTGAGGGTTCACAGTCCATCATGGCAGTCAGAAGCAGAGAGGTGGATGCTGGGGCTCAGATCACTTTCTCCTTTTTATTCAGTCCCTGACCTCAGCCCGTGAGACGGTGCCACCCACATTCAGGGTGGGTATTCCTTCCTCCTTTTCATAACCACCTTCACGGACACACCCAGGGGTGTGTATCCATGGCGATTAGAATTTCAATCAGGTTGACAATGAAAAGGAACTGTCATAGCCAGATGGTTAACTTATTACTGAGGGAGACTCTGAGATGAAGTAGATGAAACAAGATTATGTATGATGTATTTATTTATCTGCTCCACAATTATAAATATGCATATGTATTTGTGAAGTCTTCATTCAAAGGATGCTGGGATAAGATCATGAGGTTTGATGAAGAAAATCTTCCTTTTATCTCAATTATGCAGTAGCCTCTGAGGTTGAGAAGATGGTAATGTCTTGTCCCTCAGTGGATCAAAGTCACTTATAACTTCTCAGTCTTCTGTAGGTGCCCTCTAGACACACAGTCTGGACTCAGAGCACGAGTGAATGACCCGGCAGTAAGAAGTCCTTCTCTGGGTTCTCTCATTGCATTTGGGTGGGCATGGTGAGTTATGCTGCCTGACCAAAAAGACCAATGCATTTGCAGTGTTTTATGCTTACGGTTTGCATGGGGTAATTCATAGTTCACAGGTTGGATGCCTGTAGAAACAACTGGGACATCCTTGAAGAGATGTGAACAAATGGGCAGGGAGAGAAAGGGCCATGTACCTAGGGAATGTGTGCTCTGTCCAAAGGCAGCTGCCATTCAAGGCCAAGCATTTGTCCCCTGGTGTGATGGGAAATAAATTGTCTTTCTAGAGCTTCAGGTTTTTCCAGGGAAAGGGTGTATCCAGTTTTTTTTTTATTTCAGTTTGAAAATCTACTTTATTTTTTCATTAATTAATTTATTTATCCACTTCACATCCTGATTGCAGCAACCTCCACTCCTCTCCTCCCTGTGCCAGCCTCACACTCCCCTCCCCAGACTCTCTCTATGGGTATCAACCTGCCCTGGCACATCAAGTAGCTGCGGGACTAAGTGCATCCTCTCCCACTGAGGCCAGACAAAGCAGCGCAGCTAGGGGAAAGGGATCCAAAGGCAAGCAACAGTCTGAGACAGTGTCTCTCCAATTGTTAGGGGACCCACATGATGACCAAGCTGCACATCTGCTACATATGTGTGGGGGGGCCTATGTCCAGCCCACACATGCTCTTTGGTTGCTGGTTCAGGCTCTGTGAGCTCCCATTATCTCCACTTAGTTTGCTCTGTAGGTCTTTTTGTGCTGTCCTTGACTTCCCTGGCTCCCTCAATCCTTCCCCCTACTCTTCCACAAGTCTTCTCGAGCTTGGCCTATTGTTTGGTTGTGGGTCTCTGTATTTGTTTCCATCAGCTGTTGGATGAAGCCTCTCAGAAGACAGCTATGCGAGGCTCCTGTCCACAAGCAGAGCAGAATATCATTAATAGTGTCAGGGGTTCTTGCTGTCCCATGGGATGGGTCTCAAGTTGGCCCAGTCATTGCTTGGTCATTCCCTCAATCTCTGCTCCATCTTTATTCCTGCACATCTTTCAGGCAGGACAAATTTTGGGTTGAAGGTTTTGTGGGTTGGTGTCCCCCTTCCTCCACTGGGAGTCCCATCTGGCTATAGGAGGTGGCCACTTCAGGTTCCATATCTCCTGCTAGTAGTCTCAGCTAGGATCACCCCATAGATTCACAGGAGCCTCCCCTTTCCCAGGTCTCCAGAATCCCAGTTATGCCCCCCCACAATTTCCATTTTTTCTCGAAGCCCTCCTCTCTCTCCCCACATCTGATCCCCACCCCTGCTCCCCTCCTCACCCCATCTCTCATCCAGTTCCCTCCCTCCATCCACTTCCAATGTCTATTTTATTTCTCCTTCTGAGTGAGGTATCCAGGCTTTTATGTAAAAATCCCTAATAATTAAAATATGGGCAACTAATTCATCACGAGGAGACAATACTGTCTTTGTTTATAAACCGAGTGAATTTTAGATGGTACTGCTCACAGTGCTAGAGGCTGGCTAGCCAAGGTCAACGCAGATTTACTGCCAGTGAGACTCTCTTTCTGGATTACTAATGGCACATTCACACTGTAGCCTCATACTTTAAAGGAGGTGGGATGGTTTCTACTTTTTTTTTTTTAATAAAAACACTATTATAGTTCGAATGTGAAATATCTCCAAGAGACTCACATTTTTGAAGTCTTGTTTTCCATTGTGTAGTGGTGTTTTGGGAGGCTGTGGGACATTTACACGGTGGGGTTTTGTTGGAAAAAGAGTCTCTACGGGGAAGGTCTTAAAGGTTTTAGCCTTGGTTCTGAGCCAGGAGGTAGAAATATGTGCATATTGTGCATATTGTGTGGGTATGTGCACATGAGTGATTTGCCTGTGGAGGCCAGAAGAGGGCCTGGAGCTGGAGTTACAGACAGTTGTGAGCCACCTAATGTGGGTGCTGGGAACAGAACCTGGGTCTCACAAGGTGAGTTACATGCTCTTACCCACTGAATCAATCCTCCAGCCCCACGAGCCAGGAGATTTTTGAAGCTGGAATCTTTCATATGTTAGGCAAACCAGGACAAACACTATATTATGGAAACCTACTACTTTAAAAAAAAATGCTTAAAAATCCAAAATATGACTATGATTTCTTTTTATGAAAGGAAAACTATTTGTCCTTTCACTTTTCAGGTTCAGACACAACATGTTACCAAAGCAGGGCCAATTCCACACTGATGTGTTGGGTTGCTCTTCACCAAAGCCAAAGAGTTGAATGGCTGTGACAGAGGCGAGGGCACTTACAAAGCCTGGCTTACTGTTTATCTGTTCCCTAAAGGTGTGACTGGGATGTGAACGTTTCATCTGGAGTTTCGCAGTACACAACACACACACATGGGATGAGGAGTGCTACAGACGTGTGAGTGTGTGAGGTCTGCGAAAGTGCTAGGACTCAGGCGCGGGCACACGCGCATGTGTGGACGCACGCAGAAAACTGCTGGCTTTGCGCTGTCTCTGTTTTTTTTTTTTACTGTTACAAATAAGGCTTCGGTCACCATTGTCAATCTCTCACACAGCCATCCGCTGTGACTAAAATCACAATTATCTCCTACTGAGAGCGGTGTTGCTGCTGCCATGTGTGCAATGTGATGAACAATGTGGCAACTTGCTGCAAATGAACAATTTTTCAATTTAGTGTTTAGGATGGCTGCCGGAGAGAAGAAATTCTGGTTTAACTGGTAAAAAAAAAAAACAAAAAAAAAAAAAACAAAAAAAACCAAAAACAGGTTAATAATGAGCAAATAATTGAGAAACTATTTTACATGGGGGAAAGCTTTTCCTGGGCTTGGATTAGGGACACATGCACACGCCTGCCCTGGTTAAGGGTTGGCCCACACGTTTGGTACACACCATTTTGTCTCTGTACTCAGCTGGGCTCAGTATTTGGCCAAAGTTTTCTATCATGTTCTCTGGAAGGCTGTTTCCACTGCAAGGCCAGTGCCAGCTCCAGTCTTCCTTCGCATCTTCCGCCAGGTGGGTGGCCATCCATCACTTGTAGGAATGGTGCCCCTTCTTCCTGTGGGATCTGCTTGAACTAATAAAAATAAATGATGGGGTCGGGGGTGGGAGCAGTGTCCATTGGAAGAGAGCTCATCCAGCATGCACAGAGACCTAGGTTTGATTTCCAGCACCTCAAAAACTGTTGCATGTCTGTAACCCAGCACTCAGGTGGTAGAAGCCTTAGGATCAGAAGTTCAAGGCCATTCCTGGCTACACAGTGACTTTGAGGCCAGCCTGGATTACAGGAGACCCTGCCTCAAAACAGACAGACAAACAACAAACAACAACAAAACCTCAGCTGACAGCTTTACAAAATTACCTCTTAAAAGAATCTTCTGGGGGTGGGGAGGGGGGGTTCGAGAAGGCTCAGCTAATGCCACCAAGCCTAATGACCTGAGTTCTATCTCTGGAATCTGCGTGGGTGGACGGGGAGAACCAAATCCTGTGAGTTGTCCTCTGACCCCAATGCCAGGACTCACACACATATAAAACAGATAAATGCAAAGAACTTTTTAAAGTCCTGTTTAGCTGTGTTTTGTGTTGCGATCTCTAATGGCAGATGGCTCACAGTGGATGACAATGACTCCGTGTCGTGATGCTGTCGGCCTCTTGCTGCCTTGTCCATCCTGTCAGGGACATCTCAGTAGGGTGCCCCACAAGAGACTTTGAGCTGATCCCAAAGCCTGGTGTTGATCTGAAGAAGCTCTCCCACATCCACCTCTGGCTGAACTCGCGTTCACATACACCCACTTCTGCCCTACAATTCTTCATTTGGCTCTGCGAATTGGTTCAGGAAACTTTCTTTCCCACGGGCACCATGTCTATAGAAAATCCTATTTACACCTAAACCCCTCCAGACGCACAAGCTCAAAGCAACACGACCTTACAAGAACAGGGTCCCACCGCTGCCCTAACCCCTTGGGCTACACTCCAAGGAATCTCCGTGTTGACTATGTGTGATATAGTAACTACTTTTATTTTTCTGTGTCATGACAAAATTAACTTACAGTCAGAAAGATTTATTTTGCCTCACCGTCCCAGAGGGATTTGCAGGGATTTCTGTCCAACCCGGTGGAAACAGAAGGGGTGCGGCATCTTCGTCCTCGGTAGTGGCAGTGAATGGAGTTCATGCCAGGACTGTAGAGAAATGGAGAGGACAGGTCAGATCCACGGGAAAGACCAGCCTTCGTAGGCCTGGCCCTCAGGGACCTACACCTGCTAATCAGGCTACACCCCAACTCTCTGTGGCCCTCACACTAGCAGCATAAAAGAATCAAACACTAAGAACATGTCCCTCTGCGGACAGGCTAGATTGAAACCGTCGCAGCAGGTCTTCCTACTTACCTGGATTTCTTCCAACGTCCCACCTTTGCTTGGTGAGTTAGTCTATGAGCTTTAAAGTGTGGCTGGTCCTCTACCTGCAGAGGGCAGAAAGGCTGAGTGCAGAGCTGCCAGGGGCTTGCTGGAGTATCTTGCACACAGATGCCGTGCTTGTTCTCTGGGTCGCAGGTGCACTCTCTCCCCAACCCTGAGGCACGGCTCTACCACTGTCACCCTGAGTAGAGAAAAGTGAGCTCACCATTTTGTCAGACTGTGGTCATCAAAACCCTTGACTTGCACACTATCTGCCCCGGAAGTTCATTCTGGAGGGTCACAGTTTTCATTCTATGGCTATCTATGGGAGTTCGGAATTTTAGTAGAAAATCACCTATCAGTAGGAGGCTGAGACTATTGCTGTAACTTTGAGCCCCCTCTTTTTTTTTCTCGTGCTGTAGAGAACTGTTTGGTAAGGTAGGCAATGTGGTGGGAAACCATGGGCTTGGTTGGGTGCTCATAGGGCCAAGGTCCCTGATTCGGTTTCCTTATCTGCACATCAGAGTACACTAATACAGATTAGATCCAAGTGCAGTATCACGTATGAGATGTCTGCCTGCAAGATGGTGACCAGCACAGAGCACCGTCTTGGCCACTTCCCACCATCTGTCCCTCAGCTTCTACTCTCAGCAGCTTCTTATAAAAGACAGGGGGCTTTAATGCAGACACTTTCTGTCAACGGAGGTTATCAGCTGGCTTTGCAGTGTCCCCCATGGGCTTCTAACTAAAGGCATGGTCTACAGATGCTGATGGGATTTTGGGAACCGGTGCACACTTTAGGAGGTGCAGCACATCTGGAAGAAGCAGGCCACTTGGAAGTGTGACTTGGGAGCTTGTTTCTGGTCCTAGTCTCCGGCTTTCTCTCTGATTCTCACCTGCCACCAAGTGAGCAGATTCCTCCACTGCACACTTCCTCTGTCACCCACATCAGACAGAGCCCCTACAGCCGCTGTAGACATTCCTAAGTCTTTAGCAAGATAAATCCTTTCCCTCTTGAGTTGTTTCCTGGAAGGCATTTGGCTACAGCTGTGCGGGTACCACGTAGTGCCATGAGTCACTGGCGAATGTATGGACGGTGTTCGTTACGGGTAGCTGCTCCTACAGAGCTCCTGAGAGAGTTCAAGCCCAGTTACCGCATGCTTTAATTAAGGGATTTGCTTTTCTGTGGAGTCAAAGTCAACTGCACCCCAAGGCTTCTGTTTCCCTTTTCAGGCAGATGACACAAACGCCAGTTTGCCCTTTCCCTAGAAAAACAGAGATAGGATTGCTTGCATCTGTTTAATATTATTGATGAGATTGTTTCTACTCTGAAGGGTAGTGTTTGGAAAAGCTGCACACCCATACAGAACACACTGGGATGTGTCTGGGTTTAGAATATGATACTTGGTCAAATATGACCATGCCACTGCTGAAGGCGTTGGCATCCTGGCCTGTGGAAATGTGGGATGGCTCCCTTAGTAAAGTGTTTGCCTCACAAGTATGAAGATCTGAGTTTGATCTCCAGAACCCCGGGAAAAATGCTCGCTATGGTAGTGGGCTCTCATAAGCTCAGTACTGGGGAGAGAACTAGGCAGATCCCTGGGGCCCACTGGTCAGCCAGCCTAGTCTACTTGGTGAAGTCAAGGTCAGTGAAAGACCCTGTGTCAAAAGAAGTGGCAGGTAGTACTTGAGGAAGAAAGCTGATGTTTTCCTCTGCCCTCCACACGCATGTGCACACATGAACACACACACACATACATACATATACACACACATACATATATGCACACACACATGTACATGTGATGTAGAGCCTGGATTTTCATGGAGGCTGGTGGCCTTGTGGCTTTATGAACTCTGTCATCTCCGTAAATTGTGTCGAGTGGTTCTTCTCTGGAGCAATTTTCTTTTAATTACCGGGTCTATACTCCATTCTGGGTGGAGAATGCATGTGTCAGCCCCAAACGATAATTTGTAATTATGGGAGAGGCAGGAATGGGAAGCACTTGGCTGGCAGCCAGCGGAGAGGGTGTTGACGGGAAACTGGAGAGTCAAGAGGCAGGTGAGTGCTGAGTAAGAATTCACTTCTTTATGCATGTCTCAGAGACATCCCCACACGTGTTTTGTGAAAGGACCTGACCTCTGCTCTCAGACGCAGAACCTCAAGAGGCTTCTTAGTAGGAATGAAAATGGCCCCTCAGAAATTTGTTTCAGTCTTTGTGATTCATCTTGAGGCATTTGAGAAGCTGAAGTGACTAATTAAAGAGATAAAACCCAGTGGAAAAACAAGTTAAGTTCACATCTTCCTGAAAATAAAATATTTAGCCTCTCATGAGTATTCTATACGTCAGCCTGGTGTATAGCAGCTGTGACCAGGCAGTTGTAGATAGCATTAATCTTAGTTTTTTTTTTTTTTTTTAGTTTAATTTTTTAAATTATTCATCTCTTCTGTGGGAATGTGCGTGATTTGAGTGCAGTACCCACAGAGATCAGAAGAGGGCATCGTATCCTCTGGAGTGTGGTTGTTAACCAGGTGGGGAACTGAACTCAAGTCCTCTGCAAGAGCAGTACTTACTCCTAACCACTGAGCCATCTCTCCATACCCTGCCTAACCTTCTTAAGATCTCTTTCTACTCTTTCTTGCTGAAACAAGCAGAGAGACAGACAGACAAACAAACAAACAAAAATGTTAATATCTTATGGTTAGAATAAATGTATCACAGAGCCCACCGTTTTTTCTCTCAACGACGCTACAGTATTTATGCTCCCAGACACACTTTATCATTATCAGTCACTTGTGTGTTCTTGCTCCTGCAGATTTGCAGGGACGATCCTCCAGGGATCTCTTATGAATGAAATCTTAACAAAGTTTCTGTGATAGTATGTTCAGCAGAACCATTAGGAAATTATCTTGGAGTGTTTCCCATGCCAGATACCAAGGAGGAGCCCGGAGCTCAGAGAGACAGACTCCTGCAGAAACAGACAATGACTCCGTCAGTCTGTGATCAACTACATCTGTTGTTTTGTTGTGTTGGTTAATTTTCTCATTGTGGGAACCAGATAACTTGAACAAAGAAGCAACATAAGGGAGCAAGGGTTTAGGTTGAATTGTAATTTGAGGAGATACAGTCCCTCATGAAAGGGAAGGCATGGCAGAGAGGTGACTCCTCAGTGTGCAGCTGAGACCCCTCTCCTTGATATACATCTGGGCAGAGGATAACAGGTAGAATGAATTGGAAGCAGCCAGGAGACAGGAAGTTGGGGAGGGTTATAAGATCTCAAGCTCTGCCCTTAGTGAGGCCCCACCTCCTAGTGGTTCCACAACCTTCTGAAGCAGAGCTACTAGCTGGGGACCAAATGTTTATGTATGAGCCTGTGTGGGGACAGTTCCCATTCAGATCACAACAGTTGCTCTCATGGAAGAAGAGACTGGTCTACAAACTATCAAAACTCATACGTCGTTGGAGATATTTCGTTTGGGTCAGAAACATTATAATTTAGTTGAATCATGTGGGAAGACAAAACCAATGATGGATTGTCTACGTTGGACTGGACTGTGGGCATGCCTGTGGAGGATTGTCTTGATTGTTAATTTATGTGTAAAGACCAAGTCTACTGTGGACAGCACCATTCCCTAGGCAGGAGTCCTGGACTGTGTAAAGAAGTCCAGCTGAGCACAAGCAATCGAGTGAGCATGTGTACATTTTTCTTCCTGCTCTTGACTGTAGGTGTGGTATGACCAGCTGTCCCAAAGAACTTCTACTATGAACACTCCTAAATGATGGACTGTAACTCCTGCATCAGCTGGATTTGAAATCTGAAATGACCTTTTATCCCTAAGTTAGTTTTTGATTGACAGCATATTTTATCATAGCAACAAGGATGAGACTAGAACAACTGCCCTCTGTTTTGGGCCAACATACATCATGGTGCTTGTGATCATATAGATGTCACATCTTCTGTTGTTTAGGGATTCCTTACACAGCCCATTACCAGCCAAGAGCCAAGTCCAAGCTCTTCAGAAGGAAGAGGTGGTCCTGCTAAAAGCCATACCTGGACTACCAGCCCCAGAACATATTCCCTTTGTGGACATTATTTTCAATGTGCATGCATTTTAATTTTGTGTTTATTTCCCTTGGTCAATTTACATATTATTTTACTTCTCAGATATCGAGAGACTATGAGTGCAGGAAGTAATTGGTTTTCTTAGTTCTTCATGCCCTAGGAAGTGAACTTGAACTTGTTTGGAGAAAGCAGAAGAAGCCAGCAACTCAGTGATATCTCCAGCTTTTGCCTGAGTCTCAGGTTGACTCTCTTTTCTCTGTTTGAATAGCAGGTGGGGGTGCTGGATGATTACCCAGCACAGCAGCCAGGTGGCTTAAAGCCACTTTTGTCCTGCAAATTAGATGACACCTATATTTGGTAGCTGGTCTGAACGTGACTCCTCATTTACTTGTAGCAAGTGTTCTCATTGCTATTGGTCCTTTAAGGCTGGATTTAGTCTCTCCTTGATGAACCTTAGACAAGAGAAAGGATAGGCCATGGCAATGTTGGGACTCTAAGCATACTTTTCACCACTGGAGCCTAAAACAGGTGTTTGTACATTTGGGGGGGGGGATTTTCTTAAGACACAATTACTGTTTTAATACCGACAAACTCACCTGTTTGCCTCTGATTCCTTCTGCTGTTCTCTTTTTTCCCCTTCTATATGAACTGCTCTGCAACTTCATCTATTAAAAAGAAAGATCTGAGGGCAAAAGTTTGATAAAGAGTTTAAATGAAAATCCCAACCAACATTAACATTTCCATGCACTTCATTATTATGATATCAGAGGGGAGGGCACACAAAAGGTAAAATGAAGAAATCCTCAGATGAAGTTCACTGCTTTGAGGAAAAAATTTTCTCTGAGGAACTATGGGGCCAAGGGTTGATTAAACTGGGATTTCACCATCTCCCAGCCCCGAGTTCATGAAATAAGAAGTCATCCCATCTAATTAGGCAACTCTAGTGGGGCTTTGAACCTCCCACCTGTGGTGTTTCTTTTCCCTTTCTTTCTGTTTTTAATCTTATAAATAGATTTCCATAAGTAGAGGCGTCTTTTTTTTTAAATTTTCCTTTGTATTGAACTTTGATACTGGTCAGGTAGAGCAAGTTTGATTCTGCCCTTGAAAGTTGTGGTGACTATTATTGTGACTTTAAAATGTGTACATATGAGATGGGTCAAGAGTTAAGAGCACTGGCCTCTCTTCCGGAAGATCCAGGTTTGATTACGCCCTCAGCTCACAACTGTCTGTAACTCTGGTTCCAAGACATCCAAAGACCTCTTCTGGACTCCCAGGGCACTGCTCATGTGTGGTACACAGACATACATCCAGGCAAAACACCCATACACATAAAATGAAAACACAATTAAAGTATGCGTTATAGGTATGTTATCATAGTGATACACAGTTATAGTGGTACACAGAGGTGCTCTGTGTACCATGCCCAGTATAATGTAGCAAATACATACATAAGCATGTAATATGTATGTGTATAGGTTTAGCTTTTCTGGCAGTTGTACTGAATTATCATGTGTGCCATCATGTATTGTCTGGGGAAGTTTTTCAGTTTTTCTTTATTTTTTTTTAACAGTTTTTATGTGTGTCTGTAATGTATTGTTATCATTGTTACCCATTACTCTCTTACTCCCCTTTCACTTTTGATGGTGTCCTTTGTTTTTATTTTTTATTTATTTTTTTGATGACCCACTGAGTTTTGTTAGGATTGCTTGTAGGAGCTCAGGGTGGAGGGGCTTTTGCAGAAGCAGCCTTACTTCTCTCCCTCCCTCAGCTTCCTGAACAGTGACCACACTCAAGTCATCACTGTTCTTTTGCTTTATCTGGTTTCACTTTGCAGTCCAGGCTGGTTGGAACTCATCATGAAGCCCAGGCTGGCCTTCAGTGCCAAGGGATCCTCCTACCCCTAATTGTCCCCTCAAAAGTCCCCTTTGTCCCTTCTTCCTCCTGTCTGCCTGTGGTTTGGGTCAACGCTCACAGCCTTTTCAAGATTAGCTGTGACAACTCTCATAGCCACATTTTATCTAACTAACTAATCAATTAATTAATTTGTGTGTGTGTGGGGGTCTGTGTACCGTGGTGCCTGTATTCAATCTCTTCTGGATATATGTTTTTGTTTTTTTTTTTCCCCCTCAGATACCTAGGTATGGGGAGTGACCCACTCCAGGACAATGAGTGATTTAAGGACGATGGCATTGACCTCCTGACTTAGGGAGAGCTCACCCCCAGCTTTTAATCCAAATTTATGGCCCTTGTTTAAGACCAGAAAGCCAGTGTAGCAATTTCTGTAATGGGGAGAGTAAATGTTCTTGAAAGGCTTGTCGAATGATCAGACTTTACTAGCAAGTAAATCCGTCTGAGGTTGTCTTTGTTTGGTGGGACAGCTGTTTGATTCTAAGTCTGGGCAATTGGTCTATTTTTCATCTGAAGCGGGAGGGGGTGGGTAAGATGTTTTGGATTGCATTTTGTATGTAATTGTACATGACAGATGTATTAAATTAGCCTTACCAGGCCCCTTTGGGAGCTCTTCCTCCCAACTGTAAATTTTACTTGACTTTTTCATTTGTAGGTGGCATGGAACTGTTTCATGTATATTTCCTGGACTGCAAAGAGGCAGGAAGCCTATGAAAGGCCATTCTTTTGGAGGGAGACACGGGTGTGTGCCTGTGAAATAAATTGTCTGCAGTTGTAGCTTGGGATAAAAATATTAGCAACAAATCAAAAAATGCCAGAAGCTTTACGTTTGGTGGGGAAAAAACTCAACTCTTGAGTGAGGTCTGGGCAAGAGCGGGAATTTATATCTCCTCCTTCCCCCCTCCCTCTCCCTCTGTGTTAAATTCTGAATGCTTCCATTTGAGAAATTTGCATCATTGAAGAGGATCAAATAAAGGTGCTATTCTCCCCTCCTCCTTCTCTTCCTTTCCCTCCTTCCTTTTTTTCTTCTTCTTTCTCCTTCTCTTGTTGAAAAGAGAAAAAAATCCTGATTTTACTAGAGGAAACTTTAAAAGCCATTTGTATACTTGTAAACGTATATTTATGACCTTAATGACTTAACACAGTGGCTCTCAACTTTCCTGATGCTGTGACCCTTTAATACAGTTCCTCATGTTGCAGTGACCCCCTCAACCGTAAAATTACTTTGTTGCTACCTCATAAATGCAATTTGCTACTGTTATGAATCTTAGTGTAAATATCTGATATGAAATCCCCCAAAGAGGTTGCTACCCACAGGTTGAGAACCAGTTAATAAGTCCATTTGCATATACAAGTCCTGTTATTCTGTCCAGAGCCAGCACCTCCTCCTCGATGACACCCTAGACCTGAATTTTGCTTGAGTATTAAACAAACAAGCAAACGAACAAACCCCACCCCAAATCACTCAGGAATAAGTTATTTTATGTAGATACTAAATGTTAATATTGTTGGGAAATGTTTTCCTAAGGGGCTGGGCTTGGGTACTGTGTGCTCAGCCTGCTCCTGGCCCTGAGTCCTGTCCTCAGCTATAAGAGTGAAGAGGGAACCGCAAGCATATGCTGTGAATGTCGCCGGTGGCACCTAGAAAGTCGTGTGGGATTCAGGCAGCATTATTTCCTTTCCAGTGTGCCCTTTTTAAGAGTCATGTGGCCAGTGGTAACTATCTGTCACTCTGGTTCCAGCAGATCTGATGTCCTCTTCTGGCTTCCATGCGCACTGCACACGTGTGGAATGCACATACAAGCACATGAAAGCAAACACCCATACACATTAAGATAAAATTAACTCTTTAAAAAGAAAGAGAAGAGGTAGTGACAGGGCCCATGAGAATAACAGAAATACCCCGTATACACACACGAAACTGTTAAGAATAAACCACAAGGAGCTGGCAGACATACAGTCAAGCTGTTGAGGGACATTTAAACAACATCGAGGCCATATTTAGGATTCTGGGGGAAGGATGTCATTGGGCCACAGTTCTTCCTCCTGTAAGTTAAAACAGACTGTCAGAAAGCATACTCATCTTTTTCCTCTGCTTTGTCTTTCTTGCTTTGCAAAAAAAAAAAAAAAAAAAAAAAAAAAAAAAAAATGCAGTCAGTCAAGAAGGATAGATCCATTAATAGTTATCTTAATTGGCCTGTTACTAGTTATAGCTTTAAAGTATCTTTTAACATGCTGCCAAAATCTTTCTTTGTGGAGATGTAAGGAGAGTCATATCACTTTAGCTAATCTGCGAATATCAACCATATCTAGGGAGCGGTTTTCCAGTTTCCCACAGCCATTCATCATTTTTCTGTGGGGTTAGGGAGCCCTTTTCTGACTTTAATGGTTCATGGGAAGTGTTTATTGTGTGCATGTTGAAGGAAAGCAGAGGCCATGTATAACCACCACTTTTACTGGATAAAGAGACAGTTTATATGACATTTATGGCATGTGGAATGTTCTTATGTTATTCACATTGAAGATTATTCATGCACACACAGACACACACACGCACATGCATGAGCACACACACCATCATCATCATCTCTATTCACAGAGACACAAACAGTGCATCCATTTATGTGGATTCTTTAATTAAAAATCAACAATTTTAGGGACAGTGTGAAGGTATCAAGACCCTGTGGACGGAACTTCCCCTTGTCTCGAGGACTCTGAACTCATGAAGGCCCAGACCCTAAATGCCTGCAGAGATAGAGGAGGACATCTAGAACAGAGGCCTTCAGCCAACTGTGGAGAGGCAGTTGGGGGAGAAAGTACTGTTTTAAGAACTTCATAAAAAATCTGTCTTCTTTATAGCTAGGCTCTGCTGCAGCGGTATTAAATGTGGGATGTGTGCTCACTCCATATTAGATATGATGGATAGGAAATTGTCCTACAGATGACTTGATATTCGATTGCCGCCCTGGGAGAGTTGCCTAAGTTGTGAGTGCTGCAGTGTCTCGGACTAAACACTCCAGTTTTCCTTTTTGTGCCCACTGGATATTTAGGGCAGGATGATAGGGTCCTGAGCTCAAAGATCTGGCTGGTAAGAACTCAAGCATGTTGAAGTTCTGCCCTCTAGCTCTAGAGGGTTCTCCTAGTCCTAGGGTAAGAGTGGGGGCGCTGCTGGACTGTGAAGTGAGTTGGTAACCAGGGGGGCTTGGCCATTTCAGCGCTTGACCGCAGCTGGCTGTCACACTTATCACCTGACTGCAAAGGCACCCAGGAAGCATGGGCGATCATCTGGTACATGGCCAGCATCCTGCTGGGTTATAGTGCGAGAGCCTTTCTGGGGGAGATGCAACACACAAACACACACACACACACACACACACACACACACACACACACAGAGAGAGAAAGAAAACTGATAACACACCAAAGTAATGACTGTATGAAAGTCCAACCTGGTAAACCATTGAGATAACTCATAGGAACATGGGTGAGGTGCTTCTCATAGGAGCCTGGGTGAGGAGTTACCTACAGGAACGTGACTGAAAGGTTTCTTACAAGGGCCTGGGTGAGGGGTTTCTCACAGGAACATGGATGTCTTAAAAGCAGTTCTATTATAGGAAAAAAAAAAGAGCCCACCCTTACAGGGGTGAAGACTGCAAAAAGAAAGCTGCAACCCAGGAGCTCTCTTTACAGCTCGCAGGCAGCTCCACAGGTAAGAGAGCGCTCTCCCAGAGCTGCTGTGGATCTCATCCGTAACAGTGGAGAAGGACCTTGGAGAATCTTTTAAGTTTCCACGTCCTCAGACCTGGGAAGTTTACTTGGCCCTCTGGTCTCACGAGCCTCTTTCTTTTTCTGGAGGGAATGTCTCACGTCAGAGGAAGCTGGCACACACCACACATTTAATCAGACAAGTCTCTGTGTCAGGGATTTTGCATTTTCACCAACAACACAAATCTCTTCCATATCGCAGTATTTTGGGGTGGCTATTATAAACCTCCAAATTGAGTTTCTCTACCAAGTTGAAGACAGGCTGTGGTTAGCTCAGCCAAAGCTCAGTTTTGCTTTATTTTCTGCTTGTTCCTGAACTCCCAGTACTCTTTCTCCTCAGCCATGAGCACTTCATGTGACAGACACATGTAGCATTGACCCTCCAACATGCATGTATCTTGTAACATAGGTGTCCTCACTTACTCTGTGGGTATGTACTCAGCGAACATCCTCAGTGGAGATTCAACTGTGTCCATCAACCTTGGCACGCCGCTGCTGTCCATCAAACTTCAGTTCCCATAGTGCCATGCTTGCCAGCCTGAGTGGATGCAGGTAGAATGCCCGAGATCTGTAGGCTCACCCCATCCCTCACAGCTCAGATGCCCAAGGGGTCACGTGGCCCCAGTTACAGGCTGTGCAGAGCGGGGCACGTGGTTCCACTCACCATGGTTAGTAGATGCAGGCTGTTTTTAAGCACTGTGCCGACCTCAGCCCCTCCGTGGATTCAGTCCCATCTGTAGATCTGAAGTGATATTTTTAGGTGTGCAGGCATTTGGGAACAACAGCTGACATCCCCAGACCTGGTCATCTTATTTGGTTTAGAAGCAGTTCATAGGAGAGAGAGCAAAGCTGAGGCTACAGCTGAGGACATGTCTGCAGGGAAGGGATGAGAAAGGGGCAAGGTTGGCGGTGTGTGAGGGGATGATGTCCTTGGAGTCTGTGTTACAAGCAGCTCCCATGGTGGCCCAGCTGGCAAAGCACTTGCCTTGCAAACACGAGTTTCTGGCTTGGAGTCTCAGCACGGTGTAAACAGGTGGCTCTCACCTGTTATCGCAGCACTGGGGATGAAGAAGTAGCAGGGGTCCTGGAGCACCTGGACTGGCAGAGGCTGCTTGGTCAGTTCCAGGTCAGTGAGAGTCTTTGTCTCAAGAGGTAGACAGTTCCCAAGGCACCACATGTGAGGTTGTCTTCTAGCATTCATACACACGCATGCGCAGGAGCACATGTCCAAGGTCACACACATACACCTGAACAAGCGTGAGCACACACACTCCCCTGCACACATACCAAACTATAGTTTACGTACGAACACCCAGAACAACATGAAGACCATTCACCTGGAGCAATGTCTGAAGGGCTTAGGTGGAACCGAGTTCAATCGTGCTGTTGCAATACAAACCTGAAACTGAGCTGTTCTGCCCCTCAGCAGGAGCAGTTCTAGAGAGAAGGGCTTCAGATTTTTTTGGAGCCATTGGCCATTTGCAAAGGACATTACTGTGAAGACTCTCCTATGCCAGGGGCAGGTGCTGATAATGTCCAGCGAGGGTAGGTAGTGGAATGGCAGTGTTGCCCCACTTTGCAAGATGCAAGCTTGGCTGACATGGTTCAGACCAGAAAGAGTTGGATTCTGGCAGGTGTGAGGGGCATTGTGGAGATGTTGTCTTTGTCAGACTCTATAGAACTCATAGATGTTCCAACACAGTGAAGGACTATGCTTCTAGCAGCAGCAGCAAGGGAGGTTACAGCCACAGACCTTGGCAAAATATCAACACGTAGAACCTAGCCTTCACCTACTGGGGCTAAGGCAGAGATGTACTGAAGTGAATGGCCCCTGCTTACAATTGCCTAAGGGTAAGGAAGCCAGAGAAGGGCTTCCACATTCTTCATCTTGTTTTTCGGTGAGATTGGGTTTTGGTCTTGCTTTGAGCAAATACCAGGCACTAAAGAATGCTTATTTCAGGAACCTGGCTCTCTAGGACTTAGTGCAATAGAGGGAATGACCCACAGACATATCCAACCTTTGGATACCATAAGGTTATCACCTCTAAAGGTCATAACAACAAACATGGAAAACTCCCTATAATGTATAAGCTTAGGATTTTGTGTTAGACACATTTATTGCTCTCCTTGGTGGTGTTATTGGGTGTGTGTGGCCCATGGGCTGCAGGTTGGGAGAATGAAGAACGTGTTTACTGTTCAAGGCTGTTATAGCTCCTTCGTTTCTTACCTTCCCCTCTTCATCCCCCCTCCCTCTTTGCTCTGACAATGCCATATGAGCTCCTCCTCTACCAGCAGCCTGGAGACTCTTCTGGATGTCTGAGGGTGGCTGGCTTTCAGTTGTTTCTAGAAGCTCTGTGAACTGGGGCAAGGTCTCTAGGCTCAAAAGCAAGGCTTCTTGCCCCAAAGTTGAAAACCGGGCAGCTAATACTGTTTTAAACAGTATAGCTCTCATGTCTCTTGGAATTATAAGTAAAGGAGTCTACTGGGCTACAATGTTCTAGAAATATCCATACGGACTATCTCATATGGAGTCCACTGGATCCAGCAGCAGGCCTCCCCAGCCCACTTGCTCCTGCTCTGAGACTCCGACTTTCAGGATGAGGCACCTTTGCCTTATGCATTGTGGGGAAGAACAGTGCCCACCTAGATGACCCAGTACACAGGGCCTAGAGCCTGCCTCACTTTCTCACACAGTGGCATGGAATAGGATTGCCAGCTTTGTTCTGCCAGGTGATGTTGGGTGGGGCAAGAGCCAACTCTCATTCCAGAAGCAGTGTTTCACCTAGGTCTGGCCAGGGAGGGCATCCTTGTCCTTGGAGGGTGCCTGAGGGTTCAGAAAACAAATCAGGCTGACAGACTTTGTTTCAACTGTGTGGTGGGAACACAAGAAGTATGGAGCTCATTGGCAAAGACACCTCAAGGGCTCAGCCAATGAGGGAGAGCAGAAGAGTGTGGAGAGCTAGGGAGAGAGAGGAAGGGAGGAGGAAGAGGACAAAGAACATTTGAATTCTTTATGTTTATTGATTAAAACATGTGAAATGAAACTCTTTGATCTCTCATCTATGTATCTATCAGCTAGCTGACTTCTATCATCTATCTATATCTATCTGCCTATCATCTTTTTTAGTTTTTATTTTTTGGTTTCTTGAGACAGCGTTTCTCTGTGTAGCCCTGGCTGTCCTGGAACTCACACTATAGATCAGGCTGGCCTCTGATTCACAGAAATCAAACCACCTCTGCCTCCCAAGTTCTGGGATTAAAGGTGTGTGCCATCACCACCTCGTTGATCAATCTATAATCTATTAATCTATCATGTGCTTTCTATCTGCCTTTCAGTTGTCTATCACCTGTTATCTATTTACTATCCATCTGTCACTTAATGATCCATTTATCATCCTTCAATCTACCCTCTACCTATCATGTACTAATCAATAGTCCATATATCTGTTATCTTTATATATGATCCATCCACCCATCTATCCATCACCTGTTTACTATTTTTTCATGCTTACATTATAAAAATATAATATTATATACTCTATTTAGTTACTGAGAGGACTAAAGGTAAACACACACTATATACAAAATATAATTTAACATTAAAATCATGTATGTGATTGAGGAAACTGTCTTAGCGTTTTATTGCTGTGAAGAGACACCATGACCACGGCAACTCTTATAAAGGAAAACATTTAATTGAGGCTGGCTTACATTTTCAGAGGTTTAGTCCATTATCATCATGGCAGGAAGCACGGCAGCATGCAGGCAGACATGGGGCTGGAGGAGCTAAGAGTTCTCTACATCTTAATCTGAGTCAGGAGGAGACTTTTTTTTTTTTTTTTTTTTTTTTTTTTTGTGGAGCTTGGGCATATATATAATACCTCAAAGCCTGACTCCACAGTGACACACTTTCTCCAATAAGGCCACACCTACTCCAATAAGGCCACACCTCCTAGAATTCCACTCCTTATAGCCAAGCATTCAAACACATGAATCTCTAGGAGCCAAACCTATTCAAACCACCACAGAAACATAGTTAGAAAATGGGTTTGTTTAAGTGCTATAAGTTAACTCATGTATGTCCAAGGAAGGATATTACCTACATGTTGAGGACATGCATGTTTCTTCGATCTTCCCACAATTGGTGGAGCGGAATCTCTTAATCCTACTTCATTCTTGGAGCGTGGAGGCTGGAGTATGACATGACTTGTCTGAGGTCAGCCTGGTGTCTGTGCCTTGGACCTGAGATCCTGCTGTCTCTCGAGGCTTCCACAAGTTCCTTCTAACAACCTGTTAATGAAATACATCTGAGTGACGGCAATTTGATCTCTGGTTATTGAGCCTCGTGCTTGGTGTGTGAACCTGGTTCAATGCGGAGGCTGGGTCTGGCATTGGTGGTGTTCTCCTTGACAATGCAAGCGCAGTATTTCTTGGGAACAGCTGGTTTCCCCGCTTTCTCTCTTTCTTTTGCCACTGTAGATGGAGTGCCAAGCAGTCTCCTCCTTAATCTGAGTGACTGCTGCCTCATGGGTGTCCCATACAGCAGAGGATGAGCACAGTGATGGGTGAGGGAGAGACCACCTGGGTGCTAATAGAGTTTGGGTCTGTCTGCATGGATAAATTGGAATTGTTTGTATTATTTATGAAGATAATAATTACATAATTTCTAAATTCACAGGCATAGTTTGGCTTAATGGTTTTTAAATGTATGTAATAGGACATTAGATGGCTTTTATTAATTCTATTTATGTACAAAAAAGTGAGATGAAGGATCCTAAATCTTAATATCCCCAAAGAGCAAGTTAATGGAGTCCCGTGACTTGAGAGCAATGGCTGTCTGAGCCCTGACACAGGGAGAAGTCACTGTCCAGAACATGGCCAGGGGTTTCTGCTTCCCAGGCTCCCTTGGAGCCCCCATATGGCTGCCTGGGGCACATTTGCATGTGGTTTGCATATGATAATTTTTGCTGCAGTAGGGGAATCCACTTATTAATGTCCTGCCCCAAACTCGGGTGAGTATGAGCTTCCATTTACGGAGTCTGTCTTCAGGGCACACTTCGTTTCACTTAGAATAAATTATCATACATTTATCATTAGTTTGTGAGTTATTAACATTAATATAAACAAATGCGTGGCACATAGCTTTGGGAAGATTACTTTTTTAATCACTTAGCAAAGGCAGAAAGCTGCTTATTCATATTTTATTTCAGAATGTATCTGCTTTCTGGTCCGTGCTCACATTAGAGGCATCATTCCTTGCATTTTGCATCTGTTAGCATGGAAGGCACTCATTTGAGGTGAGGCGGTGGGGGAGCAAAAAAAAATTAACTTTTCTCTCCCATCGACAAACAAACAAGAACTTCCGCAGATGCCTCTTTACACTTGAGGCTCTCTGTAATCTGTTAAGAATGTCTCTGTCCGTGGTAGGGAAAGCTTGAAGATTTAATTTAGTGAAATGTCACAGCAGGAAACAAAGTGAGCCTGGCTTCCTCAACAGCACCTGCTCAGAACACAGTTCTAACAACTGGTAATTAGGCAGGACAGAAACGATTGCGGACTCAGACTAATAAACCATAATGCCAAACCAGCATTGCTAGATGTTGTACAAAGCCTGTTCTCTGCCAGGGAGCCACGGCATGGGGAGGGATGAGCCATACTGTACGGATACTTATGTTCACTCAGAGGAAGCTCCAGGACCTTGGAGATCATGGGTCACCTTACAGAGACCTAGCCCTGCTCTGGCTTCTATCTTTGTGGGCTCTTGGGCTGGTTGGCTTGTTTCCTCGTGCCTCAGGTTCTGCATCTTTAGAACTAGGATGGAAGCAACACTTAGTTCAGAGAGTGTAGGTAGAGTTTCCAAAGGCTAAGTGTATAGGGAAGCTTGGTTTTAATTGCTCGGTTTAGTGTTTTGAGTTTTCAAATGTTGCATTTCCTTATGGTCACCGATTACTACCTGACAGGTGGAAGGGACATGTTGGCTCATGGTTTCAGAGGGATTTCGGTCCACCATGACTGAGTGAATGGCAGCAGGAGCTGGGGGTTGCTGCTTGTTCACATCACAGCTGGTAGGCAGCAAAGACTGAGAAGGAAAAGGAGACAGATCAAATCACAGCTTCTACAAACAGCACCACCTTCTGTGGACCAAGTGCTCAAACACAGGAGCCGATGAGGACATTCCACATTCAAACCACAGCATCCCATACTTTAATGCATTATGTAGGTCTCTGTACTCTAATTTTTATAATAAAGTTATTAGTACTGCCTCTCAGCTCATGATAGAATTGTCACTTTGGTGCCTCAAGCAAGACATCTCCAAGCTGTTCCTATCTCCCCTGTTTGACAGCCAAGTTGTTCGAGGCTGTAATGCTTTCTCCCATTCCTCTGTAATGCTTTCTCCGTAATGCTTTCCTCTCTCCCTGCCACTGGCTCATGACAAGCTCCTACCTGAACACTTCCATTCCTGGCAGTGCTTGGCTGGGCTTGCCATACCAGGCTATGTATTTTTGAAGTCAACTCATGCTACATTTGTCCTTTCTGGGAAAGCAAATTAGGTTTTTGCATCTGGCCTTCATGTCAGTAGCTTTTCTGTGCTATGATAATATGCCACAACCAAAAATGACTTGAGGAAGGAACAGTTTATCTTGGCCTATGGTTCCAGAGGGACCAGAGTCCATCACAGCTTGGAAAGAATGGCAGCAGGAAAAGGAAGTGGGCTGGTCACATGCCATTCATACATAGGAAGCAGAGAAGGACAGCAGGCAAGTGGGGTCAGGCTGTAAGTCCTGAAAGCCCATCTGCATTGACATTCTCCCTTCAGCAGCCTCTCTAAACAGCGCCACCGCCACCTACTGGGACCAAATGTTCCAATACCTGAGCCTGTGGAGGGCATTTCCCCATTTAAACTGCCACAGTCTTTGCACATCATTGTTGGGGTTCACATAGTGCTCCTGTTGGATTCACCATCACGCAGCAGGGTGATGCCCCAGTGGAGGCGTGGTTCTGTGACTCAGCATCTCACAAGAGCTCAGTCGAGGTTAGGAAGACATGTAAAATTAGCCCCTGCCAACAAAACTAGGTAGCATCAGCAGCCCAAAGAAGGGCTCTTTTGAGTTCATCTTGGTGAGTGAAATGAGCCTATTAGGTGTCACAAGATGGGGGGTGAGCACAGATGGTTGCGTGTTCTTGAAGCCCCCACCCCTTTGCTTGCCAAGCTCTGGCTGTATCACGTTTATTTACGTGTGTGTTGGGGGAGCATGCCACAGTGTACTCATGTGGGTCAGGGACAGCTTGCAGAAGTCAGTTCTCCTCTTCCATCGCATGGGTCCTGGAGATTGAGCTCAGATCATTGGATTTGGTGAGGGGCACCTTCACCCACTGAGCATCTTGCTGGCCCCCAAGCTCTTGTCTATATGGGTTTACGTTCACAGAGGCTTCAGAGCTACTTGGTGCCTGAAAGGTATCTATCCTTTCTCTTATCAGGAATTCCGCTGGTCACCGTCCAAAGTAAGGATGGCTTACTTGGTTTTCAGTTTAGAATGGCTAAGTGGTGGCTTGCGGGCAGGTGTAGTTATGGTAGTTGGTATCTGGTATCTGGTGCAGGGCAGGGTAATGGCTTTTGATGGAGTCACAATCCTGAGGTGAGTGGGTGGGTCCGTGGGTGGGTCCCTGGGATACTGTTGTTCCTTTTCCCTGTACAGACACTAACATTAGGCTTTTAGGATCCTCATGAAGCTGTGGTGTCATCCAGTCCTCCTGCTGCCTGTCCACGAGGACGCCTGTCTTACTGTGTTAGCCATACTCTGATCTCTCCCTATGTCTCTCGTTTCCTGAAGGAAAAATGTGTTCTTACTTAATCTGTGACCCTAACACTACCATGGAGCACAGGCCCCTTCTCACCAGGATGATTCAGAACTTAGGCAGTGGAGGCTCTACCCTAGCCACTGGACAGTCACATGCAAACTCCTGAGATTTTTTTTTAACCTCAAGTGGTCCCCAACACCTTATTGTATCCATCTTGGATGCATCTGTCACCCAGAGTCTCTCAGTGAGATGGTCATGTCTAGGAGAAAGGTATCAGGATAAAGCTTTTGATGGAGTCATCATCCTTGGGGGGTGGGGGGTGCACTGGGATGGGATTACTAGTCTTTTGGGGTGAAACCATACTACACAGTCACGTGACTGTGACCCAGGCTGTTTGGCTCCATGGTGCACCTGTCTCTGGTCAGAAGGTGGTGAGTGAGCACATCAAGGTTAGCATATGGTGCTCCTAGAATGTGAAATGGGGCAGAAAGACCCTTCTGGGTGTCATGGTATGCAGGGGATTCACGTGTCTCTTGTGGATTGATCCAGAGGACGTTGTAGAAGTTGCCTGGGACTCAAACATCTCTCCAGCATCCCCATGAGGGTTTCACTGCCAGGTTAAAGGAGGGTAGGGAAGAGGCTGAGATAGAACCAAGAAAGAGGACCATATTATGTGGCTCCTAAGACATTTTAAAGAACCCAGAGAGAAAGCTGCCATCATCCCAGAGGAAACGACTGCCAATCGATGCTAAAGGGACAAATGACCAACCTATAAAACAGCTGTTAAAGACTGACAGAAAACAGCCAGCTAGCCAGAGACCATCCCTCAAAGACAGGCTTGAGCTCTGTCTGTACTTGGTATCAAGCTAAAGAGGAAGCATTTTATATGGAGGGCGGGTCTGGAGGCAACTGAACCCCTAATTCAGGTCCAGGCCAACACATGACTCCTTGATTCCTGGATCTTAGGATCTTTGGTTGCAATGGGCTGGACAGCTTAGACAACGACACTTGGGTCGTTTCGGGCAAGGCAACCAATATCAAGATGTTAGGGTTATTTACGGGTGGGCTCACCACTCCTGTGGTGGAGAGAGGATGCTGGTTTGTTTCTTTACTTCTTCAGAATGGTGCTAATCTAGCCCCAGGGCCCCACCCTCATGACCACAGGTGGACATGACCATCCCTGACAACCACCCTCTTGGGATCTGAGGCCTCAGCAGACAAATTCTGATGACTCAAAGCATCCAGTTGTAACAATTCTGACGACTGGAGCATCCAGTTGTAACACAAGCTAGTGTTGCTCTGTGATGGATTAGGACATAATTGAAACAACAACAACAAAAAAAAGGGGTGGATGTGGGGGTGGAGACAGGAGATAGGGCTGAGTCTTCACAGCTGTCATAAACATTTTTAAAACATCAGAAGGTGTCAGGACAACCATGTGAGGGCTTGGCCAGAGATGCTGATGGAGGCTCTTTTGCAGGCGGAAGAGCTTTGGCAGGACAAGGTCCTGAGTAATTTCCAGAAAACAACCAATTACCGCCTGACTCCATTTCATAAATTGAAGTTTGAGTATGTGCAGAGGCCAGAGAACAGCCTTAGCTATCACCATTGAGGTTCCATCTGCTTTGGTTTTATTTTTTGAGACAGGGTCTCTCCTCACTATCGAGGTCCTTGAGTCTTCTTGTTTCCACTTCCCTAGAGCAGAGATTATAAAGCACATGCCACCATGGCTGGAAATTCTGGTGTGGGTTCTGCAGATGAAATTCAGATCTCTATGCTTACAAGGCAATTCCCTTCTGACTGATGGGGCCATCTCTCTCACTCCATGGGCTGAAATAGGTTTACAAATTGGCTTCTCTCCTGTTTTCCAGATTTCTTATCAGGGCCCCTTGCAACTCCCAGCAGCTGTATCATCTCAAGCAGGCCGCTGCCTCTGTCTGCGTTCTCTACAGTGTGTTGTTACCCCAGGGACATATGAATTTGGGAATGAATGAATGAGCCAACCGACCATGTGTCCTTACCTCAAAGCAAAGCAATAACTATTTTCAGTCTTTCCTATCAGCTTAAATCAGCTTCTAGTAAAAAAACAAAAACAAAAACAAACAAACAAACAAACAAAAACATTGAGATATATTTTCTGCCTTCTCTAATCATACCCAGCAATTCTACCTTAAGCTCTGTTGAATAGGTTGGGTCCCATTTCATAGATTAACACACTGAGTTCTAAAGAGGCTATCTGAATGGTGTCACAGCTAGTGAGTGATAGTTTTACATTTGACCTCCAGTCCCTGTCCTCTCCAGCAACCTCCTGGAACAGCTGAACAGTCAAGAAACCCGTCCTACATTGCTATTCCAGAACCCTTGTATAAACATCATGGTTTAAAGGCATGTGGGCACAGAGAGTTGTCGGGACAGAGCCTGCTTTCCCTGCGAGCTGTTGTTGGTAGGGATGGACCTTGCCAGATGCCTGAGAACCCCAGTTGCAGGAGTGTTAATAAGGGGCTCATGATACCTCTGTTCTTTGTTCAGATAAAGTTTTCTCAAACACCCACTTTCTTACAGAGGATAGTGAACTGAGCTTTGTGTCAGGAAGAGGCAACCATGTGATAGCCTCTCCGTTAAGCCCAGACCCAGAATCTCTCTCTCTCAAAAGATTTCTGGTTCCCATAAGGCATTGGATATATCTCAGGTCACCCTGGAGATGACTCCAGGGGCTTCTGCCTGATGTCTTCCGGACTCCACCTTACCGTGGTTGTCTGTCCTCTGTCCACTCATTGTAGTATATAGTAGGTCTATGTGGGGATCAATGGCCTCATCCCATGGGTCCTCCTACAGGGCTTGGCCCGGTTGCTCTCTCAGCTCCTCCCTTCAGCATCAGTGTCTGTCCCCAGGATTCCCTTTCCTGGCCATTCCTGCATGACTGACCCTTCACTTCTGCCCTCTGATGTGTCACTTGCTTATCTGTTCAATCCTTAAGCTTGTCTTTATCTCCCATTTACTGTCTGTCTGATGTTCCTGTTTTCTGCCTCCCCACTGAACTGGCTCTGAGAGTCGGAAAACCACATCTGTCTTCTGCTCTGTGATGTCCTCAGTACCTAGCATGGTGCCCGAGCCACAGTAAGAGATGAAATAGCCCTTCCAAAAAGGAAGCCTGCACTCTGGCTCATTAAGCAGCTGTCACACAGTCCACCAAAGAGCAGTGTCTGTCAGCATTGCCTAGATCTCTGCTGCCTGAATGTGGCCAGTGACCACCGTCACTGGGGGTTGGCTGAAAATGCAGGTTCGTGTCTTTCTTAGGAGCTCTGCTCTGTAGCTGACTCTTCCCAAGATGGTACCCAGTGCACCAAGGTTTGAGTAGCCCAGGCCCCAAAAAGCCTGGGTGTGTTTTTAAGCCATCTTCTGTTCCCATTTTATCCTCTGCTAATACTTGTCCAATGTTCTAGATTTCCTTTTCTTTTCATTATTTTTGGGGGAGGGATAGGTACGTGTGTGTGTGTGGTGAGGGAGGGGAGAGAGACACATAAACCTGACTGTTCATGTCCATGTGGAGACCAGAGGCCAATGCCAGGCATCTTCCTCTGTCAATTTCCATTTCATTTTTCAAGACAAGAGTCTCTCACTGGACTTAATACTGGCTTACTGGCTAGCCTGGCTGGGCAACAAGCCCGGAGAGCCACTATTTCTACCTTCTCAGCCCTAGGATTATGTGCACATGTTCTCATCACTCGGCTTTTTCTTTGCTTTGCCTTGCTTTGCTTTTTTCTTTCTTTTTACGTATTTATTTGTTTGTTTGTTTATTTATTTATTTATTTGAGACAGGCTCATCCAGTGTAGGCCTGACTGGCTTTGAACTTGAAGAGATCCACCCACCTCTGCCTTCCAAGCGCTGGGATTAAAAGGGTGTACCACCATGCCTGGCTGCACTTGGCTTTTGTATGTGGGTGTTGGGGATCTGAACTCAAGTCCTCACACTTGCTGAGCAAGCACTTTACCCACTTTACCCTACTAGAACCCAAATATCTTACATTTCTTCAGACCAGATAGATGATGTATACACACATGAAGACCAGTGTCTGCTGTGGCATGAGCTGTGATCACCTCTCCAGTCAGCTTGAAGTTTGGAAAGGAGTTGTGGACCTGAAGGTCCGTTAATGCGCTTGCCACATGCCCACCTGAGAGGCAGGTTGGAGGCGCCAGGTAGATTTGCTCCTCTTAAATCCAAACCCTGAGGCTAGGACAATAGCTCAGTCAGTTGAATGTTTACCTAGCATGCACAAATCCCTGGGTTCAGTCCTCAGCATCACATAAGCCAGACGTGTAGGACACATCTGTCATCCTAGCACTCAGGAGGTGGAGGCAGGAAGAGTGGGAGTTCAAGGTCATCCTTGGCTAACTTGGGAGTTTGAAGCCGGTGTGAGCTACACCTGACCTTGAAAAAAAAGAAAAAGAAAACAAAACAAAACAAAACAAAACAAAAACAACCAAGCCAGATCCCATGGAAGAGCAGCCTTTTGAACTAGTTCAATCATCCTGTAACTGAGGTCACCTTTCACATCTACATCCCACGTGTGAAATTATCCATGCGATTCATTTTGTCTGCTGGGACACATTTGGGAGAGGCAGGCTCTCAGTACACACCATTATAATGAAGGCTTGGGGGTTCCTAAGGAAGGAAAGTCTGTGTCTATACCTTGAGTCTAGTACCCCTCAAGTGTGTTCTGAATGTGGAATACTTTTTTGTTAGGGAATAAATGGTTCATCACAGATTTATTCTTCAAAGAGTTTGGGTGGAAGTATGAGATGGAAAACCAGGAGCACATAGAAAAGAAAAGAGAAAGAGGAGTTGATGGGGGTGACCAGAGAACTGGAGTCATCATCACTGTCCTTAGGTTCAATGGAACTTGGCTTGGGCCTTCTTCAGTTCCTTTGGGTTTATTAATGAAAATTCGAGAGTCATCTAATTCAATTTGGCCTCTTCCTCCAGGTTCTGCTCTCATAGCCATCATATCTCTGTGCTGAGAACATGAGCTCATTCATGCTAGCGTCATTACATTTTACATTGAAGTCCCAAATTCCTCTTGAAGGTTTAGAGTGTAAAATCCTGAGTAGGTGCATTCTGGATTGAATGGAGTTCTGCTCTCTTTCTATTTAAATAGGATGACAGTATTTAAATAACCTTGTGGCTAATCCTGAGTTTGGAGCCCTTGGGAAGACTCACACTGTTGTGTATCTGGCCATCACATGCTTGGCTTGTGCACTGGCATTGCACACTGGAATGGTCCCATTGACTCCATGTCTTCATCTTTTAGCTGCACAAGGGCTGTTGGGGACTTGTTCTGTTCTCACAGTGTAGTCAGGAGGTGCAGAAGGAATGGTGATGGACTGGGTTTCGAGGAGCTGTAGCAAGGAACAAGAGTGGCATTTTTAACAGCTGGAGCTGTTAAAGGAACCACAGCCTTTGAGAAGAGGTCCCAGAAGGATCCAGGTGGCTGAAGAACTTGATCTCAGCTTTGGCTGAGTTATGAAAGACTGCAGAGGCCAAGTAGTCCCATGGTGGGAAAGAAGTTTGTGTTCACTTCAGAGAGAACAGAGTGGGAGGTTCAGAGAACTGGGGATGGGATGGGGTGGAGCTGGGTTCTTTGTGAGCAGACAGATGAGAAGAAGTACAGGTGCTATGACGAGATACCCTGGAACAAATGGTGCTTGGCGGTTAGTGGACACCTTAGCACTGTGGGCAGCTGGAATCCCTCTTACCCCAGCCTAGAATCCACATCATCATCCACCACAGTCCAATGCTTTCGGTGGGGGAGTGTTCCTCTGTCCTTGAAGATGGTGAGAGACCTGTGAAGAATAAGGAGAGAACGTGTGACTCGGTAGTGTTGATGAAGAGGGTGATGATGGTCATGGTATTAATAGCGATGATGGTGATGATATTGGTGACGATGGTAATGACAGTGGTGAGCATGGTACTGAGAGTGATGGTGATAGTGGTAGTGAGGCTGCTGATAGTAGCATTAGTACCAGGCATGACAATGAACTCCCACAATAACCCTCTAAGCTTTTTTTGCATGTGGGTTCCAGAAAAAACAGTTGGTTAACGCCAACCCATTGAGTCAGTCTCTAGCTTGGTACATGCAACATGTCAGGCCCTTTTCGTATGTTATGGAACATATTGGGGTTCACTTATATGTCCACATGTGATAGAGTTGAGGGCTTGACTTGATACATACTGAAGAGTGAGGGATTTCCCTTGCTCAGATTCAAGTTAGTTGACTATACTAGTTTAAAACCATATTTTGTCTGTCTGGTATTTTATTTGTCTGTGTATATGTGTTCATGTGCACATGTGTGTGGTCACAGGCGGGTGTGGAGGTCAGAGGATAGCCTTGAGTATTGTGAAAGGCCATCTGCCTTGTTTTTGGAGTCAGGGTCCCTCACTGGGCTGAGTCTGACTAATTCATCTAGACTGACTACATAGTGAGCCCCAGGGATCTTCCTGTCTCCACTTCTCCAATGCTGAGATTATAAACACATGTATTTACACTGGGCTTATTTATTCATGTGCTTATTTCTTTGCTTTTAAACATGGGTTCTAGGGATCAGACTCGCCTCTTTACTTACGCTGACATAGCAAACATTTTGCTGACTCAGCAATCTCCCTAGGGGGTTTTTTTTTTTTTTTTTTTTTTGGACTGGCTATTTTTTAAGAGAGAAAGGTGAAGCCAGATACCATATCTTCTCTGTTGATTTTCTTTCCCTGTGATGGAAGCACAGTGTTGGCAACATGGAGCAGGGTGGGTATGAAGGATGAGGCCTGTCTCTTGTCTTGAAGGACTTGACAGGCCAAGAAAGTGCCCTCATTCACTTTCATCATGTTCTCCATCCAGACAGGGGTCATGCTACTTGGCAGGAGGGGAAGAAAGAGACGGGGTGTCATGTAAGTTTCAGTGGCTTCTTAGGAATGACAGCGATGGGACCTTCTATTCTCCTGTCATCCACACGAATCCAGGAAGCGTGCAGAGGCAGCCGAGCTTATGCCTTTTAGAGGGAAGGTGGCCTGCCATCTTAGAAAACATTTATGTAGGGTCACACACTCACTAGCTTACCATCACCTTGTATTTTTTCCCCTCAAGCCCCCATTGGATTCCCAACCAGTAAATGAAGAATCTCTGAGGCTGAGATGGACAGATAGACACCCCGGGAATCGCTAAACAGCACTTGAGGCTCCAGAACAGGCTTTATTATCCCATGCTCTTAAAAACGGAGACCCCGGATGTAAAGAACATAGAACAATACCTGACACTTAGTGGCTCTTCAATCAATACATGTTAAACAAGGCTGGCTCCTCATCAAGGTGTTTGCTTGCAAGCCTGAGTACCTGGTTTCAATCACCTGCATTTTAAAAGCTGGTTATGCTGTGGGAACCTGGCTTTGGGGAGGGGAGACAGATGACTTCCTGGGGCTCATGGAGTAGCCAGCCAAACTTACTCTTGAGTTTAGAACATAAAGTGTGGTACCCAAGGAATGAGAACTGGGGTTATTGTCACACACACACACACACACACACACACACACACACACACACACACGAGGACATGAAAATGTGAAGGTGCTGTGGAGATTTTTCTGCAAGGAGTTTTAACTGCAGTCCTTGCATATTTATGAGAAGTGAGCCCACTGCACCAATTTCCTACATTACCAGCCTTAACCATTCTTTTGCAAGCCGTAAACAATTTTTTCATACAATCCATTTCTATTCTCATGAATGTCAGCTTGCGATTAAGCTGACTCCTGGCTAATTAGCCAAGTGCTATTCTTGGATGAAATTGGATGGCTGCAGTAAGAGCTGACTCATTATTTGAAATATGCTATCTATTTAGGTTCCTGTTTGCGATTTTATTACAGAATTTCTGTCTTCGATAGAACTATGCTGGTATTTTGGAAGAATAATTCACTCACATGTTAGATGTCATCTGACTTCATTTTAGCAAATGCTGTGATCAGAGGCCTCGTACTGGCAAAAAAAGCATCAACGACACAGAGATGCCAGGAGGAATTCAAAGCTAACCTTTGACCCCTGCCTTAGAAATCAGCCTTTTTCCCAGAGGCTTGGAAAGACATGCTTGTGCCTTCCATCATTTTCTTCTCCTTTTAACAGGCTTAAAAGGTAGAATTAACTTCATTTTTTATTTCAGTTTTTCTACATCTGTGTGTTTTATTTTATGCTCAGTTTCCTGTAACTAATATTGAGCCTTTGTCTTGTCCAGGAAGATGGCAAGTCAAGTAGGCTTTTTGCCCCAAGAATATCCCTGTAGATGTTGAAACAGGGGCCTCGGATTGGCTTACTTAAAAGAGTCAAGTGACTCAGTTTCCCTATCTGGAATGGAACTGGTATGTTCTCATGTTCAACTCTGTCCCAGTTGATAAGCCATGTTAGATATTTTGATATATGTCAGTCATCATTACAATATGATACTGGAGTTTTGTTTTGTTTTAAATTGTGGTCCCATGTGTACCTATATTTGAATTCTGAAGTGTCTCTTGCTACAGTCTCAAAACTAAAAAGATAGAAATGGCCCTAGAAAAATGTATTTTGAAATGTTGACTTGGGAAGCTTTGGAGACGCACCTGGTCCTGGTTTTCTTCAGGCAGGTGCTGCTTGAGGTAATCAACAGCTTAGCAGCACATCCCCGGAGCAGCAGCATCCTAAACCTGTGCCTTAGTTTCCTTTCCTGCTGCTGTGGCAAAATTCTCAAACAAATGCCACTTAAGGATGGGTTTATCTTGGCTCAAGGTTTGAGGGCATTGTCTGTCATGCTGTGGGAGTCAAGGCAGTGGAACCTAAAGTAGCTGCCACCATCATGTCTACAACAAGGATCAGAGAGCTATGAATGCATACTGCTCTTTGGCTCTCTTCCTCTACTCACACTCTCCAGGATCTCAGCTAGGGAATGGCACCACCCACAGCGGGCAGGACTTCCCAAATCAATGAATGGAATCAAGGTAATCTCCCAGGCCCATCTCTGAGGTGATTCTAGATTGACCCAAGTTGACACGAGCTATCACAACCAGTGTGTGCCACCCACCAAGGTAGTGGAGAGAAAGGAAGACAAGCTGCATGCCGTCTGGTTACCAGCTGCCGACCTAACATCTCTTGGGTTGTCTGGATGTCGACGAGAACTAAGCCTTGCCTGACATATCCTGAATCAACACAGCTACTTAATCACAGCTTTTGTCTCTATTTTTTTTTCAGAGAAAAATAGCTTTAATTTCTGATTGTTAGCTAAGTCCTTGAAGACAACTGGAACAGCAGACGTCCCAGAAACAGAAAATAACTGCTGTTTGGAATGCCGTCAGGCAAGGAAAACAAACTGAGTGAACTGGTTAAAACCATTTTGGGGGAACTTTGAGTTACTCACACAGGTAGACAGGTGCACACACACCTTTGAAAAGAAGAAGAAACATTAAAATGTGTTCAACTCACCAGCCATCAGGAAAATGCAGATTCTCACTACAGTAAGAGCCCATCCCCCTCCCTGCTTCCCCAGGAAAACAGTAACAACACATGCTGGTGAGGATGAGAACATGGAGTCCTTTTCTACTGCTGAAAAGAATGTAAACCTCTATGGAAATCAGCCTAAAGTAGGGGTTAAGGAAGTGCTACAGTGATTAAGGGCACTGGTGTCTCTTCCAGAGGACCTGGGTTCAATTCCCAGTACTCAGATGGTGGCTCAAAACCATCTGTATCTCCAGTTCTCGGGACCCAGTGGCCTCTTCTGGCCTCTACAAGCTCCAAGCATACACAGTGTCACAGACATACGCGCAGGAGAATACTCACACACACGAAATAAATTTTTTAAAGTAGAATTTGTAAGATATTACCATAATGAACATAAAAAATCCACCCTGAAAATAGACCTACTGTGTAAGCCACTACAACACTCTCAGATATTTTCTCAAAGGATTTCCAAGTCACCACATTGCAGAGACACTTACATATTCATGTTTCCTGCAGTGTTGTTCACAGTAGCTGAAATGTAGAGCCAACCTAGGTGTCGCTCAGCAGAGGAATGAACAAGGAACATGGGGTACATACACACAGTGAAATCCCGTTTAGGCATAAAGAAGAGATAAACTGTGGTGTTTTCAGGAGAGTGGATGCAACTAGAGATGACTGTTATACTGAGCATATTCAGCCAGTCTCAGAAAGATGAGCGTTTTATTTTATTTCATTGTAGATCCTAGATTTCATATAGATGCGTAAAAGCCTGTGAAAGTAAGAACAGACTCTCCAGAGGATTAAAGGGGAACCACAGGTTAGGGGAGGGGAGAAAAGGGAGAGAGAAGGTTCAATATGTAATCTAATCTCCTTATGTGGGTTGGAGAAATAACAGTAGTTAAGAGCCTTGGCTGCTCTTGCAGAGGATCTAGGTTCCTCATAGATGCCTGCAACTCTGGCTCCAGGGGGTGTGATGCCTTTTTTTGGCCTCCTCCTCTGTACATATGCACATAGACACACACACTCACATACACACACGGGCATGCACTCATGCACACATGCTTGCAAACACACAAGTAAGAACAAATCTTCTCTGAAAGTTCTTATGCAACACAGTGTCATGTACAATGAATATATACCAGTTTGGAAAAAAAAATAGTCCCTGGCAGCTATTTTATGCCACTAGCCAGAGTGGGCTGACTTAAAACGTGGGCTCCATGTTCTTCTGGAAGAGCATTTGGTCCCCTTAGGGTAAGCTTGCTTCTGGAACATTTGGGAATCATCTTCAGAGTGTGTGGTGGTTGGGAATGTGATTTCCGTGCACAGGGGCAGATCCCTTGGGGCAGATACACTGGCGAGCCGCGGGCACTGAGTCGTCCACGATGCTGTTGTGTCTGTGGCAGTTGTGCATTCTCCCTGTGGAAGCTTGTTGTTTTCACTCCATGGAACATTCTGAGCTCTTCACTTTCTGTGAGTTTCTTTTCCTAATTTGCAACACGGAGAGCTATAAGTTGTTCCCTTCGTGACTGCATATTAACCCTCTGCGTGTATGCACTAACCTTTGTTTAGCAGGTGGCACTGGGTTAATTACTACACTACAATTAACATCATTTTGCACATCTGAAATATCTTCACAACAAATCCGCCAGTACTTCGTGGTGTCTGGAGAAGATTCCAGCCTTGTGGGGCCCCAGACTGCTGGGGGATGGGAGAGGGGATGACGGAAGACACATTCAGAAACAGGTTAGAAAAATCATTTCAACCTGAAGGGCGTATAAAGATTAGGTGGCAGACCAGCAACAGGGGCTTCAAGATGGGCTTCTTCAGAATTGTGTCTGTGAAAATGGTGTTTGCATGGCCCTGCAAGTGGTGTGAGAAGGTGGTATCAGTGTCACTGGGGACTTTACTCTCATCCTAAACTTGGTAGGAGATTAGGTGAAGGGGAATAATGAGCTGGAGTGGGTTGAGTTTGCTTAGTAAATAAGGTGAAACTAAAAAACAAACAAAACAAAACAACAACAACAACAAAACTGCCAGGAGGCTGGAGGATTTCACTGTGCACAGAGGGTGCTTGTGCCAGGTACTTTAGATGTTATCAGTTACAGCGAGATAGGAAGCCAGGGAATGTGAACTGGAAGGTGAAATGGTCTTACGATTATGGTCTTTTCAAGTCTGTACAGCATGAAAAGTATGAAGTAGGTGGCGCTAAGCTAACGGTCAGGAGGCTGGGGTGATACTCAGCTACAAAATACTCCTCAAGCAAGTATGAGGTCCTGGGTTTGATTTTCAGAAACCATGTGAAAATCTGGGCAGGGAAGCACTCACTTGTAATCCATGTGAAGACAGGAGCAATCTTTGGGCTTACTGGTCTACCAGCCTTGGCTACTTGGTGAGCCCCAGGCCCCAGTGAGAGAGCTTGTCTCAAAAATCAAGGTGGATGTCTCCTGAGGAGCAATACATGAGCTTGAGCTCTGGTTTCCACAGGCATACACGGAAACAGACACACAGGAACCACACACACAGAAATAGACACATACACACACTCACACATACACAAACACACATGTATAGACATGTAGTCACTTGCGTTCATATGCATGCATGTGCGCACGCACACACACACACAAGACATACACACAAAAGTTGAAGGAGTTTTTCTAGGGAGGAATGAGACACAGGAGACTGCCTGAGACAACCTTGGTTGCCTGTTGCAGAGACTGACTCAGGAGAAGAGCTCCTTTAATGCAGGATCAACTGCATGTGTTCTCTTGGTTCTAAGAGCAAAGAGCTTGCCGGGCTGGGGAGACCCACCAAGGAAGCCCAACAGAGGCTAGGAGCAGGTGACTCTGATCATGTAGAGATACCGGATGGCCTTGGTCCTGGAAACTGCAGCATCAGGCCTGTGATGGATCAGAAAGATAGATCCAGAAATGAAGATACCTTCCGGAATCGTCCTTGGGGAAGCTAGAAGAAGAGGTTGTAAACGGTAGTAGTAGAAAAAAGGGAAGTGAACTAGGATTCAAAAATTATTATTATTTTTGTACATGAGTGTTTGTCTACATACCATGAGCATACAGTGCCCATGGAAGTCATAAGAGAGCATCAGATCCCCTGGAACTGGAGTTGCAGAACTGTTGTGAGCCACTGCATGGGTGCCAGGTACCGAACTCAAGACCTCTAGAAGAGCAGCCAGTGTTCATAACAGTTGAGTCATTTCTCCAGCCCCACAGTATTAATTTTTAAATATATAAAATACCAGTAATACATTACTGTGTTAGTCAGATTCTCAGGTAATAATGGGATGATCTGTTCTACTCAATGTTAGAGAAAAACAAAACAAAAATGCTTTACTGAAAAGATAGCATGTGATTCTGAGAAACTGTGCAGACTGGAGAGCAGATGCTGTATCTTCACCTCCAGAAAGGGCACTCAGTCAGCTTGTGGAGGCTCCTTTGGAGAGAACGCCATGGATGGGAGAGAGAGCATAGAGGAGTGAGCTTGCCAATTGGGGACTTTTAAGATAAGGTACCCTCAGGATGCACCTATGGGGTGGAACTGTGTACTATTGGTTTTTTTCATAAGTGTGTTCACTCTTCCATTGCTGATGACATATGTTTACAAACTTCATGTTCTGTGGGCTGGGCTGTTCAGGTATCCTTCTTGGTTCCGTTTTCAGTCCAGGCGACCCAAGGCCAAAGTAGGAGGGGTTCTATAGCTAAAATGGGTGTTTTAGATGGAAGCATTCAGCTTCGTGGTGACATAGGAATGGGGTCCTGTTTCCTGAATGCCCACTCCTGAAGAAGTCAGCCATATCTCCTCTCTCTCACCCTCTGGGGCTGGATGTCTTTTTCTCCTATGATGACTTTGGGTCCACATGCTAATCTAGGATAATGGCCCCAAAACAATGAGATCAGAAACAGCCTTGATCATCTACAATGTCAGCCTTGCCAGGAAAGTGATGTATTCAGAGATGATTGCCATACACTCACCAGCCCTGGACTCTGCAATGATGACAAAGTAGTCTTCAGGTTGTCATGGAAGACAGTGCAGGGCAGGAGTACGTGTTTGGAGGATCACCTTGTCAGGGTCACAGTCAGGCACTGAGAGCCTCAGGTACCTGGAATCTGGTCACCCAGAGTCCAGTAAATGTGGGTACAGGGAGACACCTGAACCTAAGGGATATAAAGTTGGCAAGTGAGGGCAAGAACAGAGTGGGAGAGTGAGGCAGGACCCGGGTGACATTGAGATGGAGCCTACTGACTGCTCTGGAAGGAATGACACCTGTGTTTGATGGTGCAGTTTTGCATATAGGTCATTTCTCCAGGGACGTAGCAGCTTCTTTTCTCAGGCCAAGTGTGAGCACCTTCCTTAGAAGAGGAGGGAATGTATTGTTAAATACACTCTTGGATGCTGGTTTTTTGGTTTTTTGGTTTTTGAGAACTATAAATGAAATCTTTCTGTATTGCATGTCTTAACTGCTGTGCCTTTATAAAATAAGACATTATTGGTTTGAAATTCTGTCTGTAGCCTCTCTGTTAGATGCTGTGATTTTTTTTTTCTGCAGTCTTTCTGTTAATTCAGTTGGATTCTTCATGCTATCAACACGCATGATGTCAACACACTTTTGTTTTCCTCTTCCTATTTCTTTTATGTTGCTTGGGGCTGAATTTTTATTTAGGAGTAGTTTTTTTTTTTTTTACTTGCTTTAAAGGGAACTTTTACACATGACCCAAGATTACAGGTCATTTTATAGATACATATGTATAATTTCCACTTATTAATATGGTGATTGAAAAATTAGTAAATATTTTAAGTTTGTTCGATTATTCATAGGGTACTATTTAGTCAAAACTTCACAAAATTATATTACTTGGGCTTTTGAAAATATAACTTAAGTACTATATTAACACATTTTTATTAAAATTTATAATGATTTTTAAAATGGACCCATACCTGTGCACCACATGAAGACCCCCAGAACTGGACTTATATCCATTGTGAGCTGCCTTGTCCACTCCCTGAACGGAATCTCTTTTCTTCCGCAAGAACAGTGAGTGCTCTTAACACTGAGCCATATCTTCAGCCGCTTAGCATTTTTCTTTTTCTTTTATATAAGGAAACAATATTTCAGGTTTCTTAGACTGTCTTAAGCTTTTTTTTTTTTTTAAATCAAACATGGGGTGCACAATTGCAAACCCAGAACGGGTGAGATGAGGCAGCTTAGCCTGGATTAAGTGAAACCTTGTCTCAACCAGCAAGAAAGTAAGGGGCAAGACTCGTTTTGTCCCCAGATACTGATACATTCCTCTCCTTTTTCTAACTATTATTTCTTTCATTTATTTTTCCTTTGTCCCTCCCCTGAGGCCCAGAATACCAAGCTGATGCTGATGGAGTCTCTCCTTAGAATCCACCCCCCCTTTGGTTGATTTTTTTAAATTCATTTTTAAATTTATTACAATTTACTCACTTTGTATCCCAGCTGTAACCCCCTCCCTCTTCCCCTCCCAAGCCTATCCTCCCCCTCTCATCTCTTCCCATGCCCCTCCCCCAGTCAACTGATAGGGGAGGTCCTCCTCTCCTTCCATCTGACGCTAACCTATCAGGTCTCATCAGGACTGGCTGCATTGTCTTCCTCTGTGGCCTGATAAGGCTGATTCTCCCCCCTCCTCACCCCCATTCTTTAGGGGGAGGTGATCAAAGAGCCAGCCACTGAGTTTATGTCAGAGACAGTCCGTGTTCCCCTTACTAGGGAACCCCTTGGAGACTGAGCTGTTATGTGCTACATCTGTGCAGGGGTTCTAGGTTGTCTCTATGTATGGTCCTTGGTTGGAGTATCAGTCTCAGAAAAGATTCCTGGGCCCAGAGTTTTTGGTTCTGTTGCTCTCCTTATGGAGCTCCTGTCCCCTCCAGGTCTTTCTATAAGATTCCTTCTTTCATAAGATTCCCTGCACTCTGCCCAAAGTTTGGCTATGAGTCTCTGCTTTAATACTCTGCTGGGTAGAGTCTTTCAGAGGCCCTCTGTGGTAGGCTTCATTCCTGTTCCCTGTTTTCTCCCTCTTCTGATGTCTATCCAGTTTGCCTTCTGAATGAGGATTGAGCATCTTACCCAGGGTCCTCCTTCTTTCTTAGCTTCTTTAGGTGTACAGATTTTAGATGATTATCCTATTTTATATGTTCTTATCCTCTGACCTGCTGTTCCTTTCCCCTCCATCCTGGGTCATCCGGGGCTTTCTTTTCTTCCCTTCTGATACTAATGCTTTTCCTTAGACCAGGACCCTTGATCATGACTTGTCATTCTTATAGCTTTATTCTTTACTTTATAATTGCATCTCTCCTGATGCGTGCTTTTAGAATGTACAGTTTCCTGAAGACATTCCCCCTTTTCTCTAGATTTCCAAATTTATTAGTGTGGACCAGCTCACACTCATGTGTTGTTCCTTTAGACGCCCATACAGCTCTTTGCTCACTGTCCTCGCTCAGTTTGAGTTTCATCTTTTATATTTTCTGCTTGTCTGTCCTACATTAGGCTAGCAGGGAGCTTGTTTCTTTTTTATCACTGGCCTTTCTGAAGGATTCATTTTAAAAAACATCTCCCTGGGGACTCTGATCCACTTTCTAGGTGAGCCCCTTGGGGGTCTAAGGAGCACTGGGAAAGACTTCATCTTATTGGTGGGAACTCAGCCTGTCTGTCAGGAGGACTGGCCCTGCTTCTTTGCTTTTACATTCGGCACCCCACCCCCAACCCTTGTGGGCTGCCTTTCAGTTGGTCTTTCAGCATGCCCACGAGTCCCCTTCACTGAGTGAGGATGTGCCAGCCAGCTACAGGGTGGCTTTATTTATAACATGACCCAAGATGTCCCTGAAGACTCTGTGAATTTCCAAGCAACCGGCTTGAGGGCTTTATGTCCTTCCTATTTTAAAAATAAAATATGGCTGGAGTTAGGGCCAAGGATTTCTTCAATCTTACTTAGTCTTCATGGATTTACTGCTATTTCCTGTGACCATTTTTGCTTGTCTTTGAAGATCGGAGCAAGTTTGTTGTCTGTATACTCTGGGAAGCGGTGTAGAGAAATCTATTAACTTTCCTTTATTATCAGGTTCTCCACATCTCTTTCCACTTCTCTTTCCTCCTTTCTGCCTCTTCCCTTCTCTCCTTCCCTCTTTTTCCCCTTCCTCCTCCTACCTTCTCTACTCCCTCTTTTCTTCCTCCTTCCTCCCATTCTCCCCTCCCTTCTCTCGTCTTACCTCCTTTCTGGGATCCCTCCTCTCTCCCTTCCCTTCCTCTCTGTCATCTCTCCCTCCTTCCTGCTGGTTTGTGATCTGTCAGACCTAAAGTGTTGCTCAGTGTTTTCCACTTTCCCTGTGTCTGGCACCTCCTTTTCCCCTTCCCACACTGTTTGCATGCAGGAGCAAGGACACAGCTGGAGTGTGTGGCCCTCCCTGGGCCCTTTTCCCTCATCTGCCCCCATGGGTCTTCTGTGGTTTTCCTTATCTCCATCTTCAGGGGCCTGTCTTCTGGGATCACTGCTGTACACTCAGCCCGGTGTGCTCCTGGCAGAGCTGTATTCTGTCCTTACTTCCCCTTCCTGAACCCTCAGAAGTGACCTTGCTTTGAGCCAGTCCTCTGTTCTTTCATATTTCTGTCAAGGCAACTTGAGGTCCTGTCGCCTCACCTTATCTTTATCTTCTCTCCAGCTCTGAGTGCTCTGGAGGCTATGGATTTCCCAGATGGAGTGAGAGAGAGGTGTTCTCAAGGAAGCAGTGTCAGGGCTATGAGCTGCATGTGCGGGGTCAGTCTGCCCTCAGCCCTCTCCCGAGCGGTCACATTCAGCCTGCAGTTTGGCTGAGAATGTAAGCTGCTGTTTCCTAAATAGAGCCCTGCATTAAATAATAACATTACATTAAATAAGAGGTCGGGGCCATCAGTCAGAGTCGCGTTAGCAGAAATAATTACATTCTGCACATTTTCTCAGGCTAACTCCTGAGGCCTCGTCCTGCTGTAGAGTTCATTGTTGAGCCTTGAGTGACCTCCAGAGAGAGCCCCCTGCCTAGTGCCTGTTGTTGGGTGTGTGCTATCTAGGTTAGCATGGATTGGAGCAGTGGGAGGAAGTTTCGAAGCAATGGTGCCAGGCTGCTGACCAGTTAGTTGTAGCAGAACTTCAATTGACTTTTATTGTCAACTTGATACAGCCTGCAATAACCTGGGAAGAGAGTCTTAATGAGGGACTGTCTAGATTGGGTTGGCCTGTGAGTGTATTTGGGGGTGGTTATCTTCACTAAGTTGATTGATGCTGGAAGACCCAGTCCACCCTGGGTGGCACCATTCCCTACCCTGAGGAATCTCATACCGTGTAAGAGTGAAGTAATGGAATTGAGCATAAGCAAGCAATCGAGTGAGCATGCAGTTATTCATTTATTCATTTCTCTCTCCTTTGGACTGTAGACATAACATGGCCAGCTGTTCAAAGTTCCTGCCTTCACTTCTCCACAATGAGGATCCAGACTCTGAAACTGTAGGCTAATTTGCTGTTTTTGTCAGAGTAATTTTATCACAGCAACAGAAGTGAAACCAGGCTGCTTAAATGCAGCTATTGTCATCTGACTCTGCCCAGCCCAAGTCAGTAGGTCCAGCTTGCTCCCTTTCCTGACCTGCAAGTTGTTTGCAGGCAGATTTCCATGGGAGCCCGCAGACAGATTTGCATCATCAGCAACCACTTCCTCTCTGAACAATATGAATACACAGTGTGAAAGCCAACCCCAGAAGTAGTGTGTGAGAGCACTGTGGGAGAGGTCCTGGTCAGGGGCTGTCATGGAGAGTGGCTCTTGGGGACTTTAACATGGTGGAGTTGGTAGAGAACCTGTTTGCCTGAGTTCATGGAATGACTGAAGTGTGCAGGGACATTTTTGAATGAAATTTGAAAGAACAGTCCCCAAGGGGAACCATGCCGGTCAGATGGCAGCAGAAGGCAGAACAGGGTTGGGGGAATCTGGCAAATGGGGGCTAACCTGCTTCCGGAGACACGGGCAACTGGTTCAGCATTGCAGCTGTATGAGGACATCTGAATAGGTGTCCAGGTATCTGAGCCTTTCAGTTCTCTGGGGACACAGAAAAGGGACTCAGAAAACGTGAACAGGGGCTGAGGATGCAGCTCCTCTGGGCGAGGGCTCTCCCTGTAGGCCCATGCCCTGGATTCCACCTTGTGGCTCTGTATGAAGTAGGTATGGCCCTGCATGCCTGTCATCCAGGGACACAGGCCCATCACACTTTGTATGATGAACTCAGATGCTCCTGAGGAAAATGACGATCAGAAGGCTCGGGTGAGTGGACACAGGCCTAGAATTCCAGCTGTCAGGGCCTGAGGCAGAAAGATGGACAAACACAGGCTGGTCTGAGCTACATAAGGAAAGCCTGTCTCAAAAACAAATGAATGTATGGCTGGAGAAACAGCTTGAGAGAAGAGCACTGGCTGCTCTTGCAGAGGACCAGGTTCAGTTCATAACACCCCGGTGATGGCACAAAACTATCTGTAACTGTAGTTCCAGAGGATCTGACACCCTCATCTGGCCTCTGTGAACATCAGACTTATATGCAGGCCAAACACTCATATAGATTAGATAGATTAGGTAGATAGATAGGTAGATAGATAGAGAGATAGATAGATAGATAGATAGATAGATAGATAGATAGATAATAGATAGATAGACAGACAGAAGATAGATAGATAGATAGATAGATAGATAGATAGATAGATAGATAGATAGATAGA